>NC_137937.1:34142443-34497443 GCF_963969265.1 Rhamphochromis sp. 'chilingali'
CTTTCCTTTAACAATGCAAAGTGAAGTGTCCACCTCAACAGCCACAATTTAAAAAAAAAAAAAGTAACAACAACAACAACAACAACAACAACAACAATAATAATAATAAATAGTCCACTGATATTAGCAATCAAAGAAAATTACATCACCATCCCAAATAAAACTTTAACAAAACATGCCAACATTATGGTCTAACAATAAAACAGCTTGTCAGCGTTCAGTTTTTTTGCAACAGCACAGCAGTAACCATTTAACACTCGCCACTGTCAACATTTATTTTACCAGTGTTTGGGCAAAAAACTTCAGATGGAAACATTTTAACATGGAAACAATTGTTCGTCTTTAAAAGTCCACAAAATATACATTCATCCTGCATTCCCAACTTGGATGATCTGATATCCTCGTGTTGGTGTTGTTCCCAGACCATCATGAAAATGTTGTTCCAGGTTCAACATTGCAAGTGACCAATCACATTGTTGTGACGTTATTCTATTCCAAGCCATTCGTGCATTTATGAAATTCCAATGTTGCAAGGACAATATCAATTCTGCTTACTGTTTATTAAAGGGTTACGGTTAGGGTTAGGTGATCGGCGGACAGAGGCGGTTTCACGCAGCTTAAGTACAGTTTTTTGTTTTACGCCGGTTTTTCCCGAAGTCGCAAAAGTATGACATCACAACATTCTGATTGGTCACTTGCAATGTTGATCCTGGAACAACATTTAGTATGATGATCTGGGAACAACACCAACACGAGGATATCAGATCAACCTCCTAACTTACCCTTATTTTTAGTATGTATTGCAATTACCTTTACAATGCACACAATGTAACACAAACTGAATATGAATATATTTCCACCTCATAACAATATGCCTTGAACGCTAATATACACACCACCCTTCAACATTTCTGGTGCAGTATCATCTCTCAATTAAATCCTTTAAATCTCAATACTTTTGATTGTCTCTTAGCTTTCAGTCTTGAGGTTAACTGAGATTCAGTGCATATATCCCACCCATTAAGAGTGCACATGCAGAGGCCAGGTCTTCCAGGTCATGCAGGACACACTAGATGGTTATACCCACATCGGCTGGAGGAGTGCTGGCATCAGCTCTTTCGATGGTAAAGATAGCAAGGGTAATTTGTTCCAGTTCCCTCTGAACAGCTGTAGCTTAGACACAAAAACATAGAAAAATGGCATCCAGTTTTAAAAAAAGAAAGAAAAAGGGCCAAAGCTACCCTTTAATGACGTAAACACAATATTAGGAACATGCACCCCAGTGTGCCACTATTTCAGACTACAGATTCAACGATAAATATAAATAGTTTGGGTATACAAGAAGATTTCCCAAAACATTTAAACAGGTTCCATGCAAATTACAACAACAACAACATTACAACATGCAACAACATTAGTTATTCAAAATTTGGTTTAATACAGATAAAAAACTAAACTAAAATTACCAACCAATTATTCTTTGAAGAGGATGCTTGGGTCTTCATTCAGGTAAAAAGGTAGTGCCCTGAGGACACACTCCCTCCCCTTTTCAATGGTTTCCTTCTGTAGAGAGTGGCAGAGATGCAGGAAGAGAAAACAGATATACTTTAGGATGACAGAAACTCACATTATACGCAAAATGAATGACATATCCACTGCACAGATAGACATGTACACAAGACCAACTAATCATCACATGGACATGAATAGTTAACCTGTTGGGCAGGGTTTCCACCACATTATATATGTCCATAATGGAGGTAAAGACAAACTAATACATCATCTTTTTTGCATTCAAAACATAACATAAAAACATTCACTTCTGGTTTAACCTAAATCAAGGGATCAGATTTTACATATGTTTAGGTAATTTAAATTTTCCAACGTTTTGAGTACCAAACTTTGTCTTGCTTAATATAAATGTAAGTGCACTGTGCAGCTACCATACACTAGCTGTTTAAATTTGAAAATGATCTTATTAGCCATAATATTTTGCTACCAACAGAATAACGCACCTGTGTGGCTGGGGCCAAAGTTTGTCTAATTTTCTTCCCTGCAACGCCTCCTTTTTTCTTGAAGACTTTTATGAGCTGGTCAGTGTATTGGTCAAGTTGTGTAAAAAGCCTTGGAACATGCAGTAGTAATCCTCACATATTCTGCTTCCACCTGAAAATATGTCAACAAACACAACATACTGTACTGTAAATATACATACTATATGTACACATATACAAACTAAAACTAATGTAGTAAGACCTCATTAAAGCTATAATTTTAACACAAACATTTACACAAAATGCTAATGGAGCCATTACAGCTTTTATTGTTATTTATCAAGTTCCAAAAAATATTGATCACAGCTGATCTGAAAAGAATTTCATGCCTCAGGCCCTTGAACTGCAACCTTTACCATGGTTCAGATGTGGAGAAGAAATAACAGGGGCATGGGATGGGTCACAAAAGAAAACTTAACTTATAAAACAGTTTTGTTTTTAAAAGTATAACAGTTCACATACCACATACAAGCTCAGCAATACCACATACACCACATCAGTATAGGAGGGAGCAGGTAAAGGCAGGATCTGAGATTTATAAAGAAAAAAAAAATTAATTCCTTAATTTCAAGAAGCAAATTATTGTTTGAATTACAACTAAATAAAATACTACTCAGAAGAAAAGCAAGAGATTGACACTGCCATGTGCTAACTTTCTATAGAAGCAATTATCACCAGGTCTGTCGACCTCCATTGTCTGTCCACTCATATGTCTTGAATAATTTTATTAAAAAAATTAAGTGTGTACTTTCACAAACTGTAATTTATAACTACATTGATATGTATAACTCCGCTAGGAAACATGCTGTATTTACAGACCATTTTTACATAATACAGATTACTGATAGAGCAGAACAATGGTGTCACAGTGGCTTTCGCCCTTGACTTTTTGGATTTTAAATGTCACTTTATGCTATCCTTGCTATCCTATTCGATATTTCCGACTCTCGGATTACAGAAAAGGAATCCCAAGAAAGCAAATGGAAAAATAACCCCTTGAAAGAATAACCCCATGAACCCCTGTAGCTAATCCCTTAATAAAACAAAAAACAATAAAAATGTTTCTTACACAGTCCACAAAATAAGCATGTCCAGGACCCAGTAAAACTAATGTAAAACAAGCACACGCAAACGATATAACATGTCTTGTAAGACAAACGCAAAATATAACCATGCTGGACATATAGATACTACACAACATAGTCAAAGAAAAAAAGTGGTCTTACCTCTCAAAGAAACAGCAGCTTGGCGCCAAAACAGCCTTTTTCAGTTAAATTTGAAGTCTTGTGCATGAGCAGGCACAAGCCGTGAAACCTTCTTGTTCTGCGCGGTTTCATTACAACTGTTTTTGCATTACTGCCACCTTGTGGATATACAAGGTATATCGATCCTAATTGACTTAACTTAAATGTTATGCGATCAAGTAACACATTAGTATTATGTACGTTGAATAATAGACACAATTACGTAGACTTGATTAGAAAAACATATGTTAACTTAACAAAAACATATATTTTAAGTAAAATGAAAATAAATAATTAATATACACTGAACAATCCACCTCATTCATTTTTTTGAGTGTATGTTTGACATCTAGTGCTTTGTTTTGATAATATGAACATGATCTGAGTCACTGAGTCATAAAGATGAGTTCAACCCTATTTTGTGAGAATATTTTCTCCCCATGCTTTTTGACTTTGGGTTTAAAATGGTTTTAGAATGACTCTCAGTTTTGTCTAGAACCTATTTTTCCATCAAAATATGAGTTTATTCTAAAATGTAAAACAATTTGTTTGAAATTTGTTTCCCCTTCGAAACAAATTTAATGTGCCGTTTCAGCAACAGTCCTCTAGGAACTTATTTGGGGAGTTAATTAGGATTTATCCCGCATGCAAAAAATGTCAATCTATCACTTTTCTTAATTACTTCAGCTGTCATAGAACAAGAGTAGAAAGCTTGCTAGCTACATTTCATTATGAAATTGAGAGGAAAAGGGTCCTTTTAAACGTGGAAACACAGACTACTTGTTTTAGCTATAGGCAGACCTAGTCTGGTTTTCAGCACGCCCATTAAAAGCCAGGAAAAACCTTGATATTTTGAAATATTATCTGTATTTCATTTCAGTGCTCAGTGTCACATTCACCAGTGAAATCTGTTAAAAACTAAAGTTTCCTAAAGCTTTTTTCCCCTCTCTGTGTTATCCGCACACCCCTGTGTTTCATGGTAAAGAAGTTCAGTGTTTCTGGTATAAAACCCAGACCGTACAGTATGTGCGGTAATTTATGCATAAATGATCGTATTTGCATTTGCCTGTCTGTTCCCATATTTTGGTTGCATATGCACATACCTGTGTGTCCATGTGTGTTTATGTGCATGATAGAGGTGTTTATGCTTCACCTCCTCCTCCTCCACTCCTCCCTGTAATAAACAATAACCGGGCATTAATCTCCCGGCCTGCTGCCTTAATAAATAATATCCACACATTCATCAACTTAAACTATTCACAATCAATGCAGCTCTTCATAGAAAACCCACCTAATAAATAGTGGTGCGGCCCACTGAGGCGTGAACTTATAGACCGGCCGGCTGATAAATGAACCGACCCCCACGGCGAGACGCCTTTTATGTGGAAAACTGCAAGTGAGAATTTTTCGATTTTATATTACACTATTTTACTCTTATTACTTTCCTGTGTGTGTGTGTGTGTGTCTACATCGTCTCAGGGTATTGTGGGTGTTTGTGATTTATTAGAGTGGTGAAGATGTTGGTCTATTTGTTTTATTCTAGTTCTGGGGTATTTACCCATTTGTAAGGAACTGATGTCAGAGTTTTGTCTTATTAGTTTCAGAATGAAAATCGCTTTATTTTCAGGCAGCACATGGGAGTTTATCCTGTCAGTTTAACAGCTTACACAGTAATACAGAACCAAGTGACCCATATGAAAAGAAAAACAGAAAAAACTATATCATTTTTCCATTTCCTTCATGACTAAACATTTTTCAAGCCCCCCTGGCGGCTTCTATATATTCATGTAGGTTTTCAGGCTAAGCCTAGTTGGACCGGGCCACCAGAGGCTCGCACCTTCAGCCTCTACCTCTGGTGACCTTGTCTGGACAGTGTAAACTGGACCCTTGATTTTTGGGGGGTTTTTTTTAGTCATCATAGCGGTTGTCAGAATTTCTCTTTGTCTGGCCCCTCATCCAGGTCCAATTTGCCTTGGGAGATCCTACCAGGAGGAAATCATGAAGGGGATCTCCTTCAGAGATACTGCTCCTCCACTGAAAGGAGCCACTTAAGGTGGTTGAGCCAACCGATTTTAGTGCCTCATAGGTGAGGTCTTTCAGGCATGTCCTACTGGGAGGAGAACCAGGGGCAGCCCCAGGACTCACCAGAGAGGTTATGTCTCTGAGCTGTCTTGGATAAACTTGGTGTGCTCCCTGAATGAGCTGGAAGACGTGGAGGGGGCGAGGGCAGTCTGGGGTTCACTGCTTAGACTGCTGCCCCGAATAAGTGGTCGAAGATGGATGGATGGATGGATATACAAGTCTGATGAGATGTTTTTGGACTACGGAGAGATAAAGATGGTAAAGACAAGAAATCAAAGTGTGTCTCAGAGAGGTCTAAAAGCCTGGTTCATAAAAGGATAAAATAAACTTCATTAATCCATAAATTTGAGAAAAAGAGGAAGAAAGAAACCACCGAAGAAGGAGACCTCTCAGCGAAATCAGCTGAGAGAGCTGCAAATCCTTCTGCAGTGTATTCCATGATTGCCTGATTAACTGGTGATTTTAAACTGGCCGTAGGCAGTGTTGGTCAAGTTACTTGAAAATGGTAATTAGTTACTAATTATTGATTACTTCTCAATGAAAGTAATCCCATTACTTTGCTGATTATTTATTTTCAAAAGTAATTTGTTACTTTATTACTTAGTTACTTTTCAAAAACATGCCACACAACCTAAATACATAATAAAGAATAGACCTTTCAGCCCAATTCAATTTTTTTCTGCATAATCCATCATATAAAATCAAGTGTTTTGTGTTTACACTCACTCTTTCAAATAGATGCAAGTAAAACACACATTCAAAGATCCAGCAGCACTGAGTCCTGTGAGGCAGGTGGAGGTTTGCCCAGTGCCGCAGCAGTCATGTCAGTGGGGGAGATCCGGGGGTTTCTCTGTAAATTTCACATTCCCGTGGCGGCGTGCTAGGTGCCTGCTCAGATTAGAAGTTTAATTTTTCGCTGTAGAAAGAAATTTTCTTCCCACGCAGAGTACATTGGACGCTGATGTTTTTGTCGCTTTTCATGGAATCAAACTCAAAGTGATGTAAATGCTTCCAAGCTTTAAACACTGCATGGTCGTACTCTCTCCCGCACTCCATATTAGGGAAAGTAACAGTAATCTAATTACCTTTTTGCAACAGTAATCCCTTACTTTACTTGTTACATGAAAAAAGTAATCAGATTACAGTAACGCATTACCTTTAACGTTTTACTGCCCATCTCTGGCCGTAGGTGTGAATGTGAGCATGCAACATGTCCAAGGTGAACCCTGCTCTCGTGGGGTGAGAGGTTGCTATGACAGCTGGGATAGGCTCCAGCTCTGGTTCTTTTATATCCTGGGCCTGAATGTCTCCCAGGCTCCTGGAGAAAATCCACACATGGGAAGAACCAGCAAATGAAACACAGAGGAGCCCCACCTGCGTTTGACGCAATAATAATGCTGATTACAATTACAATGAGTAAAAGTAGCCATAACACTCATTAAAGTAATTAATGATAATATCCATGCTTAGCTAAAGTGTGACTGTAGCAGATAAAGTACCAATGGTAATCACCAGAGCGTCCCTGATCCCTGTCTTTAAAGTAGCTTTAAAAACGGGATCCTCAGTGTACTCCTGAGGTCGTTAATGTGACTGACAGAAGACACACAGCAGCTAATCACCTCAGAGCTCCCGGCTCATCAATGCACACTGACTGATACACGGCACTAACTGACTTTCTATGTACTTTAACCCCACATCCTCCTGTGGTGCTGTGTCAAAGCCATGGAGTGCCTCGAAGCTTGATTTTGTTTCAGGTCTCACTCTGCAATTTTAGTGATTTTAAACAAGCAGTCCATAAAACTGGAATGCAATGTGCAAACCAAACTGTGGAAGAAAAAAGGCATGTGAAATACTACTGCTACAAGTCTCTGCTCTGTAAATAGTGACATTTCAAAATACTTACAGATAAATGTATATATTGGACCAATATAATCAGCTGCTGTGTTCTGGTTAGACTGACTCTCCACTTCAGTAAGTTTTCAGATCAGATGAAGGGACTGCTGCCATCAGGGAGGTGGACGATGATCCTCTCTGAAGACGTAGCTAAATGATATCAAGAAACCTACACAGATAGCAATGTGGCCAGTGAGACAGCCTGTAAGGAAAACGTGAAGAAAAGAGCCGGGGTGAGTTTGTTTAGCAGAGGGTTGAGCAGTACTAAATTATCCTCTCAAAAAGATAATAAAGAAAAGCATCAACATATATGCTTGGGCGGGCTGCCTAAGTAAAGTCTGTATGTGGGAAACAGAGGTTTGCACACAGAGCCTGAAAATGATCATGGGGGAAAAGAGAGGAGATGCAAGATATGAGCAGAGGCTGAAGTGTCCTGTAAGTGAAAACAAAATACCTCGATAATGTTCACAGCTGGCTGCGTGTTCGGCTCAGCGAATGGAAGGAGTGTGAGATTAGATCTGCTGCTGTATGGAAGCAGGACACTCTATTAGCAGACACACAGCTTCTGTTTGGTTGTTTGTTTAACTCCCATTTGGGCCAAACACACACACACACTGACACACAATAACCTAATATATCTCTTCTTTTCTTGTTCTCTTACTGTCTCTATCTCATTCTCTGTAACTGCTATTCCACACACACACACACACACACACACACACACACACACACACACACACACACACACACACACACACACACACACACACACACACACACCATGATAAATGGTCCAGTCATGATCTAGGCCTGCATTGTTGATGAGGGTCAGGCTGCCATGGTTACCGGAGCAGTGTCCGACTTCCCCCGCCCCCTGTTTGCGTGTGTTTATAGACCATATATATTGCTTTTTAGTGAGCTGTAATGTGTGCAGGCTCATGTTTTTCTGTATGTAAACAAAATGTCTCCAAATTTTCATTTTGTGTTAATTCACGTTGCTCCACTCCAGTTACAAGCACCCAGAAAAATTCATCTGTGCATCATTGTTTCTTTGTGATAATGGAAGAACAACAGAAAAGGTGGAACAAACCCATAAAAATGAAGAATCTTCATGGGGAAGATGAAGAAATAATTCTTTTTTTGATGAATTTTCATGTCGTGGTAAATTAATACATGGAGCACAAGAGTCACAAAGTAACAGAGCTAACAAAATAAAATATGATCTTACCAATAGACCTACGGGTAAGTAACATCATGGCCAGTAGGGGGAGACATCTCAGGTAACTGAAGAGGATGTGAATGTGTAGAAGTCTATGAGAAAATGAAGCTTCAGCTCACATCCTCTATGACCTCGCCTCAATCACTAGTTTAAAATCTCGCCTTTTACAATAATATTCTAAATTCATTTTCGATAAAGTGAGCACTAGTAGCAGTCCTCTTTTTGCAACTACAAATGGTGCCCCCTGCTGACTGTTAGAAAGAATGCAAATTTAAGGCAGTGAATTTAAGCCATTCCCGCACGCACACACCTTCTGTTTTCTTCTTTCATCCGACTGTCTTTGTCCTCAGACCATACCAGTGTGGCCACTGCTCCCAGTCCTTCTCTCAGCCTTCAGAGTTGAGGAACCATGTAGTGACGCACTCCAGCGACCGACCTTTCAAATGTGGATACTGCGGCCGGGCCTTCGCTGGCGCCACGACGCTCAACAACCACATCCGCACACACACAGGAGAGAAGCCGTTCAAGTAAGTAACAGTGAGTACCCCCAAACACCCATAAAATCCACCCACCTTGCCCCCACCTGCCACCTGTTGCGACAAACAACCCAGCTAATACCACTCGACTTGCTCTTAACTGTCACCACCAAAATTATTGTAGAAGCAAGTCTCACCTTTAGATATATTGGGTGACTTTGTCCCAAATAAGTTTTTCCTCTCCTGAAAATTATACTTTTGACACCAATAATTTCACTTCCATAACTTTGAGCGCTGTCTCTGTCTTTCTGTGTCTCTCATAATTATGTCTTTGAGGTCATTGAATAAACTGTACAGAGGACAATATAACGCTCAGGGATCCGCTAAACCGCTCAAAATGTCAAAGGCACCATGGATTGTTTTTAATGTGGATGGCAACTGATGTTCCCATAAACTGGTAATTATCAACAGCGACCCATGTTGGTACAGCAGAGAACGATTTAGAACAAATAAAGCTCTGACCGAACTTCTCTAATAGCAGGTACTAAACTGTGAATCTAAATATTTTGTTACACCAGCTTGTAAATTATTCAGGTTTTTAAATCAGTAATAAAAGCAATTATGGTGTATATTCCCATATGAGTCTGATACAGATCAATGGAATGATTTCATGTCATTGACATCAAATTTGTAGAATCATAAAATGATTAATATGTTTTTAAAGAGTGTCACATCTGCTTTGTCTGGATGCTAAATCAATTTCCCCCAGCACTCCTGAAACCAACGCTTTCTCTCATTAGCATTGCTAATTACGTCACCATAAGAAAACTAAAGTGAGCCACCGAGGGCTTGAAGTCCTGAAGGTTTTAGCGTGCACAAAAGAAAAAAAATATAAAATGGTAGTAAATGGGTTGGGATTTCATTGTTGTCAACAGATGTACACAGATATGCTTTAGTAAATAAATTAATAAATAATATGCACTAAAGCAGCGGGAACTCAGGTTCTTGTTCATGAATATTGGAGAGACACATCAACACGTCCTCCAATGGTGCTGCAGGTTCTAGAGTGGCCATTCAGATTATCTACAGGTAAATATTCCAACTGAGTCACAGTTTTACTTTGGCAGCTGTTAACATACCAGGACTGACCAACTAAAGCAGGGGTGAGGAAATCCAGGCCTCAAGGGCCGGTGTCCTGCAGGCTTTAGATCTCACCTTGGGTCAACACACCTGAATCAAATGATTAGTTCATTACCAGGCCTCTGGAGAACTTCAAGACATGTTGAGGAGCTAATTTAGCCATTTTTTATTTATTTAACCTTTATTTAACCAGGAATGTCCCGTTGAGATCAAAGACCTCTTTTTCAAGGGAGCCATTTGGATCAAGGACACGTCTAAAACCTGCAGAACACCGGCCCTTGAGGGCTTGAGTTCCCCTCCCCTGATCTAAAGGTATGTGAAGGAGACACTGGAGTTTAAAAATGAGAAAAGACCATCTAAGAAGTCCATGCCCCAGTTTTGATGCACTAATAAGAAGCACTAATACGCCGCTATTAGTCTGTGCATTACACACTTACATCCAGCTTGCTCACCAAACTAGTTAGCGTTAGCTGGTAAGTTAGCACTCCATCCAAACGCATCACTTCTGCCTCCAAAAATCAAACGTGATGGTGGCTAACACATTTTCACTGAAACTACCAAACGCTTCAGAAGTTTAGAAACCAGTTGATTTGTTGTCTACATTTTTCTTTTTGGTCTTCAGCTCTAAATTTAGCTCTGGTCCTAAAAACCAAAATCATAATAAGAGTCATTTGCAAACTGCTTTTTTATCCCTTACTACTTTCTCAATCACTTTTCTATTATTCATTATTCGTGATAATATTTGCTTCCATTCACTTCCATCATGTCTGCTGTGACCTCTGACCTTTGATGCTTTACTGTTGGCTGCCTGTAACGTTAAACTATGAGGAAATTCTCTTGTTTGTTCCTCATTGTAAATCAGAGGGCATCAGCAGATTGTCCAGTGTAAATACAGGATCTGTTAACAGCCCGGTAATGAATCTCCCCACACTCATTTCCATTTTCTTCTGCTGGTTAAGGCTAATATAATTAGAGGGCATGCCACGCTGCAATTCGAGGCTTCTGGATGCTGTTGTTGTCATCCTGTCATCTAATCAGCAACAGAGGACAATAAGGATTCCTCCAGTGGACCAAGAGGTCAGCATTCAAGTGGAGGCCAGAAGGGCCAAAGAGTAAGAGACATAAAAGAAAGTGAAGAAAGCAAAATAAGATGTTTGAGTTGTGCAAAATCTAAAGGACTGGCATCGGGGGAACACGGGGGTAGAATCAAATTAACCTTCTTAATAAGCAATCAGAGAAATCCAAAGTCATCATTGACGTGGAGAGCGAAGAGGCGAGAAGGATGAGTGAGAGAGAGCAAGGAGGAACAAGAGATCATGGTCTAAAAAGTGAAACGACAAGCGGTGGCGATTAAATTCAGTTAAACCAAATCAGCATTCTTAATAAGCAATCAGAGGAAACCCCCGAACCTTTTCATCAGCACTTCAGAGTCTCGGTGGAGGCAGAGCGGGACAAAGACAATCACGGACGTGCGTCAGAAATCTTTAGCGGATCGATGGCCTCGGGGAGTTATCTCCTTTCGGACGGTGCAGCGGATAGATTAAAGCTGCCACTGTCACTTTGTCAGGAGGAAAACGCTCAACTTTATTTTCCCACTGAGGAGACGGAGGCCGCGATTCTGTGTGGTCGGCAGCTTTTCGGTGCTGATGCTCACTGGACTGTGCAGGCTGTCAAAGCGTGCTGCTGTTTTCTCTGCTCCGCTTTTTGTTCTTCTGTATTTTGTTCAGAGAAGCAACGTCTTAGCTTTAAATGTCATCCTGGAGACCACAGAAAGTTGTTTGACTTAGTACATTATATTTATGATTCTATTACTGTGAAGCTTCATAGAGACAGCATTCAGAGTGAGCGAACACTGACAAAAAACCCAAAACACTAATATGTACTATGCTTTAGGACTAACAAATGCCTATTTCTATAGCCAGCACACAGAGATTATGCTTTTGTGTAGTGGATGCTGGTAGAGTCATTACCTCTTGTAATAAATTAGGAAAACTAAACATTTTTTCAATGTTTCTTTAAACATTTGTTGAATCTATTTGTCATGCAGCGCTGTGTGGCAGGCAGGATGAAGGACCCAAATGCAGATGAAATAAAAAAGCAGCTTTATTGCACTGTAGCAAAAATCAAACAAAACCCAAAACTCACAGAAACTAATCTAAACTGGAAACTAGATAGCTATCCAATTCAATTTAATATTATTTATAAAGCACTTTAAACGGGTAACGTGACGTGACAACGGACAGAGGAAAACACAGGGCTTAAATACACCAGGGAGTAACGAGGGAATGGGAAACAGGAGTGAGATACAGCTGGGGCTAATCTGACCAAACGAGAAAGGGCGGAAGCAAAGCTGAACACTGAACACCAGACTGTCAAAGTAAAACAGGAAATACTGAACACAGGCACGGGAACGCAGACTTGACAAGGAGACACGGCTGACAGGGAAGACAGAGAGAACATGGAGCACAGAGACAATAACAAACTGCGACACGGAGACATTACTGACACGGGAGGTGCATGAATATGGAGACTGGGGAAAAAACGGACAATAACACTTGACATGACTTGATGTGACACATGGAACACAAGAGAAGGACAGTAACAAAACCTGAGATCTAAAAATTACTAAAGTATAAGCGGAAACTAACTCAATCAAAGAATAATAATAAACAAGAACATAAACAATGAGTCGCCAGACTCAGGACCGTGACACAGAGCAGCAGTCCCCAACACCCGGGCCCTGGACGAGTTATTTGGTTCCGGGACGCGAGAGTTCAGCCTCGGGTTTGAAATTTGTGATTTTCAGGGTTTTTATCGTTAACTCAGTTTCCCTGGGTCTTTTCCCGTGTGTTATGAATAAATTTCCTATATATTTTCATGCGCTTTGTGTGTCTTATTTTGAAAGAAATATTTACGCGTTACCACAACGACCATTAAGGGGCAGAGAGGAGGATGTTACTCTCAGTGTTGTTGGCGCATTTCAGGAGGACGCTGCTAATAAAGTTACACAATTACACAGTGAATTTCGCGTTTATCATTATATTTATAAAATACCACAGTTTTTGTCTTGGTCGTATCATTTTATTTTGTTGTATTTATCCGCGACACCTTAAAGACCAGTTCGTGAAATTTCATTTCGATGGTGCTGCCCAAACAAGTTTTGAGCATTTTGCGCCAATAATTGAAAAAGTTTCTTGCACTCAACAAAACATTGTCTTTCATCCGCCATGTTTTAATGTGTGACTGCAAAAGCTCAACAACAATTTCTCGGACTTTCCCAGTTAGTGTTCCAACTTTAAGGTGGTGTTCATGTGGATTTTCCCCAGTGGGAAATTCTCTTTTCCAGTTAATCCAACACCACATGAATGCATGGTTAGATCATGATTTATTTTCAAAAATATTCCCTCAGGAAAGAGATCTTACTAACCAGAGTTGCACGTTTCCCACAAACACAGCCTTTGATTTTGAAGTAAAGGTGTGGTCAGAGTTTGTCTGAACTGCTCGGTCTCGGTGCTGAACGTTGTTGTAAATGAAGACTTCGTCTGTACTTCTTCTAGCCCTTCAGCTTCTATCAGTCTGTGACTGAACACAGTCTGTACTTGTTTATCTCGCATTCGATCCACATCCGTACAGATGAGATTAAGATAAGAGGTGAGCTGAAACTTCACTGATCCTTGAGGGAAAGTGATTAAAGCGGCCTCTGTCATTTTGTCAGGACAACAACTCAACATTATTTTTCCCTGCTGAGAAATGGAGGCGGCGGCCGCTAACAGACGCCCGCTGGTCGATAGCCAGCGGACTGCAGCTGCCTCGTTTCAGCTCTGCTCTTTGTTGTGCAGGACAGCCGTCTTCGTGCCTGGATAAGTCGCTGTGACAGAGAAGCTTCAGAGGAGCTTTGAAGTCCGTAGCTGTTGTGGTTTTGTAAATTCACAGACGAATGACAGCAGGAACATCCACCTTAATGGCAGAGCAGTCGGGGGTCTGTTTTCTTTTTCTTGTGCTGCAAGAAAATTTTGAAAATGAGAATAATTTCAGATCCATCAGCTCAAAGTCTGGTCCTCACGCACACACGTATATGTAATATATATAAACATACAGGACTTCTTTAAATTCATGTGATCACAGAAAAACATTCATATCCTGTGATGTGATGGGGCGAGCTAACAGTTTCTGTCAAACTAATTTTGGTGAAGCTTAAACAGAAGTTTGTGTTTATTTTTTTTAAAGAAACTGGTTATTTAAGAGTGACAGACAAAGTAATGAGAAGGCAGAAGTCGCTGCAGCGTTGTCTGGACACCTGAAAACAGGCAAGCGGGTGGATGTCTGTGCAGACCGCTGCACGCTCTGACTGATGCTGAAATTTACATTACAGGGACCCAAGCAGATTAACATAGGTGGAACCCACTGAAAACGTGTTTCACAAGCTTCATTGTTTTAATGTACTTTCAATCTAGAGCTGCTTTTACAAAATGTGTCAAAAAAATGGGGAGAACCAGTTCAGGTCTCAGCTGTTGCAGACGTTTTAGAATAAAACTAAATGCAAAGTACATGATCCTTCATGGTAAATGCTTCTCTCTGAGACCTTAAGGTTTAGGTTCGCCCAGGAGCAACATGTTTGACAGTAATCTATTCAAAATGTTAGGATGAAATTTGGTTTACAGTGGTCAGTCAGATCAGCAACATTAGCTAAAATTACACCGTTTAAATAACACATTTAAAAACATTTGATTTTAATTAGAGCGACCATAAAACCACCAAATCCAAAAAGCTACAAATGTGACCCGTCGTCAGACATCAGTTCAGTTAACCTGTCCTGCTCTTCTTGGCAGTTGATGACTGTCTCTGCAACTTTCCACCACATTAATGGTGTCAACGCTAGATGGTTGAACACCCATATCGTCCCTGCATTCCCCGTTCGGAAATTGAGATATACTTCACTTGAAGCTGAGGCCATAAGTGAGATAATCATTAAAGACTTCCTTTTTAAAATGTCCACCTTCACAGAAGGAGAAAGCTTTAATAACTGTATGGGCTCAATAAGGTTTTTCTTTAGTTTTTCTTCTTCTTCTTTTTTAACCTGGATTTCACTGAAGCTTGTGGCAACTTGAATTGAAAGGATCTTGACACAGGCAGCAGTCAACAAGCTGTCTTCCCTCAAAAAACTCAAGCCACTGAACCAGACATCATGACAGAGTTTGTGGGTTTAGTAACATTTCGGAGGGAATAATGCTGATGCTGTTGCTTTGTGCGCTGCACCCATCCAGCTTACAAGTGTCTTAGCTGTCCACATGTGAACTGACTTCAACACAAACACACCAGCTGACTTCACTGTGGCTACATCCATCTTTTATATGCAATCTCAGATAAATACTCTTTTAAAAAGTTCAGCAAATGCACAAAGCTTAAGGAATAAATAACTTTATTATTATAAATATTGACCTAAATAATGAGTGTTTTTTGCTATAGTTGAGCAACCCTGCATCCAATAATCCTGCTGCCGGTTTATGGCAGTGATCACCTTATGTACGAGACAGAAAGTCAGGCCCTGTGATGAATGTAGTGGCAGAAGCTGTATCAGAAAACTGTGTCGTGTTTATGAGGTTTAATGAGGAAAAGCTCTGGTTAAAGAGCTTCCTAACGACCGCTGTCCAGTCCACACTGTTTCTCCTCCTGTGTCTAACACCACCTCCCTCCCCTTCAACCTATCTATCTATCCGAGAGCACGTTAGTCTTGTTTCAGGGCTGTTAAGTCCAATATCTCCACACAGCTTTCTCTTTGAAGAGCCTCCCCCCACACACACACATTCATATACATTTAAATTGCCCCCTAACCCCCCTCCAGCGCACACTAAAAGCTCCCTCTCTTCTCTACTTCTATTGAAAGTGACAGTGACACTGCCTTATCGGGCCTGGATATATCTGAGTGTGTGTTAAAGTGTGTGAGATGGGAATACCCTCCTCAGCCCGCCTGATAGATTATTGACAGGTGGACTGTGTGTAATTTGTCGGTCAGGTTGTGAGGATCAGGGCAACAATTACAGCTTGCTGCTCCGCTGGGCCTCACACACACTTTATACTGTCACTGGATATTAGGGTTAACAGGGAGGTGTGTGCGTGCGCGTGATTGTGTACATGTGCGTCAGCAAATGTTAAGGTTTTGCCTTTTAAAGTGTATTTCTCCTCAGCTCTGTTCAGGCTTCTCTACGTGCAGACTCCTCTAATCGCTGTCTTTTGTGCGTCTTTCTGTTTGTGCGTCAGGTGCGAGCGTTGCGACCGCAGCTTCACACAGGCCACTCAGCTCAGCCGCCATCAGCGACTTCCCAACGAGTGCAAACCCGTGAACGAGACCAGCGAGTCCATCGAGGTGGATTAACCCCCGACTGTTTCCCAACTGAGACCACGTCCACATTAAGACAGTTCAATATGAAAATGTGACTCTTTCTTCAGTTTTGGACCTCCATCCACACCAAGACGCTCACTTCATATTAATTCTAATTTAGTTTTCCAGAAATAAAGCTCCTGAGGAGCATCACTCCAACCTGCACTAAATTAAATGTGTGGATTAAAAATAAAGTTTGCAAATTCCAGGAGTTTCCAGGGATAAACAACAAAATGTGAATGTATGGTAAATTTTTTTGGGCAAGTATCATTTCAGTGTAGTGTGAGAATCACTTTGGTCTTATTTACGATCACATTTGTTTCACCTTTCCTTGCTTTTAAGTTGATGACAACACCTTAAGTTACCACAGTAATGCAATAACAGCTTTCCAACAAGCTCTAAACCAAACAACATGAGAGGAAGTGTCATGGTTGTTGTAACTTTTCAGTCGTGTTGACCCACCTGACTGCGGTTGAAGTAAAAAACTTGCAAACACACAGAGAAAAGCTGCTGGTTGTGGCATTTATGTCCAAACTCTCCACCAGTCATTGTTAGCTTCCAATAGATCAGCCCATTTTAACGGACACGATACGGCTTTTTAATTCAGTTCAGTTTTATTTATTTAGCACCAAATCATAACAAAAGTTGCATCAAAGCGCTTTATATTGTAAGGTACAGATCCTAAAATAATACAGAGAACACCCCAACAATCAGATGATCCCTATGAGAAAGGCAACAGTGGGAAGGAAAAACTCCCTTTAAACAGGAAAAACACCTCTGGCTCAGGGAGCTGGCGCTGTCTGCCGTGACCATTGCAGACTTTTTTTTGATGATGGGAAGAAGAGTCAGTGTATCATAAATAACCAGCTCCTAATGTCAGATCCTCACTTTGTAGCTGATTCTGGATCAGGATGGTTTTCCCTGGAGGTCTTAGCTGATGCCAGCAGAGGGAGTTAAATGTGTTGGTCCCCTAATAAATACTAACTATTGCTTTTTATTTGGGCTCATTTTTGGGCCTCTCTCTCTCCTGAGTGATGCAGTGTCAGGTGACCATTAAAAAAACAGTTATTTTAACTGTCACCAGATTTATATCAGGATATGTCCAGTGTTTCTGAAAACACACAGTAGAGGTCACATGTCTCTGCAAACAAACTGAATGCTCTTTATTAAAGCACACAAGAAGAGAGGGAACAGATTTCATGCTTTCCCGATGTTTCTGTGTGGATGGGGGTCTTTACTTAAGACTTTTTTCAGATTTATCTGTCTTGGTGGGAACGTTTGTCTGACTGTTTACACTTTTGACTTGACTGACTGAGAATTCTGGAGAGGAGCAGCATTCAAGCCACATTCATCCTGCTGGAGAAACTCCTGATTCAACCAAACCAAAGATCTCTTTTCTTTCCTTCTTTTTTTTCTCAGCAGAGATTCAGACGGAGGAGTCGGACTAACAAACTTTTGAATATTTATTGGGGACGTTTTGGAATCCACAACAGGGTTCCCTCCAAAGAAAACTCTTTCCTGAAACCGGGACAATAACAATGAAATACCAAAAATATTAAGACTAATGGTCTGTCTGTAGCTTTACTTCTTTTTTTCTTTTTGCAACAGTGATGCCAAAGGAGGGCGCGACCAAAGCAAACAGTGAGCAACGACTCGAACGTCTGAGGATGACGCTCGAGTTTTACATCACAAAATGAACACCATACAAAGAGTATGTACTGTAAAAAAACAAAAACAAAACAAAAAACAGACAAAAAAAAGAAAGGACAAAGGAAACAAATTATATTTATCTTTTTCCTCATATCATGCTTCAGGCACTTTTGTTTTAAAATGTTTATAATTTAATATTAGAGATGATGAAGAAAAGAGGGAAATAGTGCAGAGATGATGGATGCGATGATTGAAATTTCTTTTTTCTTGATGAAATAATCATTTTTTAAAAAGTTTCAATATGAAGTTGACAGCATGTGTTTAATTTCTTTTTCGTATGCTAAACATTTCTTAAGTTCATGGGTTTTTTTGTTTTTTTGTTTTTATCTCAGATGAGGCACAAACATGTTAACAAATTTTGGGTTTTGAAGAATAGTTTATCATGTTGTCTGGTAGAGTATATTTGCTACGCAATGCAAGTTTGAATCCACTCAGATCTCAGCTGTGTAAATAGTCCTGTGTCATAACGATTCACTTTCTATTAAAACGACTGAGGGTAAAAAGCACATTTAATACCAGATGAACACCAAATAGGTTTTTGTGCCTGAGCGTTAAAAAAGCTTTAATAATGTTAATAATCTGAAAACTGTAGCTTCTCTTTCCAAAGACCGGCCGAGTGGATGTAACTCTGCTGTCCAAACCAAAACTCAAACAGATGTTTCACTGCAGGGAAACTATTTTATTTTTTATCACATGCGTGTCTCAGAGAGGTCAGGAGCACCTTTAGACCTCACACAGGCCTGGAGAAATTGGAAAAATGTTTATTCCCCAACCAGTTGGTGAAGGCTGACGACAGAATCATCGCTAAAGTCACACAGGCCTACAAACCAGTGAGAATCCACCTGGAAACCACAGGTTACCAGAGAAAAACCCCACACTGGTTGGTGGACATTGCTACACCAAACACGCCCTTGGGATTCCTCTGACCTCTATCAGGTTACTGCTCTCAGCTGTAAATTGTGCAGAAAACCAAAAGGTGTGATGCAAACCAGAAACTAGTAAAAAAACCATGAAATTAGTGCTGACACGGCATATTTCCAAAGGTGAAAACTGTTATTTTTGCAGGTGAATGGTTCTATTTCTTTCACTATTGATTGGCAACTGTTTTTACAGACACATCTTCTGTGCAAACTGCAGGCAACAGAAGCAACCTGCTAGTGACCAAAGCAATGAGGAGGATTTGGTGCAGCACCCTGTTAGCATCCAACTTCACCTAGCAACTGGCAGCCTCCAGCCTCTGCAATAAAGATAATAAATCCAGATGTTTGGGCAGTCGAGCATCTGGACAGAGGTGCCCCTCAAACTCTTACAGACTCGTTTGTGTTCTTAAAAGTAAAACAGTTTTGCACCTGAGAGAAATATCTCTTTACTCAGAACGCAGCTTGATCCAACGATGTATATAGAAAGATGCAAACTGTGGATCAGTTGGGACTAAAGTGAAACTTTGACCAAACTCACTTCTTGTTCAGAATCCAGAAGCCGGACTTTAACACTATAACCTGAGAAAAATGTAGCTCCAACAGATGTTTCTAATTAAATAGGTAAGTATTCTAATAATAATTTAGGCAATATAAAGATTTACCTTCTGTGTTCTAAGTCCTACTTCTGACATTTTCAGTGTTAAACTCTGATGATGACCTGAACAGAAAGTGAAACTTAATTGGGGCCTCTGATGATGATGATGATGATGATGATAATCATTTGCTCTGTAATGTCAAACAGAAAGTCTCCAATTTCAGCTCAATCTTGTTTGCATGATTCCCTCAGCTCCCCTTCCTCCTCCCATTCCCATTTTTTAAAAAGATTGACAAAATGAGATCAAATAGCAAAAAGACGTTGTTCCAGAGGAAAATAAAGCTGACATCCACTTTTGATTCTTACCCATGATGCTCTCTGTGATCTTATTGTCTTACATTGTTTGCTGAAATCACCTCCACTACATTAACTTTCTGGGGATGACAGAAAAATGTAACCACTTTTATGTCCGCGGCAATTTGTTGAGCTTGAAATTTGTCTTATTTACAACAAAAATTGACAGCGCTTTCATCTCTGCACAGAAAATGTGAGCCGACTTGGCTTAAGGCTCTTTCCAGAAGTGAGTCTCTCCAAATGTCCTGTTATAGAGCAGAAATAACTGGTCTGGTACAAAAATGATTTTAGCCTCTTGTAACATCATCGTTATAGAATTTCTTTGTTGTCTTTTTTATAACTCATCCATCTGGATTTATTGCTGCTACATTATATTTACAGATGATATGATTTACTTGTGAAGGAGTCCAAAAAGTTTGTCCTTGATGGGGAAAATTCTCTTTTCCATTAATTAAATTTAAATTATGTTTATGAAAGTAGCTTTAGCAATGTTATTAGCTTGCTATCATTAGCTGAAAAGTTTTTTACTGTATCTAACAAATATGATCACGTATGGCTCCCAAAAACGGCATGATCAGTGGTCATGATGGTAACATTGAACCTTCAAAATGTATCTAGAAAGAAAATGGTTACATCACGAAGACCCCAGCCATCTTTTATATACAGTCTTTGGTGTTTACCCTTCATGTATTGGTGCTGTCAGTTGTTACTGTCAAACCTTTAAGTGGTCACAGAGGTGCTGATCAGACGAGAATCGGATATTAATCAGATTAAAATGATCCCTGTTCCCAAATTCCATTTTTAAATAATTTCTGAAGTTTTTCACCTTCACACGGCTTAAATATTTTATCTTCTTGTCACACAGGATGGTCCATCCCTCAATCACCAGCTGCCTCTACTTACTGCTAATAATGTGTGACACACACAGCCCTGCCTTGACCTCCTCTCTGTCAGTCTGCAAGCTGCATTTTCAAACTTTCCAGTCTGATTTCTGAAATTATTCCTGTGAGGATTCAACAAAATTTTACCAAAACAAACACAAGGCGAGCCTTCAGACATCACTCACAGGGATTTTTTTTTTCACCGTGGGAAACTGATCCAAACTCTGAAGCCAAGCAAATGATCCCACAACGAGAAGTTTGAGGAGTTTTTTTCCCCCCACTTTCTAAATGTCTGACAGACACATGAGTGAGTCAAGATTAGATTACACGTAATGAGATTATGGCAGCGATAGTTTTAATTAGAAGCAGTTAGTGTGAAGGAAGAAAAACAAACGTATAGAAACTGCTGACTGAGAGACGAGAGAGAGAGAAGGAAAACTGTTCAGTTTCATTTGTTTGAACAAGTGAAAAATGAACAAAGACATTAAATTCCCAGGAAGAGGAAAAAAAGAGAAGAATGCCTGATTTATGACCTCAGCCTAAATAATTTAAAACATCCCCAGCTGAAAGAGAATCCAGATTATGCAATGAGGAAAATCAGAAAAAAGGAAAATTGCACACTAATTATAGCAATCGCTCATTTGGAAATGAGTTGAAATGAAGGGAAAAAAGTTGTTAATGTACAACAGGATGTAAATTAGACCATAAACAGAGTACTTGTAATAGAAATCAGGTTACTGTGACCCAAGAACAACTTAACCCTTGAGCAATAATGAAACTTTACTATTACAAGCTTTGCTTAACATCAAAGGAGGTAATAATATTAAACTTTTTTTTATTATAAAATGATAATAAACAAAACATGTAACAAACAGAGAGAAAACTACCAAAAAAACAACACTGAAGAAAATAAAAACACTAAACCACAAAACGGGATCGAAGCATTGCAGGTTTAGGCATCACAGCCTTCAGGGCTGGAAAACCAAAGGTGCTCTAACGGGGGCTTAGACTCCCAAAGTGAGTCCATCTCCACAGACTCCTGTCATAAATGTCCAGTTTTAAGTTTAGGGTCGTGTCCTCTTTGACAGGCAGGTGGATGCTGAGACATGTAGCTGCAGCTGCTAGCGCTTCGTGTTTGCTAAGTGAGTGACTGAATCAGACTTTTAAACCAGGTTTGTGCTGTTGATTCATTTTGGAGTATTTTTAATGCAATCAAATGACAATCTGGTTTGCTTTGTGACTCATTTTACTACTAACCCATTCTCTTGAGGTCCCATCACAGCATTTTGATCGGGTTGAGGTCTGGCCCACTGAACAACTTGATTCTTTTTATTTTCAGTCATTTTGTAGATTTCTGTGCTTAACTGTAACGGGTAATGTCCTGTTGCTTGACCCATTGTCAGCCTAGCTTCATTTGTTAGAAATGGCATTCTCTAAAACAGCGGTCCCCAACCCCCTTGGTACCAGGCCGCGAGAGTTGAGGCTCAGGTGTGAAATGTATGGTTTTCAGGGTTTTTATCGGTTTTCAGCGTTATTTTGTTATCGTTTTTATCGTTAACTCGGTTTTCCTGGGTCTTTTCACGTGTGTTATGAATAAATGTTCTTTTTTTCGGTACCGGTACTAGTTTTATTTTGTTGTATTTATCCGTGACGCCTTAAAGGCCGGTCCGTGAAAATATTGTCGGGCATAAACCGGTCCGTGGCGCAAAAAAGGTTGGGGACCGCTGCTCTAAAACACTTACAGAGAAGTTCATGGTCAACTCAATGGCTGCAAGGTGCACAGGTCATGTGGCTGCAGAACAAGCCCTCATCATCACCCGTCCCCCACAGTGATTCAGAGATGATGATGATGGTTTGTGCTGATATGCTGTGTTTTATTTTTTCCAAATGCGGCGCTGGGCATTATAGCCAAAGATCTCCACTTTGGTCTCATCAGTCCAAAGGATTGTTGCAGCCGTTTGGTGGTTTCCGCAGATGAGACTTTGCAAACCGAAGCTATACTGCCGTGTTCTTTATAAAGGAAAGCAGCTTCTTACTGGCAACCTCTCCAGACAAACTGTACTTGTTCAGCATTTTAAGATTTTTTTTTAATTTAAAATTAAAAATTACATTCACTGAACTAAATGTCCAAATTTGAGCTGACACCCTGAAGTCAAACATTAATCAATCATCAATCAGGTCAAACACTAAAAGTAACTGTTCATTCATGAATAAGTAAAGTTGCAAATTCAGTTTCAGAGCTTGCACATACTGGTGGATTAACAGAAACATGATAATAACGACAGTATGGTTAATGGGAACTAAAACACACACTTTAGAACAAACACTGTGGGTCAGCTCGGTTGTACTCTACAGTGGCAGATACAAGAGAAGAAGACTTCAGAGAATGGGGTTTCCCCCACCATGTGTGTGTGTAATGGGTGTAATGGTTATAATGCTTTGCTTTGAGTGGAATTTCCTGTTCGGAAGACTGGGAGCATATTAAGCAGAGTAGAGGTTGCACTTTCAAAACCAATTAGACATCAAGCTTTGGAGGTTTTTTTTCTCAAGTTTTAATTGGAAACATGTTGGAGGAGAAAGTTTCACTGTGAGAAAATCTGTCTGCTGGTAACCCGACCACAGCTTCAGATATATCACATGAAAGAGTCCGTTTGTGCACGGCAGCCACAACATTAAACCCACTGTGAGGTGAAGCTGATGAAATTTATCTCAGCACAGAGCAATGTTCTGCTCAAAAGATGATCAGCAACCTTCAAGGCTGGAAATGTCCCCCAAACTGCAGTCCCTCTAATGGCCACGAGAGGCTGACTGCAAAAGTGAGACGATCCCCATTGACTCTAATGTTAAAATGTTAAAATGCACAGCATGAATAAACTTGTGTGCAAGACAGATTTGACTCTTGCTGAAGAAATTTGAGATGTTGACAGGTAACCAGCAAGAATCAAGGCTCTACTCTGGGCCTCCTCCTGATGGGACATGTCCCGAACACCTCATCCAGGAGGTCAGGTGACCAAAGCATCTCGACTAGCTCCTTTCAGTGCGGTGGAGAGGTGGTTATATGCCTCCTGAATGATCCTTCTCCATCTGACAGGATGGAGGAGGATCCTGACAGGAGGATCTTTGGATGAAGATCATTTCCCCTACTGGTCGTTTGTATCTACAATCTCCATCATTCTTTTGGTCACTACCCAGAGCGCACGATGATAAGTGAGGGTAGGGACATATATTGACTATCCGGTTGTTCAGTCTGACGTCACTAGCAGTGTCTGGGTCTAAACTCCGCTGCGGGTCCATATATCAAACGATCACTGTGGCATTACTGAGAGTTGAAAAACTGTCTAAAGTCTTTCATCTTTAATAAAATGATCAGCGTTCTGCTCTACCAGGTGTAACAACTGAGTTTAACATCCAGGCATCCAAGAAAACGGAATTTATGACATTTAACGGAGTTAGAAGTTAGCAGGATGTTAGCTCGCTAGCTTCTATCTAAATACAATATAGCATGTCCCTGACTGCGGGGTTTTGGAAACAAATTAAAACGTACAGCTTTCTTATCACTTCCAACATAAATGAAGACAGAAAACTAAACAGCAGTGACGTTTGTAGGGTTACTGAACTTGGGCTAGCTGATATATAATGATGTGCTACGTGACCGCTAGCGACACAGCTATGTTAGCATAATATAAACAAGCTAACCTTTTTTCCACTCGATAAAAGTTACCGTGAGTGTTCTCGGTGGTCAGGAACAAATGTAATCGCATGGCAGGATGCTGTAAAAGGACCAAACTTCAGCCAGGAGAACAACTGAGATAATCCATCCACAATACGAGGTTAGTCATTCATATACTGCTGCATGGGCTGGGCTGTAGTTACATCCTAAGGTTTTAAAAACTGAGCTTAAATAAATGATTAGCGGTAATAAAAGCCGAGGGAGGTCAACAGTGATCACTGACTGTTTTAGGAGCTTTTTGAGATCAAATAGAAGAAAATACATAACATTAAACATGTTAACAACACAAAAGCCATATTAAACGCAGACTACTTTAGACCCGGAAGTAGGATTCGTCGCGTCATCACTGAACAACCGGATTGACTTTTCCCAGAACAAAATAAATTTGAATCGTCTGTACGAAAGAAATAAGAGTAAATTACTGTTACTAATTATTACATATTAAATGTTATTTGATAGAGACAATGCAATGCAGTGCAATAAAAGTGGTATGTTGCACAGATTGTATAGCTATTCGTAATTTCCAACCCTTGTGACTAGTTGGGCTTTTATATCCACAATATACAAAGATAAGAAATTACAATAAATATATGTTTACTTGGAAAGAAAATATACACGATAACAGAAAATATATAAAAAGATACAATAATTAAAACCATTCCTAAGAATATTAAATGATAAAATTATAGTATCATTACTTTAAATGGCCTTTGACTATTAACTATTGACTGTATCATTAATTCTCTGGTGTCTGTTCCATGTTGCTTTTCATCCACATGCGAGCTATAGCTCCAATCCTGTTCTTCACACGTTTCTTGAATACTCTAAAATCTGTTGTATCAAAGACTTTCTGTAAGTCACTACAAAGTAGCAGCAGAACATTTTAAAAATGACCCGCTGACATCAGTGAATGGCTTTCGAGACTTTCCAATATCCAACATCTGGCAAAAATGGAATCACAATATTTGAAGGTTGACCATTCAACTAGCAGCAGCTATAACACAGTCCTACTTTTCTTATACCCCTAACCCTATATTTTGAAGGAAGACTAAATGGACTTTTAGGAGCAAAAGTGTAAGGTGCATTTGTTGTGCTGCATTTCCACTGACACTTTTCTCTGCTGGCTGTTTGCAAAGGCAGGACAATTTAGTAAAACCAAAAATGACAGGTTCTGATTGCCTAGATTTTAGAGTTCAGGTTATTGATTGGATTCAGGTTGTCACTGATGACGACTTCAGAGGGTTAATAAGTGAACATTCTGGCTTAAAAAAGGGAAGAAAATAATTAAAGGCTGCATGTGAATCTCATTTCATCTGTCCCACTCTTGTAAACACTGACTGCTTTTCATTTATTTTGTTGCATTTTCTGTTTTCAAAAGCATTTTTCTTTGAGTCTTCTGTCCGTATGTTTTGATTTTAAAACCCATTTTTTTGTTTCCATTTTGGTTGTACTTGCTCCAAAATTTTAGACACAAAAAGACAACTGGAAACAACTGCCATCCTTTGAAAGAGACTTGAAGGAGTTGGATCATCCTTGTAAATGACCCAGATTATTTGTTTATTTGATATTTTTCAAATAGTTAAATCCCTGAACGAATTATACCTTATAATATAGATTGGACTCTTATTTTGAAATTCGGAACGGGCAACTTCCGGGAAGGAAGATCGTACCGCAACTGCTTGCCGCAGAAAGGATTAATGAGAAGGTTATCGTTTTCCATCCATCTTAAAATTAGCATCTAGCTGGAAGGCGAACAGGTATGTTTGTGTGTTGTACTTGTTGTTTACATTTCGGACAATTTGTAAATGTATTACTTGATTGTTAATAAGTTTATGAGCGATCTAGCAGGCTGATGCTAGCACCTCCTGTGCCTTTTCTGTGAATTGATTAGCATAACAGAAACGTGGTTATATCAAGTGAATGTTTATTTGTTTTATGTTATGATTACAGCTCTTACGATGTGTCTATGGCAATTTGTGAATAAATGGGTTGGAATACCCCACCATGGTCCATCCGTAATGATCATTGAGTGCATCGTCTGAATAAAGTCCGGCTGGAATGCTACAGTAAGAGCTGATCCCCCGCATCATCCTGCTGCCATCCTGCACCACAGAACCACGAGGACGAGTCACGGAGCTGTGTTGCTATTCGTCTGGGATTGACAAGACATTTCACGGAGCAACTCAGTGCCATTCTATGGGTCTTCTAGACAGAGACTCTATAATCATCATGCAGCTGGCTTAATGGTTTGATGTGACGGTCAGAAAAGGTATGGAACATTTCATTCTAATCGACAAGGAAAGGACATTCATTCTCATCAGTGGTGGTTAAAGGGAGAGAGAAGGTCGTCAACTACTGTGGACATCTGCTGCATTAAGACACAACGGACATGAAGTAATAACAAGTGAAGTAATTTTGTTTATTGGTATTTACCACCACTACTGTATATTTATCATTCTTTCTACTGACCCAAAAGGGGGTGAAAGAGGGGCATTTAGTTCAATTTGTAACTGTACAATAGTAATGGTGTATTGATCTGTGTTTAGCATAAGAGGTTTACTTTACCACATCAGTTTGCAACAGCTAGCAGGTTGCATTTATGATTTTATACATTTCTTCTCAATGTTGTGTTGGTTATCCGCTTCTATTTCAACTTGGTTTAAAGTGCAAAGATTCTCCTCCCTTCTGTTAATGCAGCCTGTAAGTTATAGTAACCACAAGCAGCTCATTAACTAAAGCCTGCAAATTAGATAAGCAAATAACATAAACATGAAGGAAATGGAGACTCCCTCCTCACAAGCAGAACTAGAGCATCAGGTAGTCGACCTGCAGAATAAAATCAAAGGGCTTAAGGCGTCTCTTGAAGACACATCAGAAACTACGGAAATAGAACTTTTGGAGAAGGAAATTCAACGCAGAGAAGAAACGTTGAACAACTTACAAGGCGAGCTTAAGGAAGGCCTCCGACGTTCCACTCGAACAAAAATCCCAACTCCAAAGGCGCTCGAAATGCAACAGGAGGAAGCAAGAAAAAGGGAAAGAAAGTTCATCTCAACGTACGAAAGATGGAAGATTCGAGCCCGAGAGTCAAGAGAGCAGCTCAAGTCAGACATTAGTAAAGGCGAGCTGGCATCTTTGATGGATTCTTTGGAGAAAGAGAAAGAAACTGTGTTAAACACTTACCTTGAAATACGAAGTCACATTACACCTTCTCCAGAATTAAGACGTCACGTTGACAGTTGTGAGGCAGTTACAGCCGAAATTATGAAAGTTACCTACGAGAGAATGTCAGATCTCGATGGTGATTATGATGCAGAACAAGTACATTGCCGTCTCAGGGAGCTGCTTAAGAACAGCTACGCACGCTCCATCTATGGATCCACTGCATCTAGAGTGACAAAGTCAATCCGTAGTCACAAAAGCACTACTCTAACACTCAAACAGGCGGATGCAGCAGCAGAGCTAGCTGCTAAGGAAGTCGAATTTGAAGGGTTGCTGGAAGAAGAGAGACAAATGGAGAAGATAGAGGAACAGCACAGAAAAATGGAAGTAGAAAAACGCAGACTTGAACGCCTTCAAGCAGAAAAGAATTTGAGGGCTGCTCGGGCCAAACTGCAAGTCTACAGCCAGGTAGCCTCGCAGGAAGGCAGTCTCCATTCCTCTAATAGTTCAGTGGGAAATCATCATGTTCCCCCAGCTATCAACCCTCCAACTCCCACCGTCACAGCATCGCCACCCGACCTAAACGTGTCATCCCTTGCCCAAGCCCTACAAGACAGTATGGCTCTAAATAGACTTCCAGTTCCAGAGCCGTCTGTATTTAGTGGGGACCCCATTCAGTTCATTGAGTGGAAAACTTCATTCATGTCACTTATTGACAAAAAGGCCATCTCCCCAGCAGACAAACTTTATTACTTGAGGAAGTATGTAGGCGGCCCAGCTCGTAAAACATTAGAAGGAACTTTCTATAGGAATGACAGCGACGCTTATAAGGATGCGTGGAACAAACTGGATAACAGATATGGCCAAACCTTTATTATACAGAAAGCCTTCAGAGATAAGCTCACAGATTGGCCAAAGATCCAACCAAGAGATGCAGAAGGATTAAGAGACTTCTCAGATTTCTTAAACGCTTGCCAAGATGCAATGACACATGTGAAGAGCCTCGAAATACTGAACGACTGTGAAGAGAATAAGAAGCTAATCCTTAAACTACCAGAGTGGATAGCATCTCACTGGAACAGGAAGGTTACTGAAGCCTTAAAGGGCAATAAGGAATTCCCCAGTTTTAAGGACTTCGCCACATTTATGGCGACAGAGGCAGAGATTGCTTGCAATCCAATCACCTCAGCTTATGCCCTCCGCAGCTCTGAGTCGAGCACTGCAAAACAAGGCAGCAGAGACCCTAAGAGGAACAAGGCAAGCGTTCTAAACACACAGACTGAGGCTGACACCGAGAGGCTCAAGCCAGTTAAAGGAAAGGAAAGGTCTCCTTGTGCCTTCTGTCAAAATAATCAACACAGACTACATGGATGTCCCAAGTTTATTGCTAAAACTCTGGAGGAGCGTCGAGATTTTGTCAGAGAACATAAGCTCTGCTATGGCTGCACCAAACCTGGACATAGTGCAAAAGACTGTCGACATCGACACTCATGCAACACGTGCAAGGGTAAACATCCCACTTGTTTACACGATGACAACTATTTAAAGAAGGAAAGAGTTCTGCCACAGGAAACCACTATCCTGAGCAATGCCGGCCAAACGGAGGCTGCTGCAACTTCAATGTCAGTGATTACCGGACAGCCAACTAACACATCAATGATTGTGCCTGTGTGGGTGTCAAAAAAGGATACAGGAACTGAGAAACTGGTTTACGCCTTGCTGGACACGCAAAGCGACACGACGTTTGTTGACCAGGAACTGAGTGATGTATTAAAGGCAGATTCCTGTCCAGTTAAGCTGAAGTTAACTACGATGATTGGACGCGACGTGATCGTAAAGAGCCAAAGAGTCTCAGGGCTTTGTGTTCGGGGTTATCGCTCTTCCCTCCTCATCGACCTTCCTCCTGCTTATACCAAGGATTGCATACCAGTAAACAGAGCCCATATCCCAACATGCGAGACAGCTAAAAGGTGGAATCATCTCTCCAAGGTCATAGAAGAGATTCCACCTCTACAGGACTGTGAGGTTGGTTTATTGATAGGCTATAACTGCGCACGAGCAATGGCACCAAGAGACGTCATATCAGGAGGAGACGATGAGCCTTATGCAATTCATACCGACTTAGGATGGAGCATAGTTGGTGGTACGTCGACATGCCCCGACACCTCAAGTACGGCGGGACAGTGCTTCCGAGTTGCAGTCAGGGAGCTCCCACCAGTCACTCCGGCAGATGCCATTCGCATTCTAGAATCTGACTTTAAGGATGCTAAGGAAGACGGCAAACCAGTGTCTCAGGAGGACATCCTGTTCCTGGACAAACTCAAGAACCACATCGAAAAGAACAGTCTAGGTCACTACGAGATGCCGTTGCCCTTTAAGGAGAGACCTACCTTACCTGACAACAAACAGCTTGCAGTCATACGTCTGAGCCATCTAAAGAGGAAGCTGTTAAAGGATGAAGGGTACAAAGAACAGTATATCAAGTTCATGGAGGAGGTCATAGAAAGGGGTGATGCAGAGGAAGTCCACGATGATGGGAAAGAGGGCGAAAAATGGTACATACCTCATCACGGTGTATTCCACGACAAGAAGCCAGGCAAACTGCGCGTGGTGTTCGACTGCTCTGCCAAGTACAAGGGAACCAGTTTGAATGATCATCTGCTCACTGGTCCTGACCTGATGAACAATCTCAACGGTGTACTTCTTCGCTTCCGGTTGCACTCCACTGCATTGATGTGCGACATAGAGAAAATGTTTCACCAATTTCATGTGAAGAAGTCAGACCAGGATTACCTGCGCTTCCTTTGGTGGAAGAAAGGAGATCTCGGTGCACAGCCCCAAGAATACCGTATGAGGGTGCATATCTTTGGCGCAGCCTCATCGCCTGGCTGTGCGAACTACGGATTGAAGCATTTGGCTACAGAAAATAAAGACTGATACCCATTAGGCTCTCAGTTCATTCTGAGAAATTTCTATGTCGACGGTGGAGTCACAAGTACAGACAGCTCAGAGAAGGCTATCAAGTTAGCAGAAGAAGCCAGAAAACTTTGTGCCCTGGGTGGTCTTAGGCTCCACAAGTTTGTGTCCAATGACAAAGCTGTCCTGGTAAGCATACCAGCAACTGAACGTGCATCAGACATTAAAGACCTCAACCTTGCCTTTGATAACTTACCTTCAGAGAGAGCGTTGGGTATCCAATGGCACGTCGAATCAGACTGCCTGAAGATCAGCACCAACCTTAAGGAACAGCCTGCAACACGTCGAGGCATATTGTCCATTGTTGCATCCCTGTACGATCCCTTGGGTCTCATAGCCCCCTTTTTGCTCATTGGAAAGGAGGTGCTGCAGCAGATGTGCTGCCATGGAACAGGTTGGGACGACCCTCTAACCAACGAACTTCGTCCACGGTGGGAGAAATGGAAAAACGACCTCAACAACTTGGAGAGGATAAATATACCCCGAAGTTATGCCCCGGCAGATTTCGGAAGGGTTATTAAACGTGAGTTACATCACTTCTCCGACGCAAGCACTACTGGCTATGGACAGTGTTCATATCTAAGGCTTAGCAATGAAGAAGGAGACATCCACTGTGCTTTAGTCATGGCCAAATCTTGCGTCGCCCCAACAAAGGTCACCACGATCCCAAGATTAGAGTTGATGGCTGCAGTCATCTCTGTGAAAACCAGCAATGTTTTGAAGGAAGAACTTGGATATGTGGACATTGAAGAGCATTTTTGGACCGATTCCAAGGTTGTACTAGGGTACATCAATAATGAGGCTCGACGTTTTCATACATTCGTAGCCAACCGTATCCAGAAGATACATCTCTACACGAATCAAAGGCAATGGAGATACGTCCCTACTGACCAGAATCCTGCGGATCGTGCTTCTAGAGGTTGTTTTGTCCATGAGCTAATATCATCGGACTGGTTTACCGGCCCTGCATTTCTATGGGAAAAGGGAGTTGACCTCTCAGAAGAGGTGGCTCCGGAACTGTCAGTCGGAGATCCAGAAGTTAAGGAAACACGGACTCTAAACACGGAAACTGTAGAACAAGATTCTCTTACTTATCGGCTGGCAAAGTTCTCATCCTGGACTCGCGCCATCTGTGCAGTGGCTCGCATTCTTCGAAGGATCAACAAGGATAAGTCAATCGGCCTCTCTACAGTGCAGGAAAGAGAAGAAGCCGAGCGCCTCATCATCAAAGATCTGCAGAGACAAACATATTCGGAGGAAGTGCGGCTACTGAAGAAAGGTTGTCAGCTGCCACCTCATAACAAGCTACATCACCTCAACCCCTTCTTGGACAACAATGGTGTGATTAAGGTGGGAGGTCGACTCCGTGATTCAAACCTTCCTCTCTCAGTTAAACACCCTACCATCATTCCAAAGGAACATCATGTTACAAGGATGATCATAGCATACTGTCATGAAGAAGTCAAACATCAAGGCAAGGGGATGATTCTCAGTGCAATTAGGACAAGAGGTTACTGGATACCAGGAATTGGCAGGACGGTTGCATCCTATCTTCGCCGATGTGTAGTTTGTCGGAAGCTTCGGAGACGGACTGAAGAACAGAAAATGGCCGATCTCCCTCCAGAGCGAGTAAATCCATCTCCACCCTTTACCTACTGTGGAATGGATTGCTTTGGACCCTTCTATAGCAAGCAAGGACGTAGTGTGCGAAAACGATATGGTCTCCTTTTCACCTGCTTCTCCTCCAGAGCCATCCATATTGAAATGCTGGAGGATCTATCTACAGACTCATTCATAATTGGACTGCGCTGCTTCATTGCTATACGTGGAGCCGTACGCCAGATCAAATCTGACCAAGGCAGTAACTTCCTAGGAGCCAAGAATGAACTGCAGGAAGCCCTCACGGAATTAGATGGTGATAAACTGACGAACTTCCTTTCTAAGAAGCAGTGTGACTTCATCCTAAATGCTCCTGGATCAAGTCATGTTGGTGGAGTGTGGGAGCGTCAAATTAGAACAGTCAGGAGTGTTCTCAACGTGACCCTTGGACTCTCACCTGGAAACCTACCTGATGCTTCCCTCCGAGCATTCTTCTATGAAGCAATGACGATAGTTAATAGTCGTCCTCTCACTATTGAAAACCTACATGATCCCAACAGTCTTGAGCCACTGACACCAAACCACTTACTTACCCTGAAGTCTACCATGGCCCTTCCTCCCCCCGGCAAGTTCATAAGGGAAGATATGTATGCGAGAAAGAGATGGCGCCACGTACAATATTTGGCCGAGCAGTTCTGGAGCCGTTGGCAGAAAGAGTACTTAGCCAACATTGCCTTTAGACAACGCTGGCACACCCCAAAGAGAAACCTGCAGATCGGGGATATAGTCATAATGAAGGATGAAGACTTGCCCAGAAATGAATGGAGGTTGGGAAGAGTCGTAGAGACTACAATGGACAGAGATGGACTGGTTAGGAGAGTGAAGCTCTGTCTAGGTGACAGGAAACTTGGCAAAAATGGTGAACGTCTTACTAAGCGGTCAGTGCTCGAACGGCCAGTTCAAAAACTAGTCTTATTGTTGGAAGGTGACTAGTCCATTCCTTGCATACTATGCTTCTGTTGTTTGGTCATTATTTGTATTATGAAATCATTGTGTTCTTTCTTCCTATGTTTATGGAGTTATGTTTTTGAACACTAATGATTTGGTGGGAGTGTAAATGACCCAGATTATTTGTTTATTTGATATTTTTCAAATAGTTAAATCCCTGAACGAATTATACCTTATAATATAGATTAGACTCTTATTTTGAAATTCGGAACGGGCAACTTCCGGGAAGGAAGATCGTACCGCAACTGCTTGCCGCAGAAAGGATTAATGAGAAGGTTATCGTTTTCCATCCATCTTAAAATTAGCATCTAGCTGGAAGGCGAACAGGTATGTTTGTGTGTTGTACTTGTTGTTTACATTTCGGACAATTTGTAAATGTATTACTTGATTGTTAATAAGTTTATGAGCGATCTAGCAGGCTGATGCTAGCACCTCCTGTGCCTTTTCTGTGAATTGATTAGCATAACAGAAACGTGGTTATATCAAGTGAATGTTTATTTGTTTTATGTTATGATTACAGCTCTTACGATGTGTCTATGGCAATTTGTGAATAAATGGGTTGGAATACCCCACCATGGTCCATCCGTAATGATCATTGAGTGCATCGTCTGAATAAAGTCCGGCTGGAATGCTACAATCCTTTCCATTGTTTCAGTTCAAAGTCCTCTTGTTTCAATTGTCTCATTGGGTGTAATTATGACATTATGATGTCTGATATGAAAAAAATCAAAAAGAGGAGAGATACAACTAGAGGTGCCAACTCAGTTTGTAAATAACATCACTTTTGCATCACAGCTGCTCCTGGCTTTCTTTGGAAACTTATCAAGTAAAAACATTTTTCAGAATAAAAACAGTGAGAGGGTCACTAACATCTGAGCATCATTTTACATCCTTGTTATGCAGCAAATTGAACTGAAGTTTTAAAAGCTGGAGGTAAAAACGCAGAAAGCCGACAAGACTTGAAAGGATTTCGCTTTAAACATCAACATTTTTTCACTTGACTTTTTCTTCACGTCTTCCTCTCGTCCTCGTCTGCACGGATGAGCTGGAACATCTGCTCACCGTGAGCACACACTAATGCATCTGCGTGTGTGAGAGAACATGTTCTACATGTTATAACACATGTCGTCTGTCTGCTCAGCGCAGTCCATCTTCAGCTCTGTTTCATTTCACTTTGGACCTAAAAGTGTTTTGCATTTTTAGGATTTACTCTTTTATATTTACTGCTTTAAAAAAAACAATTCTAACAGCTGTAATTAACAGAAACTTTGCAGAACTTACAGTTTAATAATGAATTGGATGGATTGTAGGGAATATTTTGAGAATTTAAAATATCCCGATGGCACATGGAAGTGTGCATCATAAATGACCTCACTCAGTTACTTGCGTCCTGTATTACTCGAGTACTAAAGCTCCAGTCCAATGAGCAACAGCAGTTATAGATTCATTTTTACATCATCTGTAATTCTTCCTCCTCATTTGGTTTAGAATAAAATCACAATCAGGACTCCAATGAAATATTCTCATATTTACATTTACTGGCGAACAGAGAAATGAATTTATTTAAAAGAAACGGTTTCAGGAGAATTTAAAATTTTTAATGATGAGTAAATATACTGATCTGCTCTCTAAAAAACACTAATGAAAGACACACAGCAGCTTTTCTCTCAAAATAATTTATTCCACACGTGCACACAGATCAGTCATCTCTGATCATTAAAAAATAAATTAGATCTCAGTGTTTGCAGGAGAGTTTCTGAGGCTACAGCGCCACCTGCTGTCAGACAGAAAAACTCCTCAACACTGCACACAGGCTCGTCAGAGTCTCTAATAACTTAAAAAGAACATTTACTCAGTAATGCTTCAGGCTCTCAAGGATCACTCTGCTGGTTTCCTGTTTTTAGTAAAGAAACATCCGATCTTGTTGATTTTAACAAGATCCAAAAATCAAAAGTTAGTTTTTATTATATTATAATTTATTCTCTGCTTCCTAAGCAGCCATTATGTAAAAATGAGCATAATAACGTCAACAAAATTAATTTATCTGCATGGAGTGAAAAAAAAGGAAGTTTTCCTGATCCTCTGTTAAACTAAACCGAATATCTTTTTCAGATATTCACAAAACATGAAATAAAGGAAGAAATCGAACAATTAACTAATCATCGTTTGAGTCTGTGGTGCGTTCACTGACACAACAAATGAAGGACGAGTCTATTTACACAGTTAATACACTAACAGACACTCAGTGAATGTTGCAGTGTTTTTGAACGTTATGCATTTGTCTTTTTAAAGGTAAAACACTGAAAATCAGCAGGATGATGCTTTAAAAGCAAAACTCTGAGTTTTTATACAACACTCACTCGTTCACAGATAAACACAGATTTTAAATAGAGGTTGATTTATGTAACAGACGCTGTCGAAGCTTCAGGACTCCGGGAGAGTTCATCCACCATCATGCGCTTGAGTTCTGTTTGGAGACAGATTTTGGCGCACATGAGAAAAAGATCTCATTCAGGTTCTAAGTTGCTATATTTTCTATCATATCTATTCTATTGGTGCATGTTCATAATGAGGTTGGTAAAATTTTTAAATAACGAGGTCAGTGCATGTACAAGTACTCTCTGTGGGCTGAAACCTCTGACTTCAGACTGCTCTGAATACTTAATATCACAGGTTTTTTTTTTACTGCTTGCTCTGTATGATGTCACAGAGAGGGGGTATCCCTAATACAGTTATCTCAGACACAGAATCCATAGAGGCTACATGCTGTTCATCTTTGCGTTAAAGTGAAAGCCAATCGTAGGAAAGCTGCCTTTTTCCATATAGACGCTGCTGATATCGAACTTTACACACTGCACTACATTAAACTCCATGATTAAGGTACATGTGACATATCACTGCCAGCACAGGAGGCTCAAGGCCTTGTTTAAAAAATAAAAATACTTACAGAGAGCGCAATAATTCAATAATATGCTGCATTTACTTTAAAAATGTCCCCGCTGCTCGGTAATTGTCTTAAAAGGAACATTGTGCACGTCTCATTGCTTTATGTGATAAATACAGAGGGAAACTGTTTTACATTTAATCAAAATGTAACACAGCACAGATCTGCACGAATGCACAAAGGTCTAGGTTAACATTAATTATTTATATGTTATACACAAATACCATAATAATGAAAAATTTAATGCCTGATTGTGCAGCACAGAGGAAAGATGTTTATTCAGCAGTCGGGATCTGCTGAATAAACATCTTTCAGACTGATGTGGTCTGTGGTCGGTTGGAGCCCTCAGGCTCTGCTTCGCCCGTGTGTGTCTGAAAGTGAGGGTGGTCCTGAAAGGGGAGGAGCTAAAACAGCGCGTTTCAGATGAGCCAGGGGGGATGCAGGTTACAGGGATTACTTTGAACTGTAAATCATGAAAAGCTGTTGTAGTATTTTCCAAAAAATAAAAATATAAGCTGGATATTAGCAGAAAGGGTCCATTTAAATTTTACCCAATTACAACAAACGTGTCGCCTGTTTGTTTTCTTTCTGAAGAATTACAAAGATGTGATCAAATCGGACTCAGGTTTCGAACTGAATTCAAACAGGTAGCCGATTTACCTGCAGCCTCAGGTGTGACTCAGACTCTGATTGGACGGCTGCAGCAGCGGTCAGAGCTTCCCTCTGTCCGTCATGGCTTCCTGTATCTGCCTGTTGAGCTCGGCGATGATTCGGTCTTCGTGGGTATAAACTCCGGTCCTTAGCAACGCGTCTCTCTCTTCCAACAGGCGGCTCAGGTGCTCCTCGGCGCTCTCGCTCAGAGCCAGACCGGGGGCGGGGTCAAGCACAGAGGGGGTGGGGCCTAATCTGTCATCTTGCTGTTTTAACCTGTTGAAGAAAACAAAATGCCTTACAGGAGTCTGTACTGTGAAGCAGGGTTTGGGGCAATATACTTTCAGGTTCAACGCTCAGATTTTATTATTACAAATGAGGCATGTTGCCATGGTAACTTATGCTGCAGATTTGCTGAACTTTTATGCTCAAGACGAGAAAAAGCTACTGCCAAAGGATGCATCAGTCCTCTGGAAAGTAGCGTAAATAAGAAACTGAATTTTATTCATTCATGTTTTAGGTGCAACTTTATTTTTTTTCCTGTTGGTTGTAATTAAAAAAACTAATTGCTCACAGCTGTTTGCTGGCTTATAGTGAATTCTTTCTACAGAGGCATTTCCAGTCTTAAGCGTGCAGACAGCTTTACTCCTGCCATTCTCTATGATGTTTCAACTGTTTCGTGTGAGCGTGCTCACAGCTAAATTTGGAAACTCTGGGTTGGTCGAGCTGATTTTTGCGACCACTTTGCGGTTGCTGATGTTGGGATAAGTGCAGCCACGTAACAGAAAGACACCCCGAGTCTGTTGAACTTGATCATCACCATCACCTGTTGAGCTCGTTCCTGATGCTGTCCAGCTCCTGTCGGTCCTGTCGGACCGCCTCCTTCTCCTCCGTTGCTAGGTAACGCAGCCTCATGGCTTCGAGCTCAGCCTGTTGTTTCTTCAGACGCGTCATGGCGTTTTCCTGCTCCCGCTGCAAAAAACAAAACAAGAGAAACTATGAAGCTGTGAATGTTCGTTAAATGTGAGCAGAATCAGGTTCTCTTTCACCTCACATAACCTCAAGATCTTCACTGTGACTTCCAACACGTTTGACTTGAACCTTGGCATTCAAGCACCGGTCAACTGATCAGATCTGAACTGAGAATATTTGAAAATAAACCTCTGACCCGTGCGCTGAAATGTGTGAGTTCAGATGCCAAGAAAGTGTTTTTCCAAATTGCACACAGAGCACTGTGGTGATAAATTTGTCTGGTTTCACATTTTCATAAAGCTGGCCTGAGAAAAATGCCGCAGGGCTTCGAGAGAATTCACACGGAGACCAACAGCAACGCGGTGAGAACTCAAAGGAAACTTAATAAAAAATGTCCAAAAGCCGTATTTCTCTCAGCTGCTCGGGCCTCCAGCTCAGAGTTCCCAAAACCGTCCCGAACAGCAATCTGAGCCGAGTCAGCTGGACGCTCATAAATCAACAAAACCGTCTGAAGAGAGAAAACAAATGTGGCGTTCCTTCAGACCTTTAATTATAAATGTAAAGAGTTATCATTTAAAGGCTGCAGGTTATACATCCAACAACCTGCAGAAAAAAAAATCTGCTATAAGAACATAAAAGATTGAAGGTGATGACATAACTCCAACATATGAACCTACTGTCTACGAGAAGGGATAAAAAGAGCATGTGCTGTGAAAACCTCGCGCTTTCGAACCGTATTTAAGACATAATTAAATGTAAACAAATGATCAAATAATCTAGATTAAAAAAAGTACAAAGTCTTTTTTGGTCAATAAAATAATAAAATGGGAGAAAAATAATGTGAAATCTCAACATACAAAAGCATAAAGTGATGTTACCAAATATCTTTTTACTTTTAAATTAGAAAAATATTACATATTCAACACGAGACCAAGAGAAGCAGAAAAGCGCACTGGGAGAATTTTCTACTTTCAGTTTATTAAAAATGACCGAAAACGTTGAATAAATATGAAAACAGCTGCAGATGAATCATCTATTGGCTAATCATTGCAGCTCACGTTTTATGTAGTGATTGGAGAAAACAGTTACTGGGGTATTTCTTATTATTCTGACTGTCACCGTTAAAAGTGACAAATATCTGGCTACACGTGAACCCTGGAAGGATGTGTGAATGTTTCCAGCACTAGCAGAGGGTCAGCAAGTCATCAAAATTACTCATAACCCCAGTCGAGGGCTGCCGCTAACACTTATTTTTGTTATTAAGCACATTTGAGAACGAATTACGTGGTTAGAAATGATGATCCAGAAAAGTGGTTAAAGTAAATTCTCATGTTTGGTAATTAGTTACCGCTGAAGGTTTAAAGTTATAGTTAATTAATCAGTTAAACCACTTCTTAAATGTATTAATTAATCTGATGACTAATTTCATGATCATGTGATTGTTGTTTGGTCTGTAAAACATCCAGCAGTGAAGTCTGATCTGTGTAACAGTCCACAAACAAATTTAAATATTTAAATTAAACTGAATGAACTAAAGAGTAATGAGTCATTTAGAAACATCTAATATTTGCCCTTTTCCTTTGAAAACAGGGTGGTGGTTAGCAGCTACTCAGCTGTGACATTCTTCTCGTGTCTAATGTTTTGCTTGCAAAGTTGCATTTGCAAAATCTAAACAAATAATTTATTTCATTATAAAAGACAGAAAAAGCTGAATATTTGGCACATTGTTTTTTAATATTATTTAAAGAATTGAAATATTGAAGGGATTGCATAAAACACAGAGGCAAGCTGACCAGCAGCTTCATTAACATTTAACAGAATGTGAGACCAAAAAATGCAGGAATTTCTTAAAGTAGAAACATTTTGTCTGAAAAACAGTCCAAAATATTTAATCTGTCATATGTCAGGATCAAGATTGGCAGCACTTAATATCAAACTATTACATGTTTTACTAACAGGTAAACAATTAATCAAATCAACCAATTGGGTTTTAGGTTTTTAGGGTTACTTGCAGGATGAAGTTTGTCTGGGCTTTAGCACAAAGGTTTTAAGTCACTTGGCCACTGGTTTTGGTTTATGGCAGCTTTATGCGGTAACCTGTTTCTTATCTTCATGCTGTGCTGAAGATCTGGAGGTTATCCACTGTTCTGACAAACAGACTAAAATATTTAATATCTGATGGCTGAACAGCAAACAAACAGTAGGAAGTTATGACAATCAACACTTTGGTTTTGTTTTTGTTTTTGTCTTTTTGGGGGGTGGGGGGGGGGGGCTTCTTATTTCTTATCATGAAAAAACTGAGATGCTCTCTTTAACAGCTTAAACTAAAAATTATGTTGATTTATTAGGTAACTGATTTTTTAAAATATTTTTAAATAAATGATTTTCACAGGGGAGCTTAATGTTCTTGCTGCACCTCCCTGTTGTCTCTGGGTATGACAGCTGCCTTCCACTATCCACAGATCGGCACATTTGAGTAATCGCTGATTCAAAATTGACTGTAGGCATGAATGTGAACCAGAATGTTTCTCTGTGTTCGGCCTACGAAGGGCCGGCAATCTGTCCAGAGTTTACCCTGCATCTCTGACCAAGCTTGCCAAAATGAGCTGGGACAGGCTCCAGCTCACTGCAGCCCTGAATCAGATCAGCTGTTCAGACAACAGATGGATCAAAGGTCTATGAAAACAGTGAAAGTGTCAGGGTCCCTGTGCCTACCCGGTCGGCTCAGTACGGCTACATATGTTTTGTATTCCTTTTTTTATTTTTTTTCCTGCTCTCTCCTTTCCCCTCTTTCCCTCCTCCCTCTGCCTGGGCGGAGCTTACCTGCGGGCTCCTGCCCTTGGCCCACGCACCTGTGGCTCATCACGAGTGATCCAGCTCCTTTATAAGACGGCAGCCCTGTGTTTCTCGTCGCTGGACCGTTGCCGACCCTCGTCAGTGTAACCCCAGCTCAATGACTTCAGAAGTGTTTCATAGCGATTTACCTAACTACCCATTCGTGTCTCTGTGTACAGATTCCCTGGACCTACCCCTGTGTTACCCGAGTGAGTGGAGTGTGAGGAGGAGTGGACGGAGAGTGTGCGTGTCTTTCCCGTTCGTGTGTGGACCCCCGGAGCCCGGCTTTCCCCTCACTTTTGTAAATAATCACCTGGTGCATCATAATAAAGACTCTTGTGCTTTCAAGACCTAGAGCCTGCGCGTGAGTCCGTTCAGTCCCGTTGTGACAGAACGGTCCAGCCACAATGGACTCAGCAGGCTTGGCGTCACCCGCCCCAGCCCCGGTCTCGTTGGATGAGCTGTTGCAGCGACACGAGCATATGTTGATGCGGCTCAGTGGAGACGTTGCCGCTTTGTCTCTGGCTCTCGCCCAGCGGACCCCGTTGACTGACTCTCCGCCCCCGCCAGCCTCTCCGGCAGACGAACCCATCCCGGGCTCGAGCGCGTCTCAGCCCGCAAGCGCGGCCCAAACTACACCTGTGGTCGTCGGGCATCAGCCTCCCTCTCCTGAACTGTTTCATGGTGAGTTGGATAAGTGTGCAGGATTTCTCACACAACTCACTTATTTTTTTCGTCAGCAAATTCACTGGTACCCTGGCGATGGAGATAAGATTTCCTTCTTTGTGCAACTGTTACGTGATCGCGCTCTACAGTGGGCCCAGGCAGTGCTACGATCCCACCCCGACATCTCCTACCCCGAGTTTTTGTCTAAGTTTAAGAGCGTTTTTGACAAAGGATCCGAGGCTGCCGCCGCCGCTCAACGCCTGTTAAATCTTAAACAAGGTAGACGCAGGATGTCGGATTATTCTGTCAATTTCTGGGTTTTGGCTGAGCAAACGGGGTGGGGGCAGGAGGCGCTAAAGAGTGCCTTGCTTAATAACATCTGTGATGAATTAAAAGGCGAACTAATAATGCATGACCTGCTTGCCTCTCTTGACTCTCTAATGACTCTGTGCATTAAGTTAGATGATCGCCTTCAGGCTCACAGAGACCTCCGGGGGCGGGCCTTTCAGGAGCCACGGGCGCTCTTGGGCCCACCAGCGGGGGAATGGAGGGCTAAACCCAGTGCTGCCCACAGTGGCGAGCTAAGCGAGGAAGGCGAGCAGCCCATGCAGCTGGGTCGCTCACGGCTAACACCCGCGGAACGTCAGCAACGCATGGTCTCTGGTGAGTGCCTGTACTGCGGCCGTAAGGGCCACTTCATTGCCACCTGTCCATCTCGACCAAAAGGGGGCGCCCGCCCGTAGTTAAGGGAGTACTGGTGGGCGACCTGTCTAGTAAAAGCTCCCTTCCACGCTTAATGTTACCGGCCAAGTTAACAGTTCACACAAAAACCCATTCTGTGATGGCGTTAATTGACTCTGGCGCGGAACAGAGCTTTATCGATTCAGCCCTCGCGGATAAATTAGGGGTTGGGTCTGACCCTCTACCTCATCGTTTACATGTCACCGCCTTATCTGGGCAGCGGCTGCCTGATATAACCCATGTCTCAGAGCCCGTGTCACTCACACTCTCCGGCAACCACACCGAGGTTCTAAGCCTATTCGTGTTTAAAGCTCCTCAAACACCGCTTGTCTTAGGTCACCCCTGGTTGCGACAGCATAACCCTCATATCGACTGGAAATCTGAATGCGTGGTAGGCTGGGGAGTGGATTGTCACATGAACTGCCTCCGGGCTGCAACTCCGCCCTCCGCGTCTCCTCCAAATAACCTGTCTGAGCCTCCGGATCTCACCTCTGTTCCACCTGTGTATCACGACTTGGCTGAAGTTTTTCGTAAAGATCTTGCACAATCGTTACCACCTCATCGGCCGTATGACTGCGCCATTGATCTTCTCCCAGGCACCACACTCCCCACCTGTCGCCTTTATAGTCTCTCCCAACCTGAGAGAGCGTCTATGGAGAAATACATCATGGACTCACTGGCAGCAGGCATAATCCGGCCGTCCTCTTCCCCTGTGGCAGCCGGCTTCTTCTTTGTAGAAAAGAAGGACAAATCTCTCCGGCCTTGCATTGATTACCGCGGCCTTAATAACATTACGGTTAAGAACAAATACCCCCTACCGCTCCTTTCCTCGGCTTTTGAACTTCTGCACGAGACAACGATCTTCAGTAAATTAGACCTCCGCAATGCCTACCATCTAGTTCGGATCAGGGAAGGCGACGAATGGAAAACAGCTTTTAACACCCATCTGGGGCATTTTGAGTACCTGGTGATGCCCTTTGGGCTGACTAACGCCCCAGCAGTTTTCCAGGCCCTCGTGAATGACGTCCTCCGGGACTATCAATCGGTGCGCATTTGTCTACTTGGATGATATCCTTATCTTCTCTAAGACAGTGGCGGAGCACGTGACACACGTCAGACAGATTCTGCAGCGTTTGCTGGAAAACAGACTGTTTGTGAAAAGCGAAAAGTGTGACTTTCACGTGGACTCCGTGGCCTTTCTCGGATACATAATAGAGCGGGGTGATCTGAAACCCGACCCGGCGAAGGTCCAAACAGTGCTTACCTGGCCCGAACCCCCAAACCGTCGACAGCTCCAGCGCTTTTTAGGCTTTGCCAACTTCTACCGCCGCTTCATCTGAGATTTCAGTAAACTCGCTCTGCCTTTAACCAGACTCACTTCTCCTAAAGTGTCTTTTCAGTGGGACCAATCCGCGCAGGAGGCCTTCCTACGTCTCAAAGAACGGTTCGCTACAGCACCTATCCTCTGCCAACCCGACCTCCAGCAACAGTTCGTCGTTGAAGTGGACGCATCGGATTCCGGGGTCGGGGCGGTGTTGTCCCAACGGAGGGAGGGTAAGCTCCACCCATGTGCCTTTTTCTCTCACCGTCTCTCCCCAGCAGAGCGCAATTATGATGTTGGAGACCGGGAACTTCTGGCTATCAAGTTAGCACTGGAGGAATGGAGACATTGGCTAGAGGGAGCCACTCAACCATTCATCGTGTGGACAGACCACAGAAACCTTGAGTATCTCCGAGCCGCAAAGCGACTCAATCCCCGGCAAGCGAGGTGGGCTCTCTTTTTCACGAGATTCAACTTTTCAATTACGTACAGGCCCGGGAGCCGCAATGTGAAGCCAGACGCCCTCTCCCGACTGTATGACTCCTCTGAAGCGGAACCCGAGCCAGGTCCGATTCTTCCTGCCTCCTGCTCCATCGGCACGGTGACCTGGGAAATCGAATCTCAGATTAAAGAAGCTCAGAAAACAGAACCAGATCCCGGGACCGGGCCCCCAGGTCAGTTGTTTGTGCCCTCCTCTGTTCGTTCTCAGGTACTGCAATGGGCACACGCCGCCCGGTTCACCTGTCACCCGGGAGTACACCGCACCATACGATTCCTCCAGCGTTACTTCTGGTGGCCCACTTTGGCTCGGGATGCACGGGAATACGTCGCCGCCTGCACGACCTGCGCCCGTAACAAGTCGTCCAACCAACCTCCCTCCGGTTTGCTACAACCGCTGCCCACTCCGGGACGGCCTTGGTCCCACATAGCCTTGGATTTCGTCACCGGATTACCGGCTTCAAAAGGTAACACAGTCATTCTAACCGTTGTGGACAGGTTTTCTAAAGCTGTCCATTTCGTTGCCTTGCCCAAGCTGCCTACGGCCCTGGAAACCGCTCACCTCCTCACCACGCATGTATTCCGCCTCCATGGAATTCCGGAGGACATTGTGTCAGACCGTGGCCCCCAGTTCACTTCACGGGTCTGGAGGGAGTTTTGCTCCGCCCTCGGCGCTAAGGTTAGTCTGTCCTCTGGCTTCCACCCTCAGACCAACGGGCAGGCTGAGCGGGCGAACCAAGACCTGGAGGCTGCTCTGCGGTGTGTGGTGTCCACAAATCAAACGACCTGGAGTGACCAGCTGCCATGGATTGAGTACGCCCACAATTGCCTGACTTCCTCAGCCACTGGAGTTTCACCTTTTGAGGCGTCATTAGGATTTCAGCCTCCGCTCTTTCCGGCCGTTGAGGGTGACCTCTCTGTGCCATCCGTCCAACACCACCTGCGTAGATGTCGCCGGGTGTGGAGAGCCACCCGAGCTGCCCTCCTCCGGACGACGGCACGTAACAAACAGCTCGCAGACCGCCATCGGACACCGGCTCCTGAGTATGCGGTCGGACAAAAGGTATGGCTGTCCACCCGCTATGTGCCCCTCCGGGCGGAGTCCAAGAAACTGTCTCCTACTTTTATTGGGCCATTCGAAATCGGTGCGCTTGTGAACCCTGTGTCTATTCGGTTGAACCTTCCGCGCAACATGCGTGTCCACGACGTTTTCCATGTCTCCCAGATTAAGCCCGTGCTCTCCAGTCCTTTGTGCCCTCCTTCCGGGCCCCCGCCTCCCGCCCGGATCGTTGATGGGCTGCCGGCGTATGGGGTCTCCCGCATTATGGACTCTCGGCGCTGGGGGCGGGGGGTCCAGTATTTGGTCGATTGGGAGGGCTACGGGCCGGAGGAGCGCTCCTGGGTGCCTCGCTCGGCTGTTTTGTGTCAGCGCCTGCTCCGTGACTTCCATCGCCGGCACCCTGGTAAGCCCGGTGGGTCGCCGGGTGGCTCCCGTTGAGGGGGGGGTACTGTCAGGGTCCCTGTGCCTACCCGGTCGGCTCAGTACGGCTACATATGTTTTGTATTCCTTTTTTTATTTTTTTCCTGCTCTCTCCTTTCCCCTCTTTCCCTCCTCCCTCTGCCTGGGCGGAGCTTACCTGCGGGCTCCTGCCCTTGGCCCACGCACCTGTGGCTCATCACGAGTGATCCAGCTCCTTTATAAGACGGCAGCCCTGTGTTTCTCGTCGCTGGACCGTTGCCGACCCTCGTCAGTGTAACCCCAGCTCAATGACTTCAGAAGTGTTTCATAGCGATTTACCTAACTACCCATTCGTGTCTCTGTGTACAGATTCCCTGGACCTACCCCTGTGTTACCCGAGTGAGTGGAGTGTGAGGAGGAGTGGACGGAGAGTGTGCGTGTCTTTCCCATTCGTGTGTGGACCCCCGGAGCCCGGCTTTCCCCTCACTTTTGTAAATAATCACCTGGTGCATCATAATAAAGACTCTTGTGCTTTCAAGACCTAGAGCCTGCGCGTGAGTCCGTTCAGTCCCGTTGTGACAGAAAGCTGTTTTGTCTAACTTCCAAAATATTAAATTTATCATAATTGAAAGGCAAATAAAAGCAGCAAATGTTGACAATTAAGTTAATTCTCCCTAAAGCGAATGGCAGTGTGTGGTTACGTGATGGTTAAGCACTTTGTTTTTGATGCACTCAAACGATGAACTCTTTTGTTTTTCCCCAGCAGAAAGAGTTTCACTGGAGTCTGTTTTGATTTTTCCGTTTTGAAATCGGACGACAGTTTACATTTTTAGAGAACAAAATCCAAAAGTCTTTAAATTTACAGAAATGAGGCCCCAAAAGCGGAAAGTTCAGAGGAATTGTAAAATGGGAACAAAAGCTTGACGGTTAATATGTAATCATGTATCAAAATAATGGACAATAACTTTCCATTGATGAGCTAATGGATTTACTGACTAACTGCAGCTTTATTTTCTTAGTATCCATTAGTTACAGTGCAGATTGACCATGATCTCATGGAGAAGGCGCACCAAAGGTCGAAGGCGATCCTCTAAATTTAACCACTAAAAGCAGTTGTTAAAATATCTTTAATAGGCTGAGCAACATTACCATCCCATACTCAGCTGACGGCGCAATAATGAGGAAGAGTGTGAGCAGCAGAGCGCAGGCAGTGGGGAGGTGATCGGAGAGGCTGGAATCTGTCTGTGCGCTCGGCTGATAGAGAGCAGATCGAGCAGCCGGCTCATTCTGGATGGGAAAACCAACATTTTCACATTACACACACACAGAAAGCTTCCACTTTCACACGGCTGGTCGCCTCCTCACAGAAAAAACACACCATCTCTCACTCTCACACACACACTCACACTCACACTCACTCACACACACACACACACACACACACACACACACACACACACACACACACACGTGTGTTGACACAGGCTCAGCTCTCTGTGGACCATTAACAGTCTGTATTACAGGCCGTTTTAGGGCTAATTACTAGAAAAACAAACAGGCTAAACATTTTCTCTAGTGCCCGCTGCCAAGGACAACCTGAGGCTGAGTCCTGAAACAATCAGAGGACGAGGTGATACCGAGGCCTCAACAGGGGGGTAGGAGGAACGGGAGGCACAGAGAAAAGTAGCTAAAAGTCAGGACTCTGAAGCAGATATTACACCGTTGGGCTCTGAATCACAGCTGACAGCATCAAAATAACCACATGGACAGTTCTAACAAAATGTGGTCACCTACCCGAGAAGTGTATTTGACAGGACAGACATAGTTCTGGATGAAGGGGGACCAGTGGCCACGGATTGTAAACTAAATATAAGGCAACACAATTAATCTGATTTTGGCTTCCACCAATTATGAAAACAAAATAATCTGTATAAAATTATTCCGTTGGTTCCTCTTTCTGTTCAGCTCCCTTTAGAGGTTGCCACAGCAGATCATCTCCCTTCATCTCGCCCTACCCTTAGCACCCAACCCTATCACAACAACTATCATGTCCTCCTTCACGACATCCATGAACTTCTCTGTGGTCTTCCTTTTTTCCTCCAACCTGTCAGAGCCATCTTCAACACTCTTTCCCCAATATATCCACCATCCCTCCTCTGCACATGTCCAAACCATCTCAAACATGCCCCTCAAACCTCAACCTGAGCTGTCCCTCTGATATTCTAATCTTGTCCCTTCGGGTCACTCCCAGTGAAAAGCATCTTCAACTTCTCCCACCTCCAGCTCGACTTCCTGTCATTCATGCATCATAGCAGGTCTCGCTACCATCTTGTAAACCTTCCCGTTCACTCTGCTGTCCTGATGTCTTGTTGATTTGATCCGTCCATCTATCTTTCTGTTATACTCATTTCTAACCCTGTTCATCCTGCTCACTCCGAATGAAAATCTTAGCATCAGCTGAGGTAACCAAAGGAGAAACTTCACTTAACAAAACCCATGTAGAAGAAAGCTCAAGGTATGCTTTGACTCTAGGGGCAAATGCCAATTTTTGGAAGTTTTTGGTATTGTTCATTAAATTAAAAAAAGAAATAAAAAAGCTTTGGTCACCAAAAGCGATTAAATTAACGAAATTAATCTCAGCCTCTACTCAGAAGTGTCATCTCTTTGCAGATAAGATAAAATCCACAATCATGCAGCGATAATATTTATATTTCTCCATGAATATGCAAGCGTCCAAGTGGACTTCAACCTGCTCTTCAAGTTTTTTTTGTGACTGGTCATTTATCTATGATCCATCAACTACGACCTTCAGGTGCATTTAATAAAATATAATAGGCACAACTGCTTGTCCGTGGTGTATAAACACGACCTTACTGCTCAAGCACAGACCTCCCTCTCCCCGGCCACCTCCTGCAGCTTGTCCGGGGGAACACCAAGGCGTTCCCAGGCCAGCCGAGAGTTGTAATCTCTGCAGCGTGTCCCGAGTCTGCCCTCAGGCCTCCTCCTGGGGCCTTTTTACATCCTTTGATGTAATCGAGAGACTACGAGCATCTTGTGTAGAGCATCTAGCATGTGAAGCCCACTGGTGTGGTTCAAATCACAAAAAGTCAAACAATCAAAAATCACGACAGAAAGAAAGTTGGACTTGGAATTTCCAGTTTTATAGACGTTGAATTGGCGTATTTTTCATTTTTCAACATTAGTGGTACCGCTGTATCGAAATCTCTGAATATATAGCTGTGTCTATTATATCAGACTGTTTGAATAAAAGAGCATCCATCTTAAGTTCCTGATTCTTGAAACACATTCAAATGAAATGTTTAAACAGACCGAAAATATAAACTGAGATAAAATGATATCCATGACCACTGTGAACCACAACACAACATCCAGCCTTCACTGCTCCTTTATCAATGGCTAAAAAAACTGCTGTGAGCCTGAAGATGAAGACCAGGCTGGATGCTGGTTTCTGGGATGGATGCTCCGAGAATGACTTCTCCTCCCCCGCTGTCTGACCCTCCATTACTCGCCTGTACTGTCAGAAGTCTTGAGCAGCTGGGTGGGGGATGCCTCGTACAAACACTTTCATCCCATCGCTTACATGTGGACACACTTTTCTATAATCACATGAAGTTTTCTGAGCAGCTCGCCACCTGTGGGAGTTCAGGGGGAGTTTTTCACCAGCGCTCTGTGAGCTTGTTTAGAGACATGACGGATAAAACACGAAGGAAATGAGGATGATTAGAGATAAACGAGGGTTCCTAGCTTCATATACAGAATCTCTGGTTTCCATAAGAAGCTGGGTGAGCTTCACACACAAGAGCAGTTTTGTAAATCACTTAACCCACATTTTGGCCGTCTGGAGAAAAACAAAGTGGAGTTTAAGTAATAAGGACTCACAGATGTTTTTAGAAAATGTGCAACTTACATTGTTTGAGTAAAGCACTATACAAATACAGGCCATTTACCATTTCCTCAGATGAAAAAAAAATATCAGCAAGTTTTATTTATTCAAGAAGTAGACTGATGAGAAATTTGCCAATTTTAGGAAATAAAACTGGAATAAAATGTTTTTGAATATAGAGACGGATCAACAAGTTTTCAGAATTGAAGTCATCAATTTCATCTTGAGAACTCTTACCATCATACTGATATAATTATTAAGTCAATATCACAACCAGCAGCCTAAATAGTGTAATGTTTGCAGGCTTTTCAACCTCACTAATTAAATGTAGCACTGAGCAGATGAGATCTTTGCAACAGAGGGTTAAACATGCCTGCAGCTCTGTTATATCTGCTGTGTTTGAAGGGTTAAGGTCCATATGTTCAGGCTGCAGGGACATGCAGAGTGGAGGTTTAAATGGTAAATGGTAAATGGCCTGTATTTATATAGCGCTTTACTAGTCCCTAAGGACCCCAAAGCGCTTTACATATCCAGTCATCCACCCATTCACGCACACATTCACACACTGGTGATGGCAAGCTACATTGTAGCCACAGCCACCCTGGGGCGCACTGACAGAGGCGAGGCTGCCGGACACTGGCGCCACCGGGCCCTCTGACCACCACCAGTAGGCAACGGGTGAAGTGTCTTGCCCAAGGACACAACGACCGAGACTGTCCAAGCCGGGGCTCGAACCGGCAACCTTCCGATTACAAGGCGAACTCCCAACTCTTGAGCCACGATCGCCCTCGTTTAAGACCAATAAGCAGGAGATAAAAGCTGCAGGAGCAGAGTTGAAGAATGCCGTCCGTCTATAATGGAGACCGAAACATTTAACATTAAGCACTGGGTTTGTATTCACTCTTTGAAGTGAAGTTTCAATGTATTAGTAGCACTGAAATATCGGAGTTGCGATACCTAGTTAAAGCTGAAGTTCTTATTTGTTCAATCTTTAAAACAAGCAGCGACACACAAAATAAACGATTTAAAAATAAATTATGGGACCAAAAGCTCAATAATCTGACCAAAATCAGCTTTCAAATTTACAATGTTTCACGTTGGTTGTTTGCATATTATAACTTCAGTCACCACAGTGAGCTGTAGAAAGAACGGCACAAACAGTGACAACATGCAGACGAGTGTGTAAAGCTGTGATCGAGCTTTTTGTAAGACCAACTCTGAACCATGTCAATCACTAAAAACTGCAATTGTGCCCGACATATTAGTCGTTCACCTAAACTGTGATGTCAACACAGGCCTAAGCTTAAAACTCACTGCAGTAAAGACCAGAAATAAAAATCAAGCCCATCAGTGTTGTTGTAGAGCAAGAAGTCAAAGCGGCAAACAAAGTGATCATGAAGGGTTTTCAAATGATCTGAGAAAGTCATCTTTTCCAACTGTCACAAAATCTTCCTCTGTCATCTGGGAATCTCTGTGTTACTGCATGGAAATAAAAGTGAAAAGCAGTTAGAGACTAAACTGCTTGTGCACCCATGTCTTCTCAACCCTGCCTCAAGCATGCCTGGTGCCAGAAGGCAAATACAGAGCGCTAGTCTATTCCTGGGGCAAAACCAGGCTCACTTAACTTTAAAACAGCAATGTTTTCCTGGACTTAACCAAACTAAACCTATCTGAGTGGAAATGCAAGAAAACGACAAGAGAAAAAACAAAAATGATCAAAATCAGCCTCAGCTTTATAATAACCATCCAGAAAATGCTCTACAAACCAATTTTCACTGTTAATATCAACCAGCTTCCTAACAGCTTACTCCATTGCAGAGTTGTGGTGGGGGGGCTGGACCGAAGCCTAGCTCAGCTGTCGCAGGGCGAGAGGCAACTGAAGTTTAATTAACGGTCAATTTACCATTTATTAACAATGGTTATAGTAGAGTGTTTCCCATTTTTCATTGTTCGACACATTCTTTTGGCTCCATTTGAGGTTTCTGTTCCTGAGAAATAACTGATGTTCATTACCAGCTCTCTGACCGACAAGTGGTCAAAAACGTCATTTCTATTCCAACTGTTTGCAATTTGTGTTAAATTCACGTTCCCAGTGGAGCTGCTTGGCTCTTTATATTAAACTTCTATGAACTACCACTGTTTGCCTTTCCTGCTTTGTTTATGTGTTTTCAGCCACGTGCTTACTTCCAGATGGACTGAAAACCATCCAGCAAAGCAACTGTGTGGAAAAAATTTGAAAATTCATCATGTGTAGAGTATTATTCCTTAAAATCTCTCAGTACCGATCAAACCCTTTGACCCTCGCTGTCTGGGACAGCACCCCTCACCCTGGGACTCCATAATATTTCAGGAATGACCAGTGGGAACCATCAGAGTGTCCACTGAGACCAGTAACACTGAAATACCCTCAGACAACATGTTACATCTGCTGTTTGACAGACAGTTTTATACAAACACACTCACGGCGTCATGAGAGAGGACACTTTTAGTCTGGATAGCCCCGAGGGGAGCTGAACTCAGCAGCAAGATCACATGACCAATGAAACCAAGACATGATGGAGGTTAACTGGTCCAAGCAGAGAATGGACCTTCAACAACCTGTTATAAAACTTTAACCCCCGGCAGACTCTTTCCCATGGAAAAGGATTGCATTTTTCTACGTGGTAAGATAAAAAGCATTTGCAGGTATGTGGGCACATGGAAGATGCTGCACTTAAAATCAATAAAATAACAAATACTCTGTGGCAATCAGTGGAGTATTGAGCTCCTAATCGTGATGACCAACTCCAACTCTACTGCTACATCTTCAAAAGGTCCAGAAGAGTGAAGAATGTTATCTTGTGTGACAGAAGTTTGTGCATCGCCAAATTGTAATCTAAGTAATTCTACCCTGTATATGTACAGTGGGGCAAAAAAGTATTTAGTCAGCCACCGATTGTGCAAGTTCCCCCACTTAAAATGATGACAGAGGTCAGTAATTTGCACCAGAGGTACACTTCAACTGTGAGAGACAGAATGTGAAAAAAAAAATCCATGAATCCACATGGTAGGATTTGTAAAGAATTTATTCGTAAATCAGGGTGGAAAATAAGTATTTGGTCAATAACAAAAATACAACTCAATACTTTGTAACATAACCTTTGTTGGCAATAACAGAGGTCAAACGTTTACTATAGGTCTTTACCAGGTTTGCACACACAGTAGCTGGTATTTTGGCCCATTCCTCCATGCAGATCTTCTCGAGAGCAGTGATGTTTTGGGGCTGTCGCCGAGCAACACGGACTTTCAACTCCCGCCACAGATTTTCTATGGGGTTGAGGTCTGGAGACTGGCTAGGCCACTCCAGGACTTTCAAATGCTTCTTACGGAGCCACTCCTTTGTTGCCCGGGCGGTGTGTTTTGGATCATTGTCATGTTGGAAGACCCAGCCTCGTTTCATCTTCAAAGTTCTCACTGATGGAAGGAGGTTTTGGCTCAAAATCTCACGATACATGGCCCCATTCATTCTGTCCTTAACACGGATCAGTCGTCCTGTCCCCTTGGCAGAAAAACAGCCCCATAGCATGATGTTTCCACCCCCATGCTTTACAGTAGGTATGGTGTTCTTGGGATGCAACTCAGTATTCTTCTTCCTCCAAACACGACGAGTTGAGTTTATACCAAAAAGTTCTACTTTGGTTTCATCTGACCACATGACATTCTCCCAATCCTCTGCTGTATCATCCATGTGCTCTCTGGCAAACTTCAGACGGGCCTGGACATGCACTGGCTTCAGCAGCGGAACACGTCTGGCACTGCGGGATGTGATTCCCTGCCGTTGTAGTGTGTTACTGATGGTGACCTTTGTTACTTTGGTCCCAGCTCTCTGCAGGTCATTCACCAGGTCCCCCCGTGTGGTTCTGGGATCTTTGCTCACCGTTCTCATGATCATTTTGACCCCACGGGATGAGATCTTGCGTGGAGCCCCAGATCGAGGGAGATTATCAGTGGTCTTGTATGTCTTCCATTTTCTGATGATTGCTCCCACAGTTGATTTTTTCACACCAAGCTGCTTGCCTATTGTAGATTCACTCTTCCCAGTCTGGTGCAGGTCTACAATACTTTTCCTGGTGTCCTTCGAAAGCTCTTTGGTCTTGGCCATGGCGGAGTTTGGAGTCTGACTGTTTGAGGCTGTGGACAGGTGTCTTTTATACAGATGATGAGTTCGAACAGGTGCCATTCATACAGGTAACGAGTGGGGGACTGAAAAGCTTCTTACAGAAGACGTTACAGGTCTGTGAGAGCCAGAGATTTTCCTTGTTTGAGGTGACCAAATACTTATTTTCCACCCTAATTTACGAATAAATTCTTTACAAATCCTACCATGTGGATTCATGGATTTTTTTTTCACATTCTGTCTCTCACAGTTGAAGTGTACCTCTGGTGCAAATTACTGACCTCTGTCATCATTTTAAGTGGGGGAACTTGCACAATTGGTGGCTGACTAAATACTTTTTTGCCCCACTGTATACCCTATAATGCTACCCTGTGTTCTTCTTGTGGTCCACAATATTTTGAATGAAACACTAATCCATCAAGTTTTTTTTCCACTTATCTAACGCAGGGTGGTTGGGGGTCAGAACGTGTCTCTGGTATCATAGGGCGAAGGGTTGAGTACACCCTGTAAAGGTCCCCAGGCTAACACAGAGAGACAGACAACCATTCACGCTTACAGCCAATTTAGAATCACCTAGCACACATCTTTTTGGATTGTAGGAGTATCTGGAGAGAACGCGCAATCTCCACATGTAATGTACTAAAAACTGCACTACTGAGTACATTATGTGCACTTTTATATAAGTAGATTTACATTACTGCAAAACTGATACACAGACTGTATGATTATAGATAAAACTGCTGAAATATTTCAGAACGTATGCTTCCGTTTAACCTTTAATTTTTCTTTTTACCTGGATCTTTCTCAACTTCAATTGATGTCTCTTCATCACAATACACTGATGTTTTGACAAAAAGTCATAGTGGGCATTTCTTTATATTCTGTTTATAGTTTCAATTAATTTTCCAAGGTTTTACATCATTTTAAGCTCACAAAAGAACAAAAAGTACCTTATTATTATTATTATTATTGTTAATAAATAATTGTATATATTCAATTATTTACTTGAATTCTAAAAATATAAGATTCATGGTTTTTAAAATGGCCATCTGCAAATTCCAGCAACGGCCTCAGTAGCAGTTCAAATGTGAGCGGTACCCAAAGCTAGAAACAATAGATTCTTCGGGGGGGAAAAAACCTGCTAAAACGTGAAGCAAAATGTACTTGAGTGGCCTAGAAATGCTGGAAAAAAAAAAAAAAAAAAAGGCATTAAAAATAACCCACTTTTGCATAATTTGCCCATCAGATGCAGGCAGGTGGTTTTAATGTTGTGGCTTATGATTATATTTGACTTCTATGGTGGACTTCAGTTCACATCAGAACAGCAACAGCCCCTTTTCTTTCCTCCATAAACTTGGATTTTGTATCAAAGCCTTTGTTACTGCTGGATCTGCAGAAATAAACTGGCCAAGAAGTCTTTGCTTCTTTCTTTTCAAGAAAATGACCAAGTGTAATTCTCTGTCCCACAACACCTAGCTTCTAAAAATACCACATTTACGCTTCTCGTCCCAAAACTTTAATCTCTTTGTGCCCTAGTATTTTTTCTTTGAAAAGACCAACTTAAGCTCCTTGTCCCAATATTTTGAATTCAAAAAGGCAGGGGCCGACCCTCTGATCTAAAACCACAGTCCTGTGTGGGTATTAATTCTCCAGCCGCTTGCACCTCCTGGGTAGAAAAGCACATTATTCCTTGGACAAGAATTTTTATGATCTGACTTGAGCTAAACAGCACGCCATGCGAGGCGCTGAGAGGAGAGAATAAATAGGCGAGTAGAGGCCGAGAAAAACCAAACAAGCGGCGGCTTTAAAAACCGCGGCGCACCAAGACGGATGGTCGTGTAAACACAGGCCTGATATTTTATAAAAAGCGAGAGTGTGACATCTGAATAGTTAGCGCCTGACTAGCTTATTGCTCAACGCAAACCCAGGGAATGATTAATAGGTGGGGGGTGACACTCAGAGCTGAACCCCCTTAGAGGTGCATAAATCACTCTGTGTTTTCTTTACAATGATGTGGCACTTAAGAGAGGGGAGGAAGGAGGGATGGGGAGGAAAAACCAAAAGAAAAAAAAGTGAGAACAAAGATGGGAAACGAAAAGGAAGGCGAACCAAAAGGAGGCAGACAGGAGGTACAAGGAAGGATACGTGAGGCAGACGAAGAAAATTAAGAAAAGAAAGGAGAACTAAAATGAGGAAGAAGTTTGAACGTGATAAATAGTGAAGACACAAGAGAAGGAGAAACTGTCAAACAAGAAGAAAAAAGGAGACAGGAGGAAACAAAAGAGGCGAGGCTGCTGTAAAAAGGAAAAATGAAAGAGAGACGGAGAGCGAGGGGGAGGAAAAATGTCCGTCCAGTTTTCCAGCTGGTTAATGTCGGTAACAGTTATTAGTTTGTCAGATAAGGTCTGTGCGTCTGCGTGTGTTTACATTAGGCTTAGTCTGACTAAAGCCCCACTTAGTGCTGTGTGTGTGCACATAAACGTCTACCCTTGTGAGGACAAGTTTCAGTTGTAGGCCTGTGGAGTGATGACGTGCTCACTCACTTTGTGACAGACCTTCAAAGGGTTTGGTTTCAGGGTTTGGGTTGGTATTAGGTTTAGGCATTTAGTAGTTGTATGTGAATCAGAGTCCTCACAAAGATAGGTGGATGAGTGTGTATGGGCTGTTAAGAACTGATGGCTGTCTACTTCAACTCTGCTAAATATTTGACTCCAATGTAAAAACACACTTCGTTCTCCTCCCGTTTTCTTTCTCCTTCAGACATACAAACACACACGTGTGTCTTTCCAAACTTGTGAGGACACAAAACCAATACAAATCCACTCTTAATCCTCAAACAGCATAGATATATACACTTTGATGCTTTTTGGGCCTCTGACCACAGAGTGTATACTGTAAAAGATGCATGTAGCAACGTGAAAGTGCCTTAAATCTTTTTAATGACCAGCAGAGAGCAACTCCTCTGTTTTCAAAAAGACTGCTTTCATGCCTTACAACGTCATGGTCATGTTTTAAGTGATGGTCCCTATTAGAGTAGAGTAGAGCAGCAGCAGACGTCACTAACCAAAAGCTGAATTCCGGTTTTCTATTTCCATCTTTTGCTGTTGATGCTTTCACGTAACTTCCCATGATGCACCAAACATTACTTCTCCACTCTTTGCACACCTTCAGCTTTTATCCAGTTTCTCTTGTAGTTTAAGTTCTGGCCTTTTTGTTTGTCATCTCTCTACGCTCCTTTATCCTCTCTTTTTACCCCCTAGCTGGTCATCGATGGTCACTCCCGTTCAAAGATACTGTTTTTAATGGAAATTTCTTCCTAGGGTTCTCCGTCTAATATCTGGGGCTTTATTTAGGGTCCTAATGTTACAATATAAAGTGCTTTGAGATTATGTTTAAGCTATGAACTTTAAACTAAAGTGAATTACTCAACTTGGCGACTAACTGCAGGGTGATGAAATCTGTCGCAGCATTTGGACCAAGACACTGAATGGCAACCAAACATTCACTCTCACATTCACACCTACAGCTAATTTAGAATCACCAGTTAGTCTAAAAAGAACATGTTTAGATTGAGGAAATAAAAAGACAACACCAAAAAAGGTGACAGCAATATAAAGTCTACAGTAAGTTTTAAATTGCCTTAAAACTCAATCACACATCTACATGCTGCTGCATCCTCAGTATGATGTGACGTGTGTGGAGCTATGGTTGGTTTCCTCTGCTCACTCTATGTCTTTAAACAGAGCACTTACATGTCCTAACACTGTCAGCTCATCTCTAGCAGCAGATTTAAAAACCTGCAGCATCCCCTCACTGAAAAACTACAATTATCTGCTGTGAAATATGACCGCTGTCAAGACGGTCCGAGGTCAGCTCCTCTCACTCGCTTTGTTTTAATGGTAAAGTTTGGGTTTTGTTTTTGTCAGTTTCAGGTACTGCTGTCATCATTCTGTCCTGTTCTGTTGAGATTCTGGACTACTAGTCTTGTTTTCATCCATCTGGTTACTGATGTCATTACATACTGGAATACTCTATGAATATCAACTTGGAATGTAATTAACATTTAGCTTCAGATGTTATTGCGCTTTTCTAAAAACAAAAATAAGTAACTGTAATTTGCTGAAAAATCCTTTTTATGTTTGGTTTGTTATGAGTTTTTAAACACATTTACATACTTAACAGGGATAACCACTGGCCCATATTTTTATACTTAGACAACTAGCATGAACATACCTTTATAGCCCATACTAACATGCAAACATGCATTGTTAAGACTACCCATCCTTTAAATCTGTAACCCCGGTATAAAAGTTTAGCACTCTACAGTAAACAGCTCCTATAAGAATCACATCCTTCTCTGGGTGAACCATACCTGTTTGAATCGAGCAAGCTCCTTTAAGGCACGCCCCCACTGCTGCTTGTAGTGTAGCTTGGATTTAGTGGCGGACTCCAGCTTCCTCTCCAGCTCCACCTGACAACGAAAAACACCTTTTGTGCTTTTTTCAATAGCATATTTATTGTGTTGCATTTTTTTTGTTTTCATTTTTAGTTTATTTCTTTCAGTATTGCTTTATTTTTACTTATTTTAGAGTTATTATTGCAAAAATGTATTAATGTTATTTAACCCTTTTAGCTTAAAAAGGTTATAGAGCACCGTTTTATGTAATATTGTAGTATTACATGTTGTATAATAATTTTTATTATTTTAGACTTTTAGCAGCTTTTTTTAGCATTTTCTCTAATATTGCTTTATTTCACTAACTAACCTGTGGAGTGCAAATTGTGTCATTTTCTTTGAGTTTCATTAAATTTCATCTTGTAATATTTTTATATATTACATCTGCTCTGTCCCATCAGCTTATCGTATATCTGTGAAGAAAACCTGGAAACCTGCACAGAAAGGTGATGTACAAATAAGGTCTGTCAGTTTTTTATTTCTTTACTCTTTTGCTGTAACTTTGACTTTAATTTCATTATAATGAGTACCGTCTTTCCAGGTAGTACTATTCCTAAAGCAGCTGCTTTACCTTCTCTAGGGTGAGCAGGTTGATCTCTGACTGCAGTCTGAACTCGGGTCTGATGTTCTGTTGTTCTCTGAACAGCTGGAACTCTTTCTCCAGCTGTTTGTACCGAGACTCACCATCTGCAATCTGCACAACAGGAGCACAAAGAAAAGAATAGAAGAAGTCACTTGACTTTACAATCAGAATCAGTCAAACAGATTAATCCTCAATCTCTACCTGCTGCAGTAACCGTGCTCGTTCCTCCTCCATCAGTCGGACTTTTTCTCTCTCTAGCGCCACCCGGTGGTCGCACTCCTGTCGCAGTCGCCTGCTGCTCTCCTGCAGTTCCCTCTGGGTCAGCTCATGCTCGGCCCGCAGCTCCCTCTGCAGCCTCTGAGTCTGAAAACAGAGATGCACTCACTTTACTGTAGAGAAACGGTTTGGTCAGTTATAATCTTGACTAGAGTGAATGTCACTGCCTGGTCACTTCCTTCTACCTTTGTATGTGTGAAATATACGTAGACTGCATGCATTTCACATTCTCAATAATCAATACATTTTTAGATATTACATTTTGCAGAGAGCTAAAATCTACAATCTACCAGTGAACACTTTGACTGCAAGAGTAAAATGGTCTGCTTAAATGGGGTCTTTAAGAGATCTCAGAAAAAAATTATTATTATGATAATAATACTAAAAATGTTAAGAAAAAGGCTTTTACATACATTCTATGGTCAAAATAGCCCTGGAGAAGCTTTAATGAAGACTTCTGTGTAGCATTTCACCTTTAATCTACATTTTAAACATCAGCACAGCCGATGTTCTGACTAAAAGTGTTTTAAAAGAGCCAAAAATCTAAAACATACACTTGTATCTTTAGATTTATTGAAGTGTCTTTGTTATGCTTACATTTTCTATAATAACAAAACCTGCTATAAAGGGTTTGGTCAGTTATAATCTTGAGTTTGGAAATGGCCACATAATTTCTAGTCTATGTTAAACAAGAACTACAAAAAGTACAGTTTTACTGATAGCTGCTTTTGAAGTGTGAGCTATTAGCATTTGGAATGAATGAAGAATTGGTTTTATATATAACGTTGTACACAAGATGGTGCTACAATGTGTGGCATAAAAGTCATAAAGCGGTTGAGGTGATGGATGATGACAGATGCTGATAAATTACTGAATAATGCAATGATCCAAACACTTCATGTGATGTCTGATGATCAATTTTCTGTCTACAGTCCTCCTTCTGTCAAGCAATTCTTAAGTGTTGACAACACACTAAAACACACATTTACAGAATTACAATTACAATAATTTGTATGAATATTATGAGCCTTTGATACTGTATGTTGTGTCATCAGCTAGCATCAGACCTCCAGCTCAGCCTCAGCCAACTGTTTCTCTCTCTTCTCCAGATCAGACAAAGTCTTCTGAAGCTGCTCCTCCAGCAGGTTATACTCCACCTCCTGCAAACACACACAGATGTGTAGAAGTGAGCAGGAGGGACCTTTCAGTAAAACTTAAGCATATATTGATATGTGAATTTGTGTAGGCGGGTGTAGACTCTCCACCTTCTTCTTGACCAGAGCTTCTCTCTCTCGGTCTCTCCTCCTCCACTCTTCTGCTAACGCCTGCATGTGGCTCAGCTCCTTCTTCCTCAGCTAAAACAAGCATATTTTATAAACGTTATATAATAGTCGACTCCTACAGGAAAAAAAATTGTTCAATTTTTGGCAAAAGTAAGAAAATATATGAGCGCTGTAAGAATCCAATAAACTGCATGGAGCTAGTGGTTACCTGATCATCAAACAGATCCTCCTGCTCCTCCTTCCACATCTCCAGCTCCAGGGCTGTGCGGTACTCCAGAGTCTCTCTGGGGACTGTAAGACCCAGTGGCGCTGTGTGGAGGCTGGAAGCTGCAGGTCTGGGCACTGCAGGGTGGAAGGATGGCTGCGAGCGAGGTGCAACTTCATTCTGTAGATATGTAGGAAAATAAACATGTCAAAAGTGATCTAGTTGAGCTAGAAACAAACAACAACATTTTACTCCAAGTAATCTGTGGTGATAGAAGACTAGAAAGACTTTTTTTTTTTTTTTTATCTCTAAAAGAAAACTAGCATGGACAGAAAAAGGTTGTTTTTAGAGCAGAACACATTCCCAGCTCTACAGTGTTTATATAGTTTTATTTTTGGAACATGACTCAGTTAAAAACATATTTTTCAAACCCTGGCACTCAGTTTATCCTTTGAAACAAAGGTTTACATCCTGTTTCTTTAAAAGGCACTTATTGTAGATGACGTGCTTAAAAATCCTTTAAACCTTATAAAATCAACTAAAGCTGTGACTCCACATCCAATACTTTGTGTATCATGTTGGAGAGTTATGAACTGAAAGCAGCTTTTATAGAATAGCACTCTGTACCACAGATGGTGCAGCAAGTAAAAGAAGTCAGTTTTCAGTCTGACTGATGGTGAAAAATGTTGCACGGAGGGATCGACTAAAACACACCTAGGTCATCTAAATCCAGAATATTTTTGTTCTTTATCTTGTTGAAAGGAAGATGCACCATACTGGCTGTTATTTGCGCTGCTCTCTCACCTGTGATGAGTCAGACACTATGACCTCTGTGGCTTTAACCAATCCCAGGTCCTCTAGCGTTGCCATGTAGCCCAACTCTGCCACCTTCTCACTAGGCCTGAGAGACAGATAGAAATGCAGCTGTTAAACAGAGGTTAATCATCATTACGTGATCCATCAGTCAGTCTGGTTTCTACCGGTGTTTTTGGACCACAGGGATCCTGTCCAGGTGAGTCTGTCTCCAGCACTGCTCTCCAGTTGATCCCAGGAATCTGCTCTTCTCAGTGCTCAACAGCTGAGAGAGTTGGATGGAGGCTCGTCCAATCAGCTGGTCACGGCTGGTTGTATCTCTATGCCAAACCTCCACCACCAGAGGAACTCTACAACACACAGTTAAAACACATGAAATCCCCCCGCTGCTTTTTTAACACTTCTCCTGAACTAACACCAAACTAATGAACATTCCTGCATTTTTTCTTTCTTAATTTCTGCTGTGAGATTTTAGAACATTTGTTACCAACCGGTTCACTTTAAAAAGTGGAGCTCATCTCATCAAGCATAGCTGGCATTCATGTACAAAGCTGCAGGAGTATGAGCTGTAGCAGGAGAGCTCGTGCTGCTACACTGAGATCAATGAGGCGTCATAAGAGAACAAGGACAACTATCGCAGGCTGCAATTCAAAACTGTGGAGCTGAAGTCTGTTCACAACATTATTTATGAATCCAGTTTAAGTACGAGTGAGCCATCTTTCTCACAAAAACACATCCGTATACATGTTCCCCAGCCTCACTACTGCACAAATACAATCTGATTCTATGGAAACACTGTATCAGGATAACAATGTTTCCTCAAAGAATAAGAAAGAAAGAAAAACCAGGTGACTACCAGGGGACTGCATAGTGTTTCTGTTTGCTGCTGGTGCGGGGCGATGTCATCGGTGACATCTCGAAGGTGGGACGTCAACGTGTGTGCATGTGACAGTGAGTGAGTGGTCTATGAGTGTGTGTGTGCATGGCTGAGCCCCGGACCCTGTGGGACATGGTCACCGCTCCCTGCTGGACGCTTATGCCTCTCCCTGGGATGTGGCTGCTTGTTGGTTCCGGGTTGCGTGACTGGATGCTCTGGTGTGGCCGTTGGCCCGCTCCCTTTGTGAGTCAGGGTAGCTTGATCGATCTCGTTGGTGGGGTGGGGGGGTGGGGGGGGGATTGCTGCGTGCTGGGTGACTGTGTTCTCAACTTGTAACAGGGTGGCCGGCCTCTAGCAGGTCCACTGCCTATTGCCTCTGGGAGTCTCACCCTTTGGCCATGGGCACCCCATCTGGGGCCTCCATCCTTCTCCTCCTTGGATGGATGCGCGGATGTCGCAGTGATGTGTGGCCTTGGGTCCTCAGTACTCTTCAGGGTCTTGGATGGGAGAGTTGCCCTGGTTCCATCTCCATCTGTCTGTTGCTCTTGTGGGGTTGTTACTGCAGCTTCCCACCCTCATTATCAAGTCAATTCATGACAAATACACATAAACATCTCTCAGGTGATTAGTATATTTTCTCATTTTTGTGTTCCAGGTGCTGTATGTTTGTTTTTCTTACAGGTGCAGCAGGTGTCGATACATTGTTCATTTCTATTTGTGCTCCATCCTATTATTATACCCCCCACACACACTTTTTCCCCTGCCTGTCCTACCTTACACATTGTCATACTTTATCACATATAATGTAATAACTGAAATAACACAAAAGGAAATGAATAAATAATCAGATAAAAGATTCACATGAACACAAGGAGGCTATAAAGATTTTATATAGCTGTTTTTGGAAAAGCAAAATGTGTTTGGCACCACAGTGCACTCAGATCACAACTCTGATTGCAAAAGCTGCCAGACAGGACAGGATTTAAAAATAAAAAAAGGGCATCATGTTCATTTGCAGTGACCATTCCCTCAAAGGTGTCACAAAACATAACAGCAAAATGTTCTCTACAGCAGAACTAAGAAAAAGGAAATCACTGAAGGGTTCAATGGTTCAGGTTTTTCCTTTAATTTTTCACCCATTTATGTCATTTATACTGTCATGAAAAACAAACTTTGAAGTAAAAGGAAAAGATAATTATAGATGATAACTTAAAAGGAAACACTATTCGAGCTGTCATTATAATAGGTCTGGAGTTATTTTTCCATCAGAAGAGTTTTGTGCCTGTTGGCTGACACAGAGTCAGAGAGCTGATCCCTCAAGCAGGAGGACAAAGAGCAAACCAACGATAAACCCGACAGCTCAGCTTTGTTTAAATAATGTATGAAGGTGAGATGGTTTCTTTGCACTTATTTATGTTTTACTGTGTTATCATTAAAAATATCACCACTGGACCTTTATAACTATACAAGGTAAGTTACACTGAATATTTTTTCCTGATAATATTTACTGATACTGAATGAAAGTGAATTATTTAACTGCGATCAACATTTGATCTCCTTCCATATGTTTAAAGCATGATATTAAAAACAGGGTCCATCAGTTGCAATAATAGCTGCACTTCTTTAAATTTTGATGGAAGAATGAAGTTTTTTTCCCTACCTGCTGAAGGTTTCCTGTAGCTGCTGTGGCAGGGCAGCAAAGTCGAAGGCGCAGTAGGACTGAGGCAGAGACACCTCCGTGTTCCTCTGCAGCTCCACAGGAGGGTTAGTCATGATCGGAGCAGCACTGCCAAAGAACTGGTAGGAGTACCTGAAGTGTGACAAATATACAACCATCAATGAACAGATAAAATTAAAACCACTGCACTAAATATTTGGATGGATTCCTAAATAGAAAATTATCTCAATCAAACACCAGACAGAAGTCCATGAAATCTTACGATAATAATTTTTTTAAAGGCATGTTTGTTATAACCGATTTTTTAAAATAAAATGTTAGAAGTGATGATTGTGAGTAAAATACAGGAAAACTACTTCCTCTATGTTGAACAGTTGATAAATTAACCATCCACACTTATACAGACCTTTAAAGCACTAAAGGTAAAATCAGTACATTTATTTGTACATGTTAACAATTAAAAATCGTTACTGGCCCCATTAACCCAGTTTTCAAGATACTTAGCAGGTAGTTTACATCTTATGGTTTTTGAGAACATATAAACAGGTTTAATGGCACTGATAGCATTGCATGATTGCAAGTCGCAACTGGGCTTGTTTTTTATATGGGAACGAAATCATGGCAGACAGGATTTGTATGTTCTTAATGCAAATAATTTGTGTATTTCATTAATAACAACTTTAGGCCCAGAAATTTTAGTTATGCAGCCAGACCCTGAACCTCAACAGCTAACAAATAGATGACCACTCAGGCTACAGCCTCAGTTTCTACCTGTTAATGTTTCTAAAGTAGAATCACTGTGGCGATCGCTTTGTGCTGGTTTTCATGTTTGTTTTGTGTTGCCGGTGTTGTGCTTACATACTAAGAGAAAGATCACGTGTGTGCTCATTAGGATAGTGCATTAGGTGCCGGTATGTTGGGGTGTGGCCTATTGCCTTATATTGTAAAATGTAACTATGAGAAAATGCATTTCAGGTGACTTTACGGAGAAACAAGAAACTAATGCATCACATTGTGTAATTAATTAATTTCTCCAGTAAATACTTAAGTAACGCACTGCATTATTTGTAAAACCAGTAATGACTCAGAAAAAAGAGGAAAAATACCTCCAACAAACCTTCGACCCACAGCATGCAATTAATTTGCAAGAATCGAATGTCTTCGATATCTTGCTTAGTGATGGTGATGACTCTCAAGGCGGAGTCAATGAGAACCCCGTGAGAATCGATAAGGATATGAATTAAAAAGTAATATCAATAATGGCATCAGAATCGCTAAATTCTTATCAATTCAATTGACATAATATTTTTTTAATTGTTGTTGTAAACAAGCTGCAATTTCTAATGCTTGGCACCATGTAAATAAAACTGAATGGAAATTAAAATGCTTCCTCCTGACTCAGGCTCAATGCTGCTGAGTGTTTGACAGATATTAATGTGAACATCTAAAGTTCCCTAAAATCTCTGCACAGCACCGTATGTGGAAAAACTCATTCTGACAGCTGAAAGCAGATAAAGTGTTTCACCTGAGCGTAGCAGCAATGGGGTGGGGTAAGCTGAGGTTTCCCAGGCTGCGAAGGTCCAGAGAGAAGCAGTAGTGATGAGCAGAGGGGGGGATGGAGACTTTGGGAGCAGAAACACTGACGGATGACATTCCACCATCCGCTGCAGCCTCAGGCTGTCTGGGCAGCGATGCTGGAGCCTCCAAATCTGTAGCTGGACACCAGTGAACAAACTTCAGCTCTAAACCTTTCAAACTTCTCGTGTGAAAATGACAGCTGCTTATTTTAAGTCCTACCTGCCAATCCTGTCGGCTCTCTGCCGTGCCGGAGCTCATCCAGCAGACTCTCTGCTTCGCTCTCTGTATGAGATGAAGGAGGAGGGAGAGGAGGACCCCGAGGACCAGGATGTGGAGGAGACCCTGCAGGCTTATGGACTGGAGAAGAGCTTCGAGGTCTCTGTTCAGCAGGAGGAACAGCAGGAGACAGCGCTCCACTAGCCTCTTTATTCCCCACAGACTGCTGAAAGGACACAAGACCATGCAGCATGACATGTAGTGTGATAATCGGACAACAACTCAGGTCCATCATAAAGCATAACAAAAACAACCAATGCATCAGGAAGTTATAAAATCACAGTGGTAAAGAAACACATGAAATCTAGTCTGAGGCTCTATGCAGAGTTCTGCTCTCCCTCCAAATTGCTGTGAGTGCAAAGATTCATCCTTCATTCATCTCATGTAATTTAGAGCTGACAACATCCCAATCATAAATGTTTTAGAAATTAAACTCTGAGTACTTGTTTTCATTTACCTGCAGTGTGACCTCCTCCCTCCTCAGGGTTACAGCCACTCCCAGAGTCGGCTGCAGGTCGGTGGGCAGAGCAGGCAGCGTCTGCTTGACTCGCTTCGGAGGCTGCAGGAGAAAGGCTCCCTCTAGTGTCGCTGCTTTGTTATCCAGATCCGTGGAAATACCAGCCAGAGCTGAGAGAGAAATGTCAGTGCTGCCCAAAGAGTGATTCCCACAGCACAGGTGGATCTGAGGAAGAGAAAGGACTAAGACATACAGGTACACAGCAGGTAACTGGGAGGCAGGAGCTCCCAGTCAGGCACTCACCTGTAAACTGGGCTGCTGAGACAGGAAAGCTTTGAGGATCTGTTTGCTACTGCGGATGCGCACAGACGCGCGCTCTGGCTCAAAGTCAGGACTCAGGAGGTTGTGGAAAGGCTCGCTGGTTATGTCGTTCCCCAGTAAAGAATAGTAGAAGAAGAACTCTGAGCCCTCCGCTGACAGTTTCATGGTGCTGGGGACCAACTACAGCGAAACAAAAACATTTCTGGTTTTAAAGGATTCTCTTTTAAAGTCTACATGTACATGTGAAGATAATTTTTCAGTTTCAGTCAGCATGCTGGTAAAATACGAGTGTGTGCATGTGTGTGATAATGTTATAGAGTTATATATATTTTACTATTTTATTGAAGAACTGTTTTATAACAATTTTAACTCCCACAGAAGCTGCAGATTTTCATAAACCGGGGCGATCGTGGCTCAAGAGTTAGGAGTTCGCCTTGTAATCGGAAGGTTGCCGGTTCGAGCCCCCGGCTCGGACAGTCTCGGTCGTTGTGTCCTTGGGCAAGACACTTCACCCGTTGCCTACTGGTGGTGGTCAGAGGGCCCGGTGGCGCCAGTGTCCGGCAGCCTCGCCTCTGTCAGTGCGCCCCAGGGTGGCTGTGGCTACAATGTAGCTTGCCATTACCAGTGTGTGAATGGGTGGATGACTGGATATGTAAAGCGCTTTGGGGTCCTTAGGGACTAGAAAAGCGCTATATAAATACAGGCCATTTACCATTTACCATAAAAAACATTCATTTAAAGTTAAATATGAATAAATACTTGAAGTTCACTTTTAATTAATCGATAGTTAACTCAAACATACAGTTTTTAAGAAAATGTTAGCAAAAGTCAAACGACTTTACTCGGTTGCGTGACCCTGAAGTACACCGACAGAGAAAACTGGCAGCTGCAAGTGTTAATGGTCCTTCCACATGTTCCTCTACAGAACATTTCTCAAGATTTACTTCTCTAGATATATTTCAATAGCCAGAGGCTTTCTTTCACTCATGGTAGTTCTTGCTGAACAAGTCAAGGTTGCGGAGGGCTGAAGCCTAAATTAGCTGTCATCCAGCAAGAGGCAGAATTCACCCTGGACAGTTTCAGGCTCAAAGACACACCTATGACCAATTTGGGATCACATCATGTGTTTTGACTGTGGGGGAGGAAGCCTGAGAAGCCAGAGAGAAGCCAGAGAGGTACAAAGAGAACATGCAAACTGTACACAGAAAGACAGCTGCTGGATTCGACAGCTGCTGTGATGTAGCAGTGCAAACCACTGCAACACAGTCGTCAATTCAAATTAAAAATCTGATTACATTTAGGCTATTCAACAGTGAGTTATTGTCAATATGACATTCATTTATTTGTTTATAGAGAACCCCTGCTAGTACTTCTTGAATTCTGTTTTTTTATTATTTTATCTGTTTCACTGAAGAGCACATCAGCCATCAGAGCCATGCAGCGCTTCCCTTCTTCTTTGCAGGGCTGGTCGACTAATTGGATTTCCATTTAATTACATTTTTGGCTTCTGGGGATAAAACGATTACTTTTCTGCCTTTATTTTTGCTATAAAAACGAGAGCTTTTGGTCAAAAAATCTACAGCGCATGAAATAATTGAAAATGGCTCCCATTGGTGAACCAGTAGAAGGACAATTAATGGGTGCCTGCAGGTTCCTTTGTTTTCTCTCACCCGCTCTGCTTTCGGGTTTCTGGGACGTCATTTGGTTATCAGCTTCAGCTCTCCCTCGTTTCTTTGCAGGGCTCTTATTGCCACCTGCAGACATCTTGTGGGAGAGGCTGTAGGCCAGCAGGGATTGGCTTTACATTTAAAAGCAACTGCTAATCTGGGCCCCTGACACCATAGCCATGTTTTTTCAATTCATTTATTAGTTTTAGTATGTTTAATATATGCATGACATTAATTAATAGTTATACTAAACATTCAAGATTAGAATTACTGCCACATTAAGCTATAAAATAAAAACACCCCAACTACACATTAATTAAGATTTATAACTAATGCTGCGCAGCGTGTAATGTGAAAACAATTCTAATTGTAATGGTTGGAGAAGAGATTGGTTTAATTTGGCAGTGAGATACTCAGTGTCTTTGCTCTCTTATTATGACACTCCAAAGGAGGCAGTCCCTGTAGGAGCAGTTAAGAGATGAAGCAATAATCTTTCAACAACAATAACCACCTGTGATATTCTTCATCCATATTTTAGAAGTCATTCTGAGAAAACTGCTGTGCTTTTATTTCTTTAATACTTTTCTCAGCTTCTCCCAGAGTGCCTTTAGATGACCCCAAATAGCAGGCCTGGGGATGCTGTCAGCTGGGTTTATCATCATTATCTGACACGTGGAAACAGAAACAACCCATGCAGCAGTGACAACATACGAGCGAGCCAAGAAAAAGAGTGTTTCTCCATTTTCTGTTATCAAACTTTAGTCCAGATACTGGAAATTTGTGGGTGTGACATCACTTTGGCTACATTATCTTAAGCAATAACAATTCAACATTTAGGTCTGACGTGATCAGACAGGCATCAGGGTCAGAGTTCGGTCTTTACCTGCTCTAGTTTGGTTGCGAAGGCCACGGTGACAGAAAGGACAAACATGTCGGTGCAAAGATCTGCCGGCCCTACTTGATGGTATCCCTGGTCTGGGATCAGTATGGCCTCCAGCCTCTCTGGGAGTAGATCGGTCACCGAGGAGGAACCTACACCAGCATAACAAGGAGATCAAAACAAGCAGTAAATAAAAGAGCAAAAACAAAAATCTTACAGGTTGCAGATGTGAAGAAACCACAAGTTTTATTTTTATTCACTGAAACCACCAATTATTCCTCTCTGATGTTTGCTGGTAGCAGAGCAACGCTTACACAAGAACCGGAGCTGAGCCTGAAGTGAGACTGTACAAAACCACAAGCAAGACATCATGGCTGCAAACCAGGAACTGTGTGAACAGAAGTTTAACTCTAAATAGAGCAATGTTCACCTCAGACACATTTTCAGATCTGAAGTGTACAAACTGAGATGTCAGAACAGGTTGTTACAGTAACTTGGCAGCAAAAAGGACTCAGAGTTAGGGCTGCAACAATAAACTAAATGCTTAGGTAAAAGCACGGCTCTTTAGCACGCCCTTGTGTTAAACGATGAGCAGGCGAGTGTTTCATTCACATGTTACTAAAAACAGACCTGCAACTGAACCTTATTTAGGAGCAATGGATGAATAAAACGTAAGACCATGTAGCCCCCAGTTTTTCACAACAAAAACACTGATAAGACAACAACAGCAGTGATGATGACACTGTCACATACACACACACCACCGTGACTGAGAAGGTGAGCTCAGATTGAGTGAAAGAAAACGTGTTTCTAGCATCCAAAATATCCTGGAATTACCATTAAAACCTTCCCTGGGAAAAAGCTAACGTCCTTCTTCAAACCACCTGGTCAGCAAACTCTGACATGAGGAACTTTGTAGCTGCTCCATCCACTGCCGTTTGGTTTACACAGCAAATAAATCTGCAGTAAGTCTCCAGAAGTTGTATTAAAATATGCAGATGAATGTTAACTTGGTCTGAAAGGATGTTTAAATTACACAGCTTCCTGAAGACTGACGACAGACGTCTTATTTTACGTGGCGCAATGCCTGCAGCACACAGGGTGAGTCTACAGGGGGGCATTTTCAATTCCTCAGATTAATAATGAAATAATACAAAATACTGTGTTAATTAAATTGCATTCATATTTTTAAAAACTGAATTAAAAATATTCATAAAAATAAAAGCTTTTTTTCCCAGCAAGCCAATAAAAATGTACATGGACCAATAAACTCTGAACCACTGACCTGTTAGGTAGAACGCTGAATTATTATTACGTCTACATCATTAACTTGTTGTCAAAAGCACACAAACACTTGCCTCATATTAATGTCAGAAAACCTTCCAAGAAGCAAGAGTACAAATTGCTTACATATCTTATTTTATTTAGCTTTGACTGTACTTGAGAGTATTTATTTATTCAAAATATCTAATATTTATATATATATATATTTTTAATTACGTTTTAATATGGCACATAAATACAATCAAAGGATTTCTTTTTTCTGACAGACGTTATATGCAGTTAAACTTTAAAGCATTACAATTTCTAAAATAGAAAACAATGAAAAGTTCATTCTGAAAGACATGCTTTTTGTCTTTTGAATGTTTATTATTTCTTATTAATAAAACAAAAGCATTTCTTATCTGACTTCTCGATTAATCGACGGAATAATCAGTTGATTACTTGATTAGTAAAATAATCAATAGCTGCAACCATTCTCAGTAAAAATATATTTATTCACTTTCTGAATTACCTACTTGTGTATGCAATCTTGTGAAAAAGCGGCACATAGCATTTAGACTAAGTATAAACTGTGATAATCTCAATGAAAATATTATATTTGTTTTAAATGTAATGAGTAATAGAATAGTAGTTCTTCACCCTCATAAGTAAATCGTAAACAGAAACATAGACTGAGTGCTCCCTTATGATTTTTTCCCCCTGCAGTAACAGCCGAAACACAAAGCCCTTGCAGTCAGTGCACTTTAACAGGCAAATATGAACTAAGTGAACTTCAGCTCGAGGCTCAACTGTATAGACTGGGAATATTTTCCCAGAGAAATGATGAGATTCAATTTTCTGAATGTGCGACTTTATGATCTTACAAGTGCTCACTTCACAGAACGGAAATCCCACAATCTGAGCTCCTTCTGCAGCTATGACCCTGTAATGACTAACATAACACATGACTAATGCTATATTATGTTATGAAAGAGACAGACCATCAGACCACTGTTCTTTACAATGTCAGTAAAAGTTACACCAGATCCTCCATCAGTGCACTAATCTGTCAAAATGATGGATAAGCTCTGGAGTTGTCTGTCATTGTCAGAAAAAAAGACAAGAATTTCTAAAAGTAATTTTTTTTTCACATCTAGAACCCTGGAGGAGGTTAAAAGTATGCCCGGTTTAAATAGAGACGGATTTTACACATTAAAAACTCTGGATTTAGGCTCCATGTATGCTGCCAACCCACTATTCTCCCTTCTTAGATTTCAAACATGAGTCAGTGTTTTCTCTACAACTGAGCCAAGATCTGGACCTTTTTCTTCTTACTCACACTTTATATTTGAGGGTGACCAAAACCTAAACAGTAAGCAGTAACTTTATAGAAGGATGTTAAAGGAAAATAAAATCCCAAGCTTTGTCTTTTGCCCTGATTCTTTTAAGTTTCTTTAAGGCAGGAATATGGCACAGCAGTGACGACTCAGCACAGAGTCCGACTGGACTTCAGAAAGAAAAATAGTTTATTAAAATGTAGACTGTTCCAGCTCATCACCATCAAACACAAGTAATACAGTTAAATAGAGAAAAGATAAAACCAAGGAAGGTGAAAACAAAAGAAAGAGAGCTGGGAGAGCTCACCTTGTCGGGGCGGGGCCTTCTTGGCTTTGAACCTATCAGGTGAAGGTTCAGAGGGCTTGTTGTCATTCTCCAACACCATGCTGAGCAGGAGGGAAGGTTTCTGTTTGGTGTACTTACTGCTGAGCAGTGGATACCAGCGTGACTCCTGATACACACAACAGATTTATCAGAACATCAGCCCTGCATAATAAATCTTCTACCAGCGCACCTCTGAACAGACAGACAGACAGAGAAGACGTTCACCTGTTTGACCTCCTGAACTGATCGAAGGTCAAGGACAATGTAGCCGACGCTTTCTTTTTTCTTGCTGACAGGGTCAACAGCAAAACACTGAAGCTTGATGGGAGTTCGCTGCAGTCTGAAGAGACAAGGCCATCAAGAGGCATTAGTGTGACTCGGCTAACATTTTCACAACCCTACTTTAGAAAGGTTTTTTTGTGGTTTGAGATAAAATTTGTTTTCTGTAATACTTCAAAGGGTAGCTGCCTAACAAATCAAAAGTATTAGAAAGAACATCCAAACAGTCAGACAAACTGCTGTGATCGAACACCTGGGGACACAGGGAAGGAAGAACTTCCTTTCAACAGGAAAAGACCTCCACCAGGGCCAGGCTCAGAGAGGAGTAGCTATCTATTGTAACAATTTGGGAGGTGAGGCGAAAAAAGAAAAAAGAAACATTGGCTAATTATGTTTTGTTCTCGTTGCTCAAACGATTAAATGAGAAAATAACCAGGGAATCATGAACTAGCCAAATAAACATTTGTTACAGCTCAACAGAAACCTCTTTGACTTAAGTCTTAAGAAAGTCCAAACATGTGAATTATGGAAAATTAATAACAATAATCAGCCTCTGTACAGTTGTGAAGAGGCAGAGCATTAGGTACAGACATCAAAAACCTTTTTTGGTCCCTGGTTGGTGTTATTTTTCTTCCAAGGTTGCAGTTCCAAGTAACTCTACATGTACTTGGCTATGTCCATCTTTTACATACAGTCTATGGAGGCATGTGGTTGCAGCTCTACAGTCAATCTTTTCAACCTACTGTAATTTAATGGAAATTGTTCTAATATTAGTATTTTGTGGTTCTTAATTAAATAATTAGATAATAATAATTAGATTTTTACAATATTACCACAACTTTAACCTCAACAACATAATTTAAAAAAAAAAAACAGTCGCGTCATCACATAGTAAATCCAGTAGAATGTGCTATGCTTCCACTGTTTACAAGCATGTAGCAAAGAAGCATCGCAGCTAAACACAGTGGGTGGAGTCAAGTTGTGTATTGACAGAACAGACAATATAAAAGATAGACATGGACAGGGCTGGAAAAATGTATCCAACGACAAAGACCTTTTGTATAAATCTATGATGAAAATAACAGCTGTATCATGAGATCAAAAATATTAAATTACTCATAGAGCCCAGGATGTGATTAAAAAGTTTCAAAAACACATGATATCTAACCTGTGCTGGTGCAGCGTCCTGCGGTCAAGCTCCCAGGCCAGCTCGGTGCTGAACTGCGGTTGCTCTCGGTGCTCTACAGGATCCGTGGCCAGCTGCTCCCCGTCAAAGCTCGCCTGAACCACCAGACTGAGCCGAGGACTCTTGGGGAAGTGACGACCTAGGGATTGACACAAAGTGTTTCCGACACACTGGTTACACAGATGCTGATCAATTCTCTACTTTGTCCCACTTTCTATTATGTACATCAAAAAGGTTTTGATGTACACAGCAGAGAAGCACTATATAAGAATCAGTCCATTTACTTTTTACCATCTAAGTAGCTGTATTAAATGATCATGACGTCAGTATAAATCAATATGTGACTATGACTTTTTCGTTAATTGAGCTGGCCATTAATGTCATGGTAAATTTGGCCTTTTAATTCGAAATAATTTAAAACTCTTGCATTCAATTCTTGTTTGTGAATGTCACTAAAGATGTATGCTGTATAACTACTCCACCTTATAAAAAGAACAGTTTAAAGAAATAATATAAAGGCCAACAAAGGCCAAACAGGTGAACAAGAGACAGAAAGCAGTGAAATCACACATGGGGTGTTGCACCTGGCCACCCTATCTGCTGTGTGCTGAGCCACAAATCAGAATACTGATGCATTATCTCTGAAAGCCTGAATTCATCAAAACACCAACACAATGTGATGACTTGCAAATTCAACGATGACATAGAAAGTCATAGGTGTAAGAAGCTTTCTCAGCATAAATGACATTAACGTGGCTTCTATACTGTCCCCAGTGACAGGAATAGCTGCTTCACCAGCTTAGGGCGTGTCATTCGAACAGCAAACACTTAATGCCTCCTCAGCCTGGATTTAATTCACCGACCTGAGATCACCACCAACACTTGCAGCAGCAACAGGTTCGGCTTTTCCCCATGGGACTAACAACACCCGTTAAACGGCTGCAGTTGTGGTACCAACGAGTCAAACACGTCACGTATAAGCAAACATGGCTGGTAGCTCCAATGTAGGAGGGTTATCGGAGGATATCCAGCTCTTTAAATCGCTCACCTTCCAGAATGGACAGAACGATGAGAAGTTGGTCAGTCTTCGCAGCCATGTTGACATTTGTACAGCAGGGAAGTGAAAAAAAAGTTTTATTCAAAATGGGAAAACTCTCCTTCCCGCCGCTGCTCAGCTGAGTTTTGACGAAGATGTCAAGGTAAAGAAACGTAGTTTACATAAAGAATAACTGTACGACCGTTACAGGCAGCAAACAGCCGCTTTGTTGTCAAGCTTTGGCGCCACCCATTTTGTTTTCAAAGAGGAAGTGATGATAAAGGCGCCCGAGTTCTTAGCACCTCATGCTGGTTGGAGGTGGAACTGCAGTAAAAGTTAACCACTACTACTATTACTACTACTACCACTAGTACTGCTACGTCTGCTATTACTACCAGAGTTATTATAGTTTTGTGTTTTCTGAGTATTTTGTAATTTAGTTTTGATTTTTTTTTATTCTAATATAACTGATTTTCATTTAGTTTCCAGCGTGGGTTTACTTATTTAAATTTACTTCCTATAGTTTGAAAATGTTAATTTTGAAAGCATTATGTTAGCACATGGAGGGAATGTGCTGAACGTGATGTTTTGGACAGTCCTTGTTAACCACAGCCATGAATATGGTGGCCCTGAGAGGCCAAACGGACTGCAACTTAAGAAAACACCAGCAATAAAAAGAAAACGCTGCAAAAGCGACAAGGGAAATAGGAAAAGCGAAAACAGAAAACAGACTTCCAAAAGCACAAGGGAAGTGTTTCTGGGGAGACAATAACCCGACGCACCAGTTGCAGGAATTTATTATTACTGCTTTCAGTTTTCCTATTTCTGTTGTCGTTTTTCCTTTTTCTGTTTTGTTTTTTCCTATTTCCATTGTTGTTTTCCCTATTTCCGTTGTGTTCTGTGTGCTTTTGCAACCTTTTTTCTTATTGCTGGTGTTTTTTTTTAAGTTGCAGTCCGCTTGGCCTCTCAGGGCCACCGTACATGAAGGCCTCAGGTAGGTTATGATAACAAATTTTTTTAACCAAATTAACATTAATGCTGAATTTAAACAAAGTTACTTTTGCAAGTTCACAAAATCGTTTCACTTATTTTTTTAAATCTTTTTTTATTATTTTTTTCAAGTCTAGTTTTCATTTTAGTTTAATTTTAGTTAGTATTAATTACCTTGATTACTACTATCAAGTAAGCAAAGAGCAACACACTTAAACCGAACTTCTAAATTCAACCATGTCAAATAATCATGTATTATTTTGAATGACTGACAGATTGTTCATTAATATGAATTAACTGAAATATTTTTGTCTTGTATTATTACTATTAGTATCATCTTCTAACCGTTTTCCAACAGGACCCTATAAATCACTTGTACCTTGCAGAGGACAGATGTTTGCCTGTCATATGCAAGGTGTTACACTTCATCACATAAAACTGTTTTTCACACAGTTATTTTTCAAACATTTAAAAAGCCAATGGTCAACATGCTGTTGAAACACAAATATCCTGAAGAAAGAAAGAAACAAAAAAAACCTTCACTGACCAAAAATGTATATAAACATCCTTTAATCATGATTGCCAAACATATGAATTAAGGCATATACAGTATAAAAAAGCAACAGCAGGTTTCATGTTTTTGTACGTTTTCAGTGTGTGAATAACTGGATATACCAGGTGGATGAATTGAACATACCAAGCAGCCTTTTAAAGACAACACTGTGTCTCCCAAAAGTTGACAGCATCTTGTAAACAGAGTTCATAGCACTATATTCAAGTAATAGAATGATCACTGATACTATGCAGGTAAGGTGTTGTGAGTGAGGCAGAGCTACTCATAGACAAGGTAGACCACTGGGATGATGTCGTCAGTCAAGGGGCCACAAGAGGTTATTTATAATAAAAACAATTATACAAAAAGGAAGCCCCCTACTGTTCAGTAGGGCTATAACCCCAGTGCACACTTTCCTGGCGAGGTTATAGTCACAATCGTTTGTTGAGTGCTCATTTGTTAAAACATGATTATTCTGTTAATTATATAGGGGGGCCATTTAATCTAATGGCTGTCTCTACTTTGTGATCTCCAATTTTCTGTGATATTTGATCTATTTGATTCACCTTTCATATAAAGGCTATTGTCTAATTAATACACACAAATACACATACTGCAGCACTGTGATATTGAGCTACTCATGTCTTTAGCCTAAACCAATAGTCATTAGTCAGTGCTTCCAAATTTTTGGAGATCATACTGGTCATACTTGGAACTGTTCTGAGTCTGTAGCTGATATCGAAACCATTAACTGGCCCTCACTGTCAGCCATAATCCTCTTGACATGGTGGCTATTGATAATAGCTGACCATCCAGAGGCTTTTGGATCAGAGGGCTGGTGAAATAAGCCTTGGATTATTTGCTTGACTGACAACCTGAAACTATATTTGCGGAAACAGCCTATTAGAGGTCTACTGTTGGTCTTTTTAAGCACATATGCCAGATATAAACATTATCACTCTGACAGTAGTTGTCCAGTGAGTTTTGAACAAATTTTGGATCATCTGTAAACATACATGCATCTACTGAACCTTATTTAAGCTGGCAGTGGTACAACACCAATGGTAAAGTCAGACCTTTTTGTCTATCAGGGACTCTGCTGTGAGCTAGTTAACTTGTAGAAAGCATGGGAGCAAGAGCACGAGCAGGGCGAAGGATTGTGGCACTCCACATATACAGTATGTCCCCACAGTCATCACTGACAATACAAATGTGGGCATTTCAACAAAAGGATGGCCAGTGTGCATCCACTTTTCATTATTTGAGTGCAGATTTGATCTCATTAGATATTTCTGGCAACTTTTCTATCACTGTAAGTGTCATTGAAAATAAATATTGTAATCAAACCAACTATTTTTTTCCTAGAGCCCAAGAATCTTAAAATATTCTGTTGTATGCATCTAAAAACTGTTTAGATGGCAAAATGTTGTAATCGAAACTGAGCAGAATCTCATGCAAGTCAATGATTTAATGCACAATGTGAAAAAACAAAAGAATAACAAGAAAACAGAAGTCAACCCCAAGTTCACAGTCTGCATCTAGTCGTTCCATTTGATAAACAAATCGGTGCCAGTTATTGTTTTTGGTTTTTTTCCATCAACTCACTATTTTACCTGAGTGAAAATACCATGTTTCAGACAGCCTCGAGGTTATTGTAAATAATTTCCATTAGAAAGGAAAACGTTCACTGGACTTATCCTTCACAGAGAGGTATTTTAACAACAGAATTTATAAGCCCCAGTCTGTACATCTGACTTCAAAATCACTTTGACATTAAGCCTTGACGTTTGCTCTTTCCAAGCTGTTTAACTTGAGCTCATCAGATTAGACGTATCATGTCACATATCACATGATCTTTCACAGTAGATCAAACTATAACTGTTCTAATTTGCATTTTTTAGTCTATTTATAGACTTTTAGAGTAATCTGTATTTGACATGACTGCGAGCTCCAGAACTTCAGTTAGATGGACCCTGAGCATGCCTCAAAAAACAATTCAGCTTTTGAAAACACGATCCCTATATTACTCATAGCCGCTGCTAAACACTGTTGTTTTCGCTGGTTTTATCAGTCTGGCTTGCTAGTGCATGCAAAAACATGCATGCGATGCTGCTGTTGAATTGCAGTCTTTCTAATAGCTGCTGGAGGCTAGCTCCAAAATGAATCAATGCTCCTGCAAAAAATGTAGCTATAAAATTAGTTAATTCTGCTCTTTCATAAGAACTCTATAAGGGATGAATCAATTTTTCTGCTCAGCTTTGGATTTTGTTAAGGCTGGCAGGTGTGCCAACCCAGGTAGCTGTACCTGATCACTGTCTGCTAGCCTGCACCTCTTCTCCTAATCGGAGTCTCTAAACTGGATCTCTCAACTGTGTTTGTGCTGTTGGTGCCATTTGAAACATTTTTAACAAAACTCTATATACATTCTACATTGTATGACCTGCTGCGCAGGACATGCTCGTGCAAATAAAATTTAATTGTGCTTAAGTTATAGTTAGTAATTAGTGCTATGTAAATTTTTCTTATATAGCGCTAATTAGCAGATATCTGTGACTGTGCATTGCACTGTTAGTCTATGGATGTAACTAGCTAGCTGATAACTTAGCACCCCACTCCCGAGGCCAAATATGAACTCCAAACAGACTAACATGGTGGGGACCAAAATGGTAAAGGTGAGGCTTCAAAAGTAAAGGAAGTCACAGTGGCCATGTCCTTCTCTGATGTACAAAGCTCAGATGCATGTGATGTAGATTTGCAATGCGTTCAAAAGAAATCATCTGTTACTTATACTTCACTCAACAGTGGCCTAAATATAGCACACCTGAAAAACTATCTGTACGCAAATAATGAAAGTGCATCCAGTAGGTGTGAAGATATTTCACAGACACTAACATCCCTCAGGCACACTGCCACTCATAAGAAGCACAAACTGGGGCGAACTGATTGTATTCATCACGTATGCAGTCTAACCAATGACATCACCACATGTGCTGCAGATAAACTGAAGTCAGCGAGATAAACAGTGGCTCTGTTCCTGCCGGTCGTCCCCGCTCTGCCCTCTGCTCCCATACACGGCCGATGGAGATCAACATAGTGTACGATAAAGCATGTTAGTGCTCTGCCATGAATCTGTACAGAATATATACACCACTGGGTTCCTACATGGCACTGGGCAGGTCAATGTGAAGGTTTACTCTCACATAAAGACAATACAATCAACATGGTTACGCTCAAGTTACAGGTTAGTAATACAAATGTAGCGTCAGCACTATGGAGGGAGGAGGACTTCCACTTCAATAATCATAATGAGAATAATAAGGATAATAATAGACTTTTTAGCTTCCTAATGCTGTTTTTGTCCCATTTAAAAAAAACAAAACAGATCCACACTAATGTGGTAAAGTGTAAGTCATCATCAATACATTCAGTCATATCATCATCATAATACACGACAATAACTGTGCATTTCTAAAGTTAAGTACCACAGCCCTGGTTGGGCTGAGTGCACGGCGCTCTGGGATGTTTTGTTTCATACATGCCACCTGCTTCTGTCAAAACTCTGTAAAACCAAAAGCTCTAAAAGTCAGTGATTCTGGATTTATACAGGTAGTTCGTCCTCAAACAGGTCCTGGTCCTGCTTCCCGTCCTGCTGTCAGCTCATCAGTTCCTCTGTGATGAGTTATAAAAGTGGTTCTTCTTTTATTAGTAAGAAATGAAAGAAGTTTTTTTTTCTTGATTTTTTTTTTCTTTTTTGTTCTCTGCCTCTCAGCGAGGCGAAGCTTATTCAACACCATGGAATTGATGTCTGATAAATCTGCCATTCCTCATGTGAGACGTGGTCACATGGTCCTACTTCTTCCCTTCGCTGTCTGTGGAGACAGGAAAAAAAAAAAGGTAAACTTTACTACACTTAGGATTTATGCTGAACAGAAGTAGAGATGCATCTGTGCTGGGTGAAAACAGTCAGGCCTCCTGTTTAGATTTGACAACACAATTTCAATTACAAACACTGTTTATTAACTGCTATGATTGAAATTAATGCAGCATTGTTGTGCTTTCTGTCATGTTTTTCAAGAACCAGGGTGGACAACCTGCTTCTTAATGTGTAAACATACCATAAAACTGGCTACATCTACTTGTTGTTATCTCATGTTAATGATATCCCTAACATTGCATGAATAGTTGTTATAGTCCATGAAAATTCTTCCTCCTCTCAGAGGACACTGAATCGTGTAAACTATAAATAGGACAGATTATGATTGTTTCACTTTGTATTTTTATTCTTTAAAGCTAATAGAGTCACTTTACATGATTAATCAAATGTAAATTATACTGGGCGTTGGTGCAGCCTCCTCAGTTCATCCTCTGTGTGACATTAAGATGTTTTCACTCCTGTTCATTGACGGTGACTCTCCCGTTAAAGGTACTTATTGTAAATTCTTGTGCTTAACACCAACTTCAAACTTTTCAGAATTAACTAAAGCTTTGAAAAGAACATTAAGATTCAACTGCTACATCTTTATGACCCGCACACATATATGCTGAAGAGATATCAACTGAAGCTGAACTGGGGCTGTGCTCTACTTTCGTGTAGTACCAATTTGTACCACAAGATGGCACAGTGAGTCAGTGTAACCTTGAAGCAACACCCATTTCTGTGGGAGCAGCTAAAAATAAATTAATGACTAGCACACATCCTGAAAATATCTCAATACAACTTAATACAGCATTTGATAAGATGCCGATACTGGCGGGAACTTTTTTGCTAAATTCTTAAAAAGATGATTAGAAAAGACACATTTAAGCCAGCCTTCTCCTGATTACTGTCCACTTACAAAAAGAAGTTTTAAACATCAGGTGGGTGGGACATATGTGCCTGAGATGACCATATTAAGGATCTCCTTGCAACAGTATATTTATATAACAGAAAGCCAGTAAAATCGAAATAGGATCTCTTTTAAGGGGCATTTTATTATTTGTTCTTTCAAGTAGTTTTTTGTAACACAACTCTTTAATACCTGAAGGAGAAACAGAGATAATTGGTACATGATCTGCAGATGTCACTCCAGGAAGATTACAAATTGCTCCTGTTTTTGGATTCTACAGAGAAACGTGGATATTCTTCATTTCTCTGCAGCTGTGTGCCTCCACTGTTGCCATCACTGCTGTTAATCTCCTCCATTTCACAGCAATTTACATTTATAGACAACTGCAGTGTCTGCAGCAGTACTGTAATCATCACATTAAGTTTTTTAACTGCCTGTCAGGTTCCCTCTGGAATATTTTCACAATTTTAAGCAAACATGGTGATATATGGTTTATGAAAGTATATGGAAAACACTGGAGAGAGGGTAATGATCTACTGGAGGATAATTTCAGCAACGAGGTACGAGTGTCGCACAGCCGAATAAGCAGAGAGCTGTTATTCCCAGCAGAGAAGTTTCAGATATTAGATTTATTGACCTGGCAGACGGCATGAAAATGAGACAATTGTCCAGCTCGTTTTGCTCTCAGTTTGCATTTTATGAGAGAAAATTTTAGCCAATTCATTTCATGATATGAAAACCTGGTAGATAATTTATGAGTCTGTGAGCCACACTGAGAGCAGAACAGGATATTCTGCACATAAATGATGAGTAATTTCAGCAGTAAAACAACACCCTGGCCACTTCAGTACTCTGTGTGCCAGAGCTTTAATACAAAAATGGGCCTAGTTTTTACAGTATTAATATCCAAGCTAACTTAGAAAATGCTTCCGTGATTTGAAGGCAATCTGCATTAAAAATCTAAGCAGCAGTTGTGCTTAATTTGTCTCCTTATTAGGGCGACATAAACCTTTCTTTTAAGAACTTGTACATGAAAAGAAATAATAAAAAATGAACTAAAGCAATATATAAAGTCTAACAATAAAAGCAGGCAAAACGATAAATATATGTGCAGTATATCAAGATCTTTAAAGACAGTGAATTAGAGACTAAAGAGCAGTATCCCAACAATGAGTCCATGCTGCTCCACCCTTTTCAATCAAAGTTGTACAAGGAAGTCTCAACAAAGATGTCTAGTCTATGTATTAAAGATGTTCTGGCCCATTTACCCTGGTTTCCCAGGTGGAACCAGTGAAGCTTTAACATAATTTCAGTGTGTGTTTCAAACGTACCAGTTGAGGAGTGCCCTGACACCTGCTGACTGGAGACCAGCGACCTGGAGCTCAACCCTTAAAAACATAGGAATAGGAACATGAAGAGAAAGTCAGCTGTGATCAATGTTGGAGTTGTTACTCAAAAAAAGGTCATGTATTACTTTACTTTTTGAAACAGGTAATGAACTACATTCCTCAGCTGGTACCTGAGGAAAGTCATTTATTTAATACAACTTCTCCTTTGTGACATCACGTATGCTTTGCATGGCCTGAGATGCACTGTCAGATAATTACCAATTAACAGTATGAGAGTAATGTGTGACTTAAGTCTTTTAGAGCCTATGTCGTAGTACACTCAAGTGGCCGACACTGTTGCCACCATGTGTGTGTTGTGTGCATGCAATGCTCTGCAGTTCCACTGCCAATACACTACTTGGTGCTGAAGATTCTCTCTTTGAATTGATCCATTGTCTACAGCAGCGGTCCCCAACCCCCGGGCCTCGGACCGGTACCGGTCCGTGAGTCGTTTGGTACCGGGCCGCGAGAGTTGAGGCTCAGGTGTGAAATGTATAGTTTTCAGGGTTTTTATCGGTTTTGAGCGTTATTTTGTTATCGTTTTTATCGTTAACTCGGTTTTCCTGGGTCTTTTCACGTGTGTTATGAATAAATCTTCTTTTTTTCAGTACCGGTACTAGTTTTATTTTGTCGTATTTATCCGCGACACCTTAAAGGCCGGTCCATGAAAATAATGTCGGGCATAAACCGGTCCGTGGTGCAAAAAAGGTTGGGGACCGCTGGTCTACAGGATGAGCCAATCACAGTTGATTACAATCTCTGTTAATGTGACATCCTGTTACATTTCTAGGGAGATGCATGTGAGGTTATGGCGTAAGTTAAAGCACAGGGATTCAGAAAGGTTTGTGGTTATGGTGCATCTATGGCATAGATTTATCACAGAAGCTTAAATCTCACTTTAGGCTGTAGCCCCACACAATGATACAAATCTCTATGCTAACCAGGACAAACACACAAAATGTGTTTTCAGTGTTTAAGAGCAAACATCAGGTTGACAACAAAGCTGAAAATCAGCAAAAGGAGTCACGTTAGCAACAGCTTTTTCGGCTTTTTAGTCTGTTTCCACTTTAATATTAGCTTCTCACCCGTTTTGTGCAATTAGAGTAGAAGTATTATTGATGTGTCCACTCCTGAAAACTTGCAACCACTCAACTAATTTTTGCCTCCCTGCACATGATGTGAAGTCATCTAATTGTAGCATGTGCAGGAATAAAATGCACGTTTGATTTTTTTATTTTGAAATCCATCAATCCTGTAGGTAACTGAAGAACTTTCTTAATGCAAGTAACACCATAACTGTAATGTGATTACTATGTTACAGAAAAATGTAATGTGATTCCAGTAACATGTTATTTTGTATAGCATATCTCATTATCTAAACACTGTCTGCGTTTGTTTTGCAGATTCATACCTTGGTAGATGTCGTACTGTCCTGACATCAGATTGTAGCTCATACCCAGGTGTGTGTGATGGTGTGTGTGGAGGTGTCGGGCGAATGACACATGGTTCCTCTCTCTCTCCGTCTCTCTCTCTCCCTCAGGGGATCCCTTCTCACCAGGCTACAAACACACACACACACGCACGCACATACACATACAGACATACACACACACGCTTACACTGTGCCTTTCACTTTTCTGTCTCCATAAGATTTTAGATGTGATCACTATTTTGATCTATTACATTCACATCATGCCAAGAGAAGTTATTTTATATTGACAAAATCAAATCAAGAATTATCTTGGCTAATTTTGCCAAGCTTAAGAAAAAAATGCAAAATTGTATCTCTAGGATTTTTTCAGCAAACAGCAAAAGGTTTGTTTCTGCCTTCTGAAGTGACCCATGTAAGACAAGACATCCTGAAACAGTCATGCCTTTGTTAACAAGTTTGCATGGTGATAGTGTTTAAATACACACATATTCAGGCCTATAATAAGAAGCTAATGAGTAAAATCCAAGTTCAGGTTGGGAGATGTTATATATGAGATAAGCAGCCACCACTTACAGACTAGCCAAAATACCCTTACCAATCCTGGAAGAGCCTGTGGACCACAAACCATGATGTAGGAGGAGCATCTATAGGTTTTAGTGTCAGTCTGAAGTCGAAAAGTAAAGTCAAAAGTTGTGCATGTTTTGTTGCGTACATTGTGTTAGAAGCAACTTGATTCCTGCTTTTCTCCTGTTACCTGCAGGCTACTGTAAAACATTTTTGGTTCTTTAAGCTTTAATATATGCGCCTTAAACTTGTTAAAAAATGAGACTTCTAAGTGTGCTAATATTCAAATGATTTTATTTTTCTTTAACTGTTAAACTTCACAAAGGCTAAAACTGTCTAGGGCACATCTAAACACTCATTTAATGGAATAGAAATATAATCCATCAGACAGTTAACTTATACAGTCAACATTTTGCCGGCTTTACTTTGTGGTTTCCAGGCTGAACTTTATTAATATAATAAGTCCAGTCTTTACGAACCAAATCATTTGCGGGACACCCACATGCAGGGCTTTTAGTATATTTTTCCTCTCTCTCTCTGTTGCTTTGTCTGCAAAGGAAAAACAAAACAATAACCTGATTATAAAAATAATCCTAAAACCTTCTTTGCACATGTATGTGTTGAGGTCGTCACAATAGTTTCCTATTTAGGGGTTTATAAGGCATGTTTATGCCACACTGATGTTATGTGATGGTCTTCATGAGTGACTGCTTTAAATGCAGAGTGGAATCAAAGCAGGCTACCATTTTTACCCCCATCTTTATCTTTCCCTGAGGTGTTTTTCCTGTCTGAGGAAGATATCAGATCTGTGTCGTGTGAAGGAAAACAAACATCAGAAGTGTGTCGCTGTGAGCTGCAGTGTGGATGTGGCAGTAAAGCCTCTCACAGCAGGTGATTTTCCGTGATACTGATGGCTCTGCTGCTGCAGCAGCTCCATGGCTGAGGATGAGGATGAGTCGCTGCTCTGCTTGCTGCTCACCGCTCCTCCTCTGCCGGGTGGTGTCACCTCCGATTCTTCCCTGCCTGCTGTCTTACCGTACAGAGGATAATGAAAACCTATGACGACAAACACAGAAACAAAGAAACAGGCACACAGTAACTTTACATATCTATAAAAAATACAAATTATATTACCAACTCCAAACCAGTACATTCATTTGCAATACTTAACATGATATATATGATATTTATACTTGCACTTATTAAACTTTATTATAAATCTAAATGAATTGCACTTTACATTTTTAAGAAATACACAACGTAGCTATGTGACACTACTAAAACTCATATATGCAAATTGATATATTTATAATTTGCCACCAAATACTCAAAACCTTTGAATTTTCTGACAGTTATTTCATGGTTCAGGCTTTAAAGAATTAACTAAGCCAAAAATAATCAAGAAAATTTCTTAATATAGTTTTGCATGTTAAGCAAACTCATCTTTTGCTGTATATGAACAAGGAGAATGAACAGACGCAATATATATGAGAGATTATGTTGTGAATTGGAATTCAGTTTCATAAATAAAGGCCTGCTGTTGCAGTTGCCTTTCATACTCCAGTATAGGGGGCAGCATTGTGTGACAATATCCTTTCAGACAAAGGACCCCCAGCCATCCTGCTGAGGCTGAGCTGTCATCAGCTGTGAATGAAGAATGAGTGACTCACCGGAGAAGCAAATTTATATATTGCTCAGTTATGTTCACTGATATTCTCAGTATTCACAAAGTGTTGGGAGATTAGACTATGTGCAGCGGAGCACTGCATAACGTATGTGATGTGTGCAAGTGTACGCACTTCAGACTGCACAGGCAAGTGAACAACCCACTTCTTTTTGTGTGAGGGGAACAAAGAAGAAATGCTTGACTGTTTTATAGTCAGCTCATCTTCCTGGTATCTTAGGATGTTAAAAAGCACAAACCTGATGCGACATGCCAGATAAACACCAGCCTCTGTAATCAGTGAAGGGTATTTTATTTGCTGAATGACAGCAGGTAAAACTCATATGATCGCTAATACTATGTAACTATGCATCTTCACTCATTTAAAAGCCTTTCAGTGATTCAGTTTCAACTAGCACATCAATTCTTGTTATTGCTTCAGCTTAAACTTCAAACTGAATGTTTCAGATGTAGCACTCTACTGTATTTTAATGTGAATACGCAAGTATAAGTGTAAACAAGAACTTTAGCTAAACTACTTAGCTGAGCCGAGACTAAATGGTGGAAACAGAGGTAAATAGCTAACAGTTCCCTAGATTAATTTTTGCATTGTTCCGCCTTTGTCTTCTGAGCTCTTATAACATATTTACCAAAATGTTGAACTACGCCCTTAACATTAACTCAAACCTTCACTCAGTCTTACCTGGGTAATTGTGGACCAGGGTTGGGGATACCCCTCTGTAGGAGCCCCCACTGCTCTCGCACATTGCCAGGTAGGGTTGATAGGAGGAGTGCTGGTACTGAATGTAGGGCTGCTGAGGGGTCATTGGAGGAGAAACTGCCGCCCGGGCACTTTGTGACTCCTCAGACAGCCCTCCCATTGGCTCCTGGCCCTGATCATCCAGCCCTTCCAGCCTGTCTGAATCCTCCGTGTCGATGGCAGGCGGGAGATCGTGCGGTGCATGGACCCTGGCTTTTTTAGCATCTGCACCCACAACTCCTCCTCTTTCTCCTCCACCTCCTCCTCCTGAAGTCATCTTGGCTCCGGCAGGCTCCATGGTAGCTCCCCATTCTTTTCCACTGTCTGATTCGCCCTCCTCAGCCTCCTCCCCATGCTGACTCTGTAGCTCTGAGTATTTGCTGTGAGCGAGGCGGTGAGCCCAGGTGGGGCCGTCTGAGGGCTAGATCGATGGGGACAAGTGTTGGTGCTACTTGCAGTGTTTCCCCTATAATTCTTTGTTAACAGTGGTGGGTGGGAGTCATTTTGGGGTTGGTTCAACTCCAGTCCACGTCTGTCCCAGTTTGTGTTTACACGGGTAGTCGAAGGGCTAAAACTAAATGCCTTTTTTTGGATTAAGTCTAAATGTTATCTCTTTGTCTCTTGGGATTTTTGGAGGAAAAGCAAAGCAAATTTATGACTTTCATTGCACATTTTCTTTTTAACAGGGGTGGAAAATTTCTTGTTGCGGCGGCCCACCGCTGCTGAATGACTATAGAGGAAACACTGAGTGAACAGAGCCATAGACAGACCATCTATCACTGGCTCTGGGTGTGATGTTGATGAAGGATGACGACGTTTCAACAGCAGGCGGCCATTCAGAAGTGGGATGTGAAGACTGTGGCGTCCCTCTCAATGACACGAATCAAGACACGCCTCACACATGATCAAGTGCAGAATTTAGGCCAAGAAAAAAAAGAACCTACCCTCCCCAACGCAGCTTTCGCTCAATTTGTACAGCCTTTGTTTGTTTTTTCTTTTTTACATCAGCATGGCTAGAGTCAGCGATTAATCGCATTGTGAGAAGACATGGGTTACAAATCTGTACAAGCTTACAGGTTAGAAAGGGTTTTTTTTTAGCTTCTTTACAGCTAAGGTGGTAATTCTCTCTCTAAACATCAAAATCGTTTGCCTCCATCAAATCAAACAATTTTGAACGAAGTAGCATGTTAAAGTAGAGCTACACCACCACAGAAGCCACATGGTCTTTTTTTATTAGCACCTATTGGTTTAGCTGTACACACTGTGTGATTAATCTCTTTGTGACACTCAACAGCAGTCATTAAAGCACACCAACAACACCATCAGCGGCGGCGGCAGGTTATAGACACAGGGAGAAACTTACACTGGAAAAGGAAACATTTGAGTCCAGATCTGTCTGACTGTTTGGGTTGTGGAGTGATGAAGAAGAGGAAGAGGAGGGTGACTTGATGTCATCACAGTCTTTCATTGAGACCTGGTGCTGGTCCACCATGCCACTGTGCACTGACTTTATGCCCAGGCTCTGTCCCCTTTCTCCCCTCTCACTCATCTCTACATAGGACAGGACAGGTTTGGGACAGCAACCTTTAGCACCGTCTGGACCTTTACCTAGCATGGGTCCACCAGCTGAACACCCAACCATATGTTTAACTTCCTCACTGTCTCTCACAGTCTGTGCCCTCTGCTTGGCACTGGATGTCTGGTCACAGCATTTGGAAGATAATAACAGTTTTTGGTCCATGTACAGTCCCCTTGAATACTGGCCATAATATAGGGACTGGGCCAAAGCTGTCTGGGTCTGACTCATAGCCAGCTGTAGCTGAGACTGAGGTGGTCCGTCACCTTTCTTGGAATCAGAGAACTCGTGGGAGGAGTTTTTATCCTCCTCTTTCATTTCTTCTTTTCTGTCTTTCCCCTTGCAGTCGTGGGCTGAGCTTTTGTGGAAAGTCATGTTGCTGCTGTTCTGCCTATCTGACTGCATGTATCCTGACAGGTAGTAGGGCTCATAACTATGGTAGTACGGGGACTGAGGGTCTTTTGATGACGGGGTGCATGCTGTGGGTGGAGTTTTACCAGAGTTACTATGGTTGCTGTTGGAGCTCACCTCGGAAGAAGTTGAGGAGCCAGACTTGGATCTGATTCCATCTGACCGACATTCGGAAGATCCCCCATCATCTGCAGCATCTGAGATGTCAGAGTAGGCGGGACTGTTATTCTTGCTGCTGCTGTCTGCTGTACCCAGGCAACTACCACTTGCATCAAGGCGTGATGAGCTACCAATAGAGGGACTGGGGGCATTGTCAGTAAAGGTGTAGACCTTGTCGGCCTCAGCACGAATACTGGCCATCCTGCTCTCTTGGCTCTCACTGAGTCCATTCATTACATCCTGCTTGCTGAGGTGTTCCTTTAGAAGGCTTCCAGAATTCTCTTTCACCCCAATTTTAGACCCAACACCATCATCCATTTTTATTCCACTGCTGTCTCCATTAGGTGTTCTCACTGCATCTTTGTTATGTTTGTCTTTAAGTCTCCGCTTTTCTTTTTTCCTGGTCTCCTTGCAGGTGACCAGCGTAGCTTTGACCAGGCTTGGCTCTACAACAATGCTTAACTTTGGCTTGATGGGTTTCAAAGGAAGATTTTTACTAGTGAGGCCTACAGCTGCCATAGGAGATGGCTGCTGTGAGTTAACAGCATCTGCTGTGCTGGATGGATATGTTGTGTTGGGTATGGCGATAAGTTTAGGGGGAGCAGGGGCTGGAGCAATTGGCCGGTTGGTCCTTGACTTGGACAGCTTCTCTACCTTCCCGTTGGCCTTCTTGCCCTTATCACAGGCATTTCCCTTTTTCTCGATCAAACCTTCAGCTTCCAGTTTGGGCATCTCGACTGAGGAGTTCCTGTCTGGGACCATGCAGTTCTCCAGAACCACAGTCATGTTTGATATGATTGGCAGATTGCTAAGGTCATCAATTAGACCATCTTTTAGCAGTGAGGTTCTTCTGGTTTTGGAGTTGGCTGTGGGGCTGTGGTCGGTACTGAGAAGAAGTCGTCTGTTTTTAGGTGACCCCACTGTGGTCACCTTATACAGAGGAGCATTTTTCTTTGAGGAGCTGTTGGTATTAGTGCTGTTGTTTGTCTCTGAGAGGTCATATGTCATGTTGCTGATGCTGTCCTCGCAGTCTGATAGCCGTTCTTCGCTCTCCCCATCCTTCATGGGTTCCAGTTCAGGCTTCCGCTGCTCCTCAACCTCCAGGTGTGCATGCGTCTGGTGGTAGCGCAGGCCATTGATGTGCTTATAGCGCTTAGTGCAGTTTGGGTGGGGGCAGTCAATGAGGATGGGTGGTGGTGGTGATGAAGCACAGCCTCCTCCTGGATCCATAAACGATGGGTCAGATTTACCCTGTGGTGTGGACGGGGCGCTTCGGGATTTTGCACGAATCCTCTTCCCATTGCCATTTTTAACGTCATCTGAGGACACCAGGCTGAGATCCAAGTCAGATGGTGGCTTGTTCTTTCGCTTCCCAGATGAGAGAGAGGCTGGTTTCACTTCCTCCACAGTGAAGAAAGAAGGAGGTGCTCGGCAGTTGCTGTTGATGAGGTTAAGACTGCCTCTTCTTCCTTTGCTGTGGATAGGTGCAGCTGTTCCGGCCACACCACCTCCGCGGCTCCTGTGCTGAGACAGACCACGGACTTTGGCAGCAGGGGTCGGCTCTACACAGGGTCGATCGGCCATGGCAATTCGCATACGCTTTCCCCGGCCACGACCACCTGGTAACTCAGGGTCACTGGAGGGTGATTCACAAAACCTAGACAGAGGAGGAAAAAAACAATGAACTAAGTAAATTCCCTTTGATCAAATAACAGTCATACTAATCAATTAATCAAAAGCCCTTGATTAACTGATCATCTTTAAGTGTGACTAACTCTACAAAAGCAGAGTTTCTGACAGTTTTGAGGTGGGTAATAACACAATTCAATCGAGAAAAGACTTCTACAGCTGATCTTAGAGCTTTGAGAACGAACAGTTATTGCCCATAAATCTGGAAACGGTTAAAAGGCCATTCCCAAACAATTTGAGGCCCATCATTCTACCATAAGAAAGATTGTTCACAAATGGAAAAACATTCCTGGGAAAGTCCCAAAGAAGGATGTTCCAGCAAATTCACCCTAAGATCTGTCACGATCCTGGGTCTTATGACCCAGTGTTTTGAGTTTTAGTTCATTTTGATGTTTATAGTATGTTTAAGCTCATTAGGTCTCCTATGTTCATTTGCTTATTAGTTCCCCCTTGTGTTTCCAACCCATGTTAAGTCTCCCCTGCTCTTCATGTGTTTCATGTCTGTGTCTTACGTTGTCAAGTTCTGGTTGTCATGTCTGCGTCTCATTATGTTTCCTATTTTATTTTGAAGAGATCTTGTGTTTTTATTTTATGGTTTATGTTTTGAGTCCTTTGTTGTATTGTTTCTTGTTTCCCTAGGTCTCAGTTATGGTTATCATAGGTTTAGTTCTTTGGCTTTGTAATATGGCTTCCCTGTGTTCCATGTTGTGTCTACTGTGACGTTTTTGTACCATGTTTCAGGTTCCTACTGTATGTTCTGTCTCCCCAGTTGCTGTTAAGTTTACATGTCTAGAGTTCAGTCAGTGTGTTTCCTGTTTTACTTTGGAGGTCCGTGTCTCATGTCAGTGTTTCTAGTTTTGCTTCCTTTGTCTCGTCCAGCCTGATTACTCCCAGCTGTGCTCTCCTTCTGTGTCTTGTTCCCTCGTTATCCCTCTGTGTATTTGAGCCCTGTGTTTCTCTTTGTCAGTGTCGTAGTCCCCCTCATGGCTGTGTTTCCCTGTGTCAGTTTATCCATGCCCCAGTTTAGTTTTGTTATATTTTTGTGCCATTCTGCAATAAAGCAGCTTTTTGAGTTTTATTCCTGCGTGGTGAGTTTTGCGTTTGGGTCCTTCTCTTGCCTGCACACAGCCGAAACATGACAAGATCAGACAATGTAATACTGCCAAAAGACAAGAGCTACTTCTACAGGTCTCTGTTAATCAAGGTGTTATATTGGTCAACTCAAAGTCCAGACTGTGACAAGTCTGCAATGCTCTGAACTTTAAGACCTCAATTAACTGAAGCCACGATGTAAAAAAGAGTGGGACAAAATTTTTGACAGTCATGTGAAAGACTGATAAAAGGACTTCTGGTTGACTTGTCCCAAAGTTCAAATCATTTGACTGGAGTAATCCTGGGCATGTTAAGTACAACAAAAAAATATAGTGTCAAGTAATAAATCAGATAAGACATGTGAGAGGACAGTTGTGCACTTCCAAAAACAACCCACACTGATGCCACAAAATACATAAAAATAATTAAACTCATTCTGCTCTGCGAAAGCAGCCTTTGTGTGAGTTAGAGAGGGAAGGTTATCCAGAAGGTAACTCTTTAAGTTCTGAATAATAGAAAAACAGAAATAGGAGAATGAGCAACTTAAAAAGTAACTGTGGAAAGTGCAATTTGGGTTAGTTAAGTTAGTAAGAAACTCTTTCAACATTGTACTTCCAAACAGTTTGCTTTGATTTTACTCTTCCACACAAGGAAATATGCTTCGAAAGTGAGAAAAGAAATTGCTTAAAGATGACGGCTGTGCTGTGATTTTGGCTCCAATAACATGTAAAATAATGAGACACAACAGAAGGTTTCTTACTTTTGTCTCTCTCGTACTGTGCTTACTAATGAGGATGAAGAGGGGTTGTCCTCTGATTGTTGGTGTTTTCCATCTAATACTGTAGGGTCTTTACCCTACAACACTGACTTGAGGTGACTGTTGCTGTAAACTATGAACTGAATGCTATTCAGGACAGCCCTAGTGTTGTTGTATTTGTAGAATATATATTCCATTATTTATTGTTGAGGTCATGACATCTTCCTTAAATCCTGAGCTGAAAACAAGATTCTCTTTTTCATGTCCATGCTTTTGTTCCTGAAAGGTTTTCATTTTTTATACCAAGAACAGCTTGTTCATATCATTACCCAAACTGAACTCCAGAATCAGACAGAGACCCCATGAGATAACATATTACCATTCAAGGCTCATCTGAACCAATTTACCCAGTCGTCAGGCATAAAAATCGACTTTTTTCTGTACAAAGCCTGCTCCTCTTTTGATAACATAAAAAAATCCTGTACAATCCACAGTTATCTCTGTATTTGATATGGAGACATTTTGTATTCACTTGCCGTCCCTTCTACTTTGAAGTCTTTTGATGCTGTTTACCTCGGTGCCTAGCATCTTAACACTGGAGATGCTTTTCCACACTCGGATATTGTTATTCATATCAAAAACCTGTCTGCTGTGATGAGAAAAATGCCTCACTTTATGTTTATCCGCAGTGTAAAGCATGGCTTTAGACGCCGGACTCTGAACCTTGCATCGGAGCTGGCCTTCTAATGCATTAATTATGACACGTTATCACAGGACTGATTTGTGTTAAATACCCAGTGAATAAATTCTGACCTTGGAAAAAGAGTTTTGGGTATTAATCACCTTATTAATGGAACGGACTGCAGAGCACGTTGAGACTAGACTTTCTCGTCTCCCTCTGTGATTTTAAAACGATGATATCTCACATTTTCTGTGATGTTTGTAATTGCTTTTTTCTCCATCAGTGTGTCCCTGAATGTCACAGAAGCAGCCGGAACATGCAACTGAAATTTTATGTATTTTCCTTTGACATTTCAAGGATATCTCTTCTATTTAAAACGTGTTTTTTAATCAACTGAGTGATGATGCTTTCCGACCACTCAACTTTTTAATAATCTGAAACTTATTTTTGATATTTCATCCAATTTTAGTTAAATCTTTCAGCTGCGTTTTCACTCAAAAATGGATGAATCAATCATAGAAGAGGAAGGGTTTTATTCCATTGAATTATATAACAAAACCCAGATTTGGTCACCATTGACAGACGTCCACACTGATGAGAACCCGAATGAATTTGGTGCCCGTTTTCTGAGATTAAGCAGTAATTGCCATGACAACAATCGTTTACATACAGGGTTGATAATTGAGAGGTTTCATCGGAGCGAGGAGGGACTGTCACATTTTCCACTCAACAATTACAAAAACCACTCATCGTTTATGAAACTGTTGAGATGTAGAGTGGAGAGCGTTTTTGTTAAAGCTCATCACAACAGCTGACAGCCCCAAAGCCATTTGAGCCCTTTTATCATTTTAGCAACATTAAAGCACTTTGAAGAAATAGGTGCTCTTTCCAGTTAATCAAATAAACAATCAGCAGCAAATAAAAGCCAATAACAATAAAATGATGAAACAAAACGCGATGGATCAAACAGGGAAATAAACCAGGCAGCAGTATGCCCTTAAGTGTGTTTACAGTGGGAATATGAATTGCTTGGGGCCTGATTTCAACAGTAAATGTCTGAGAGCTTATAAGAGAAACACACTGCGAAGCTCACAACCCAGCTTAGCAAACCAAATTGATGTTTTGAAAACCGAAATTCATACTAAACGACTGCTATAACCTTCAGCGCAGAGAAAAAAAACTGCTGCAAAAACCTCCTGGTGACTGTATTAAGCACCACATTAGCAGGCAAGGCTCTCTATTTAATCTTTAATAATACCTTTCTTTTTTGTCTAAATGGAAGTGAAAGACAGATCAAAATGAGCTTCCACCTAAAGACCTGACTTCTAGTTTTGAAATGTTAATGAAAATTATTTCACCACAGATGCCATCCTTGAGTAAGGAACCATCTTTTAGAAACTTAAAGTAAAGAAGGTCCAACACATTTTTCATTGATTAGTTTTTTCTTTGTCTGTCTGCCTTTTTTTGGCCTAGACTACTGAAACTTTTCTCTGGAAAAATCAATTCATTGCCATTGCAAACAACCCACACAATGCACTGTGGCGTGGGACCAGTACCAAACTGAAGTATAAAATTTAATGTGATATAAGTCCTGGAAAGGAGAATGGCCTGACATGATTTATAGCGGTCAGCAGCTCCAACCAAACCTCCCACTTGATTTGTCTGAGCTCCACTAGTCTTGTGTGTTTCAGTGTGAGTAAAGTTTGTCTTACATATTAGAGGAAGACTCGGCACCAGAGCATATGAACTTTGACAGGGGGACATCAACTCACTTTGCTATTTCATTAAAACACTCCCACACACAGCAAATAGATACACATGACTACTATCATTACTGTTGTTATGGATAAATAAGCTACTTGAAAGCATATCACAAACAAACGCACACAGTATGCTCATACAGAAATGTATCCACAGACACAAAGTGCAAAATATCTCTCTTAGACTGCAAAGTGTAGAAAGCAGGAGATACATTTTCTCACAGACACAGTTAGTGTCTGTGAGTGCAGAATATTCTCAACATGTTTCCATTTGTTTTGCAATTGTTAAGTGATATGATGCATCAGAGCTAGCCTCACAAGCTGACGAATCTCTTCTTAGCTCCGAAGCAATGAGAGGGGTGCATCTCAAAATCTCTTGCCTAGGACCATCTGCTCCAAAGTCAGCGTCCTCCTCAGTCATGCTGGTTAGCGCTGTCGCTGCAAAAACACTAAGCTGTTAACTGAATAACTTGAGCTGCAGCAACTGCTTTTCTACTGTAATTGAGCACTCAATGCACTTTATGCAACAGGCCTAATTCACCCAAGCACTTTTTTTCCACACTTATGTGCGTTCTATCTAACATTCACACACATTCGCACTCCAGAGAGCAACTTGGTGTTCAGTATCTTGCCCAGAAGCGCTTTGGCATGCAGAGTGGAGCAGCCAGGCATTAAACCACCAACCTTCCAGCCTGCTCTACCTCCTGAGCAACAGTCACCCCATAACGTAGATCAGCAGAATTTTGCTGAAGGAGCACAGTGACCTTTTCGGCTGGGCCTGGACCCCAAAAGCCTGTCTACAGTGCTGGATAGAGGCAAGAAAAGAAAGTAAATAGTAAATGTTACCTTGGAGGAGCCCAGTCGTGTTTGGTGCAGTCTAACAGAGTTCCCACGTAGGTTCTCTTCCTCCACGTCACATTCACCACCAGCACACCTGTCAGCCGCAGAGGAAAGGGACGGCAGTCAGCATTGGATTCACTGACAAGCCTATATATCAGAGTTTGGCATAGAGTTCAGAACACAAACCCCCCCCACTCAGCATCCTAGATAAAAATAATTGTTTGGCCCAAAAGTGTCTCACATCTGCAGTTTTCTTTGGACCACATTTGGCTTTGATTGACTGCACTGGCTCAGGGAGAGACTTGTTGCCTCGACTCAGCCACAGTTACACTTTACACGTGCCAGATGTTCGGTCTGTTGTGACACACCACGATTGTCACAACCCATATTACTACGTTATGCTCGCCTCATTACTGTTGGCCCACACAACAAGTGCTGTAACTAAGTTGTACTTGCCAAAACGAGTCCAGATCAAGCCCAGATGTGACTGGAACGAAGGCTTTAATTTACAAGGGTGTTCAGCTACAACGCTGTTCTGAAATATACACACTCACATGCACACATTTAGAGGAAATAAGATCTCAAAAGTGATTTTTATACAGATATTTGACATATCAAACAGTGACACAGGTGTGTTGAAAGATCTGCTGAAGTGATTTTACAGCATATCAACTGTGTCTGAAAGAAGCGTTCACCTTTTTTCACCCTTTTCCAGGCCCTCTGTGGAGCCACGGAAATTCTCATTTTTCTGTTCTGGCTTTTATCTAAAGACGAACGTGTAATGAATGATGAAACAATAAAATGGAGCAGACCGCATTTTAGAGGAGAGAAAAATCGCTGCGATGAGCAGACATCTGAGAACAGCAGCAGTTAATAGTGTGGAAATAAAAAGCCGTGGCAACCTGAAGGACGGAGTTCAGGCTTTTAAGAATTGTTTTCAAAGTGCTTCACGTTGTTTTGCTACAGCCTGTGAAATCACTCGGTCTGATATTACTCAGGAACATCCTCGGAGGAAAAATACAGTCTTACATTCTTGTCAGGTTTTTGTATGGAAGAAATATTTAGTCTTCAAGGTTTAAACTCTAATCTGAAGACGCTTTAGCCATCTGAAATAAATGCCTCTCTCTTCTCTCTCGCTCCCAGACTGACATTTGAAAACCATTAACCTCCGTTTTGTGATGCGCCAGCGGCAACGCCAGGCAAATCAAATTTTGGACGCATTACAGCTTTAAAACGAGGCTTGACTGCAACACACGACTCCCCGCTCTTCAATTATGTCTGATAGCCGCCACCTTCACAGAACACTCTCACAGATAAATGAGAGGCAGGAAACGCAGCCAAGAAGGTGGATGTGATCAGGCGGAGGCCCTAAAATCTCCAGTTAAAATCTCCACTTAATGAACTGGACGGATTTCATTAGTCAAGAACTTAACCCTCATAATTTCCACTTTAAATACTCCAACAAGGCTTTGATCAAATGTATTTTCTACTTTGTTCAGCCAGGTCCTGTCTCATTTTCATGCCAAACTGGAAAAGGAATGTTTAGGAATGCAGGAACGTTTAAAAACACGAGAAGGTCTGACGTGTAAAATGAAACAGATTAGTGTTATCGACCACATTAACTCGTTGGTAATAAAAGTCAGATTTCCTCAGGTTGTATCCTCCAATTTAAGCAGCTTTCAAATGACAAATTCAGTGGTTTTATCAGACGTTGTTCGACTGACTACTACACCAAATGACTTTTCAAGCATTTTTAGTGTTGCAGACATCCAACGCTGCAATGAAAAGCTCGCTGTTTTGCTAAAGCTGTAGTGTGCCTCCATCATCTCGATCATGCAGTATAAGGCAGTCATAAAAACCGGTCTTCTCATCTTGACATTCAGATGACTATGAACACGTTTATCTTCTTTCTATCTTCTTGTGTTCACACTGTGCAGTTGGATTCAAAGCAATAAAAGTGAGCACATCAATGGAAGATCAATACATCAAGGAGCACTCAGACTCCAATCAGCAGAAGTCCTGTGAGAGAAAGCTCTCTAGACATGGTCTCAGAGTCTCTAAATGACTTCTTAGGAGAGCAAACGCTCAGATTTGGCTCAGATGCAGCTGATTTCACAGTGAGCAATGGAAAAAAGACATAAGAGCATGACCAATACAGGGGTTTTTAAGACTGATTCTTTTTTTTGTTTCTTTCAGACACATGAAACAGATTTCCCTAAAACTTTAATGCATTGGTGTCCAAACCCAGGCCTCGAGGGCCGGTGTCCTGCAGGTTTTACATGTGTCCTTGATCCATCACAGCTGATTTGAATGGCTAAATTACCTCCTCATCATGTCTTGAAGTTCTCCAGAGGCCTGGTAATGAACTAATCATTTGATTCAGGTGTGTAGACCCAAGGTGAGATCTAAAACCTGAAGGACGTTACAGAGTGCCCTCTGGTGGACAAACTATGCAATGTTAACACATCTAAAATGGCTGAAGGGTGTTTCTCTTCTCCTTTTTTTACTTTTTATTTTTATTTACACATAAAAGTGAGGAACCTTCTAGTGGCCAGCAGAGCCTTGTGGAAACGATCAAACATCCCTGCTACCACTGTGTCGCTGAAAGTCTCCAATGGTTCTTCCTTTTCTTGTTTTGCCGAGAGCGTCCTCCCTTTCTGCAACTGCTCTACTGAAGGTAGGCCAGGTTGACAGACATAGCTGTGACATAACTCTGGACTCTCTGTGAAGCAATGGGACTGACCTGGGTCTGTGAGCACCAACTCCCAGGGGTGAGACGGACTGGAGAATGCTGTATGCGAGCAACTGAGTATGGACATCAGTCAGCAAAATACAAACATCCACATGCCTGCCCAAATTGGCTACATTGCTGTACAGGCAATGTGTAATGTATGCAGGAAATATGAGCAGACAAAAGGTCAACTACCAGAAAAACTGTGCAAAGCTCGCTCCCACTTCTCGGGTTCAACTCGGCATGGAAGTGGACTGTGTGTTCTACAAGCTGGGCAGCTAAGCTGAGCACTGGAGTGATGCGTAAGATGCATGTTACATGCAGATTTCACAGAGACTCAGAAAAGTCCTTTGGGGAGTCAACATAGCTATCTATGACAGCTGGGATAGACTCCACGACCCTCACACAACCATGAGCTGGATGATGGATGGATGGATTTTTCATTTATCAGCTGTTACAAATGACGATACCGACGTTTCTCCACAGTCACTTGGACTCAAGCCCACTGAAATAAGGTGTATATAAGAGCTGGTTTAGCAATAAGAGTTAAAAGATGGAAAAACAGTGGTCAGCAGGGGCCAATTCCTCTGGTTAAAAAAACAGAAAAATAAAAACTGAAGTTATAGACGAAAATAATCCCACTGCTTCTGATATGTAAACACTATCCCGATGATTTTTTTATGTCAGTGACGAGTTTCAAGTCTTATTGAACACTGAAAGGTTTGTATTCATGTAACGCAGTCTGTTATCCGTGCAGCATAATGACACTGAAACTAGTTTTCGACTGCCAGCTGAGATTCTTTCTCTGCAGTCTTGAGCCTCAAATGGAGGTAATGCAAGTACAGATGCTCCCCGAGGACTGGAAACAAACCACTGCAAATATGTGAGAAACTGCTTGCTGAGTGCATTCCTCGGTATGCCTCTGTATCTTCTGAGACTATAAAGGTTTGGATATAGCTGTAAATAAAATCCTCTCTTGATTCTGTTCAGTCACTAAAAGTTCATTTAGAGGCCAGGTGTGGGTTTTTGGAAGCTGTGTAAAGCCCAGGGGTGCAGCTGCATAAAGCTCTCACCAGTAAAGCAGATTTTTAAATCATCAGAGTTATAAAGCTACATATACACATGGCTCCGCTGCATAAAAGTCAATATTTGTAGAACTGCAGGACAACATGTATAAGCCTCATTTAAATTCTCATCACAAATGTACACAAACAGCCCAAAACAACATGGTTTGAGGGCACATCACCACTCATTAGTCGTGTTAGTGAGAAAAAGGGCCAAGAAGACATGCAATTTAACCAATTTGCAACACTGACGACTCTCTTCAACAGCAGAACACAGTTATTTTATCATAATTATCAAAATGTAACATCAGAATCATGCTCAATAATACATTTATGAAGCATATTCTGAAATAGGCTCAGCAGATGAGACTCAAATTAAAGAAAAAAATGACTAAAATGTAAAGAACTGGTCCAGTGTTTGATATGCTCCCACCTGACTAAACTGTCACTGGCTGGACAACTGGCAATTTTACATTCACAATACAAAACGCACAGCAGGACCAATCCATTACTGGCAGCAGGAGGTATTTTCACATAACTGACTTCTGGCTTAATTATATTTAAATTTACTGAACTTACTGAACAAACTAATTGACACCATCTCAAAGACGCCAACAAGATGTGTGTAAGCTTCACAGTTTTCAAATCACAGCCGTCAACAAGGAACATTACGTAAAAACACTAGTCTTACACCTGCACTTTTTTGAGTGGCCAACAGGGGGCGTTTCCTGTGGATGCAGATATTAGCCTGGTGGCATAAAGGCTATAGGAAAATGACCCTTTGGCTTTCCCTGATTAATGACTAAGACTATGATTAATGAATAAGTTTATGTCCTCAGTCACTAGTTTTAGTTAAATACGTTTTATTTAACACAGCACGATGTTTATTTATAAATTAGGGACCCCATTATAGTCAAAATGGAGAATAAAGCAGGGTGTGCTGTACCACATGACTGACAGGTAGCTGTTGCATTAGCGTGAAGTGTTCCTTGTTTTCTCAGTCAGATCCACCTCTAGTTTGTCACATCTGGCTTCAAAACACCAAAATAGCAGTGCCAAAGGGACTTTTCAAATGTGCAATATCACAGAGGCTATTTTTATCTTCTTTAATACAGTCTGTGGTAAATAAAGCAGCTACAAGCTGGATGTGACGCCCTCTCTAAATGGAAAAACGGCTCAGAGACTTTTGCTATGATTTTACTGAAACAACTGAAAGGCACTTTGAGTTCACGTTTCATTTCTTTTTTAAATGCCGCATAAATAAAATTGACTGAACTTGACTGAGACATTCATCATACAAAAATTAAGCTCATAAATGAACCTTTTGGGATGAAATTTTTAAAGATATCTGTGTAAGCTGTAAAACAATACCACAAGACATTATTTTTCTATCAGGTTTTGTCTTATTTTACCTGCAGGGTGCATCCTTGCTGCTCATCATTCTTTTATAAATACCGGTTTATGCGTTATATAAATGGCATTTGCATGATTTTTGTGTGTATGCATCATTTATACATCTGGCCCCTGGTGTGCAGCTGAGGAGCACTGATTAAAGCGAGCCGTGCGCAAAGACAAGAATGTGGCGTTCAAGCCAAATTTCAAAATAAAAAGTCAGAGGGTCTCTGACAGCTGGTCTGACTAATAAGACAGCTGAGATGATGAGGTCAACACAGGGAGGTTGACGCATACTGTGTACAAAGAAAGGGTTTTGTTTGACCTAAAAACATAAACAGACATTTTAAACTGGCTTTCCTGTAAATCAGTATATGTCTGTAATGTGCAGGCAGCGGTCCTCGGAGTCAAGAAACAGCCGTGATGAGCTGGTTTGGTCATTTGTAACTTTAAATAGCAGAAGCAAGAATCTCAGATACTCATCACGATACAGTGATGATGCGACTGTATCACAATATAGTGACTCATTACATTATAAGACAGTCAGTCAGCTACATACAGTGATACAATGAGTCAGATTGGAAGAGGAATCGGTTTGAAATGCCAAATTCCACAAATCTCCAGAGACTGATTGGATGGATTCAGCTCTCAAGTACTCAGCGCAAACGAAGGCATGAAGTCATTAGCGTGAAGTCAATGAACAGAAGCAACCACGATGCACCCGCTGGGCCAACGTTAGCACTGATGACTTATAGATCCTTGGTGTGGATCTTGCAATCCTCATCAGGATCACCTACAGTGGAAACACGTCTCACATCAAGTCTACACATACACTGCAAGAGACCTGATGATGATGATGATGAGCGCTTGAACAATGGAGGAGTAAGCAATACGATACTGCTGCATCAACATATCTAAACCATATCTAAAAGAGCTAATGTCACTTCTAGTTTAATCTTTCATGAATTTCTTGATATCTTATTGCAGGCCCACGTGGATGTGAAAAATCTACTTCTTCAGTGCTGCATTGCTTGCAATAAAGAAATGAGCAGCAATAAAGTAATAGAACAAGTCAAGCAGACAGTAAAACAAACTGATGGTTAAATAATAGTTGCACAAGGACAAGGATAAAAGGGTACAAGATGTAGGATGAAGTAGATGAAATATGTAGAAACAAAGTCCAAAGTGCAGCAATGGAGGTTTTCCTCTTCACTCTCGTGCCCCCTGAAGCCTCGCTCGGGCTGAAACGTGACAGCGTTTCTATTTTTAGTCAGCAAGTCTCTTCTTGGGAAGAAGCCAAAACACTCAATAGGTCGTCAGTTTGTGTCTCGCTGTCATGAACGTGGGCGTTTGTGCTGCTATTAGAGAACCTGTGTGGCATTCAGGATCCCTCAAAGTCTGTTTCTAACACTTATTGAAATAAACGCCCTGACTCAATTTTACTGCTTCACAGAGGCTTCGCACAAACAAGCAACCACTTTTTAAAAGAAAGTGAGCAATGGCTGAGTAGTGCTTGAACTAAACGCCCCTGAATTCAAGCATCTCTATCTGAGGGACTTCAGGGTTTGTTTGTTATGAGTCAGGGAAAAAGAAAATGTTCTCCGCATTGTGCGCCCTCTCTTTATCCTCTGCACTGCAGAAAATAACAACATCTTAATGGAGAAATTAAAAATGAATGTCTTTCCCTCATTCACACGTACTCTGCATTGACTCTCTGTTCATTTTCTCCCTCGCAGTCTGAACCTGCATCTGCTTTTGCTGTGAAACGAAATGAAAAAAGATGCTCGAGCTGCACTGCTGCATCCAAATGTGACATCCACACTGCACTGAGTGCAGTTTAAGTGTCTGTCGAGGCTGTCAGAATCACCCAGCTCTGCCTCGCCTGTGTTTGTGTCGCTGCTGCTTCATATTTTTCTGCTGATTTGCTCTAAGCTCTCGGCAAGCATCCCCTGACTTCTCCTCTGCAGCTGTGTGAGCACTGTCAACAGCAATCCTTAAACCTGAGCCAGTCACAGTCACTGAAGTTGACTCCACAGTATCACATGTATTTAGCAATAAAATGTGCACTTTCTCATTTAAGTGCTGGTAAATTAACGTGATTAATTACTGCTTCGTGAGATTTTGGAGGGGAATTTTTGAGAGAATGAGGAATTATGTATCAAGTTAGATTTGTCAGGAGGTTATTAGAATGGATGGCAGGCAAGAAGGTTCAGAGTCCTATATGTGTAATTGCTTAGTCAGCAAAAGCAGCTTAGATAAGGTTAAAGAATAACAGTGCTAATAAACTTGTATCAAAACAGTGCCCCTGTGATGGACACTGCGTCTCCTCCAGTGCTTCCAAACAATGATCGTATTACTTGATTTTTATTTTTGGTATCTGAAGAACATTGCAGGAGAGCAAACCTGTCAAGCAAAGATTGCGATGCCACAGTTCAGATCATTTCCTCTGAATGTCCCCCTATAGACACCTCAGGATGTTACAGTAAAACTTTGCTTTGACAGCCTCATCCTGAGGGGCGAATTAACTGTGTAGGATCCCTTGAATGCTGAAAAAATGATGAGTATTATCCTGGTCTCACTTATCACCTGACACATTGCCTCCAGGCTTGGAAACTGTGGATTCTCCCACTACAAACTGCTCGGCTGTAGCTCAATGAAGCTCATCACTTGACGATCTTCCACATGAAATTCGGATCAGTTTGAAACGGAAGTTGATGTTTCTCGTCTGTACAAGTTTGAGGTCTGTGGTGAAATCACAGAGTGCTATTTGCATGTGGTCGTTTTCAGTTAAGCTATCCAAAAATAGCAGCTGAACTGAAAACGATCTAGGGTGTATGAAAACATGACCTTAAACTGGAATTTAAATCTTATTAGGGGGTTTTCTTATAGCCCTTTTCCACTAGTAACTACTCGGGTCGGCTCAACATGGCTGCACTCAATTTTTAGGGTTTTCAATTAGGTGGCCGTACCTGGTATCAGATACTTTCTAATACCAACTCTGCCAGGGTTCCAAGCAATCTGATCCAAAATGTGATGTCAGCAGGTTAGTCAGTGGTGCCACTTGATGAGTCATGAGTGCCTCTTTCATGAAAATCGAAACCGCCATTTTCGAACCTGGCAACAAGGGAAATGACTACACAAAAACAACACCGTAGTCCTCAAGTCTGACAAAAAGCCACACTGAGCAGCAGGTATATCGCCCCATTGTTGTGGTGTTCAGTTCCCATCCGAACGATCACAGGACTTTCATGATCGTGTTGCTACAATGACAGCACATTAGGGGGTACTCGATCATAATGGAAACGACCAAAACCAAGTTGAGTCGAGCCAAGTAGGTACTAGTGGAAAAGGGCTATAAGACTTGGGATGAGGAGCTTTGCTATCTGAAGGGATAATGCCTCATGGCCATCTCCCTTTGGAAGTTTTCCGGGCATAACTTATGGGATGAGTCCCTGGTGGAGAACCAGAACTTACTGGAGAGATTTCAGATCTCATTTGGCATGGGAATGACTTGGGATCTGCCAGGAGGAACTGGAAAGTGTTTCTGGGGAAAAAGATGTTTGGAACACCCTACTTAGCTTGCTGCGACTGTGACCAGACTTTGGATAAATGGACAAATGGATGGATGGATGGATGGATGGGATATCCACCCTTAATGACATCCAACACAAGAAAGAGTAGATTAAAAGAGCAGTGTGATGCTTTTGGCTCACAGGAATTAGCTGAACATGCACTGATATCAAATGATAAGGTTATCATTTGAAACTTTAACCACGCTCAGTATGAGCATCCCAGATCGGAACAGTGTTTGTGTTAAAAGAAATTTTAATAGTTAGATTTTATGGCCAATAAGATGAAGGAGCTACTTAGTTGTTATTACATGTGATTATTTTGTGTGTTCATTGAAATGCAAATCACTTGCTGAGCATAATTATTTACAGTACTTGTAATTGACTTAATGTCTAGAATCCAGACAGACAGACTGAGAGATCCGAAGTCATGGAGTTTGTGCAGCTTAGTTAAGAATCGAGCCAATCACTGTTTGATTAGTGCTCATCAGAGTCTGGTCCCCCACAGGGAAGAAGACGGGGAGGAGGGTTGAAGCTGAAATGGTGGTCTCTTCTTCTCCTCCTTTCTGTCTCTCCAATTAGTATTCAGCTTAATTAACATGCAACCTGCATCTCTCCCTCCCGTATCCCTCCGCCGTCACAAGGAGGGGGCTCCAGTTATCACTCCACCTCCCGAACAATAGTCCCTGAGCGGCAGGAAGAAAAACACTATCTCTCTTTGTCTTTCTGTGTCTCTCTCTTTGACTCTGACATTGTCCATCGCTTTCAGTCTGCATCACTGATGAAATGCTTCTTCTTCGTGCCTCTGTCGGTCTCCTCCTGCCTCCGTCTTTACATTCCTCTCCATCTCCTCTTATCCCTGCGGTAGTTTAAAAATACAGACTAAACCTCTGCTACAGCTCTTTCCATTTCCCCACTTCTCGCTCCATCCATCCATCTGTCAGCCTGTTGGGACAGACTGAGCACCGAATCTATTTTCTTGCTCTTTTTCTTTCCTCTTGCAGCCACCCTCCATCCTTTTCCCTGTCTGTGTATTATTTATTATCTGGTGATATACTGCAGTTTATGTCTCTATATCATTATTTATTTGCTCATTAGAGTGTGTGACTCACTTTATCCTAATATAATAACGTAACGCATCATCTCCCTGATGCTGTTTCTATTTATTTACTTGCACAAACCTGGAAACACAATGCTTTGATGTTTTCATTTAGTGCCTCCACTGAGGGGTGGGGGTGGGGGAGGGTGGCGGGCTGGAGGATGTTGTCACTCCTGTTTGTTTCTTTGTTTTCTACTCAGCAGGGTATCTCAGGGAAGAATCGGTGCGAGATTGGTGGGAAGTCAGAAGCTTTTGGTGGTGAACTCGGTAACAGTATTTTTGCCTTATTAAACCATGATTTTTACGAGCACAAAGCAAATTTAAAATTCAGACTCTTTTAAAAAATTAAATTGGAAAAGGCTTGCTAATCCCTGAGACACTGACATCAATGAGAGAATCTCCATAAAGAATGACACCAGCCAGATGGTGAATTTGAACCCACGACCTTCTTGTTGTGAGGCAACAGTGCTAACCACCGCACTACTGTGCTGAAGACAGAGAGCTAATTACAAATGAGAAAAATTTGAATTGGAGACACTTGAGGCTGACTCCCAAGTTGTTCTGGAGAGACTGCACTGGGCTGGTGAGTTGTTGAGAGGGTTCAAATTGATCAGATTTCCTTTAAACAGTCAAGATAAACAAATAATTAAATACACAAATATTCACTTTTGGAGAGAAGAAATATTTGGAATTTAGAATTTAACAGTTTACAGAAAGATATTTTGAGATATTACCAGCTGACCAGAGAAAAAAAACTATTCAGGATACGTCTGCAGAGTTAATCTCTAGATTCATGTAACATCACAGCATTTAATACCAAGGTAGAACCTTTATAGTGAAAAGAAGATCAGACAGGCTGGAGTGAAAGTGGGTTGCAAAGCAGCTTGCAAATGCACAGTTTACATAGCAGTCCCTGCTTGAACTATAGAAGTGTATCAGCTGAACCATGATGGGTGTGGACTCATACTGAGATCAGCTGATCAGTACTACACTAAATATTGTTGAGTCTGTATCACAGTGTTTTCATCTGTAGTGTTGCGTGTTTGAATTAGCTTCTTGATTTTTGTATATCCTTTAATACTGAAAACTCATTTCCTGCTCACACAGAAGCTGACTGTTGCTTTCTCCTTCAGTAAGGTAACATTTATGCAAATAAGGTAAAGTTTACAATATCTACTGATTCAGGCTTACATTTCTTGGGAAAAATGTAATTAAAAAAGAAAACCTTAGATATTTCTTTCAATACTCTAACACACCCCATAGCTACATGTTGTCACTCATTAGTTAGCTTTGAAACCTGAAGTTGAGGGTTTTTGTTTGGACACAATTATATCCTGATTCTCCTTTCTTTATGCTAATGAGGACAATAATTTACAAAATGAACATCATGTTGGTTTTAATAAGACTTAACAACAGAGACATGAACTCATCAGAAAAGCGTTTGTTCAAACTAGATTTGGTTTTCTACAGATGTTTACAACATAATTGCTCCCTATTGGCAATTAGAAACAATCAGGTTTACGGCACTTCCACATTGGCTTAAATTTTAACATTCAGTTTTTATATACAGTCTGTGTCACACCCCCACCCCTATCTCAGCCTTGGAGGAGGATTGAACGCTGATTTCTCATTTTTCTAAGACATTCAAGCTTCATTTTAATTTTTTACCTGCAGTTTGTTCCTTCTTTTTAACTATTTGAGGTCGTCAAGGTCCACGAGAATACATCTAAGTGTAGTCAAAAGTTTTATCCACAGTTTGTTTTCTCTGCCTCTTTGGGCCCTGTTATACAAACAGTCTGAAGTGGGAGATGCATTTTTCACTTTCTTTCTCGTCTCCATCTCTATCCTGTTTAGCAGCAGTCTTGGCCAGGGTTATATTGCCCTGCACTGTGTTTATATTTTCTTCTTTATTTTTTCCTGGGCAGAGCGAAAAGCACCAGTTAATTAATACTGGGGCACTTCTACGCCAAACTCAACACTCAGCTTCAGAGGACCAGCGGCTGGCAGAGCGAGATGGGCAGTGAGAGATTGGATTTATTCATTAAAAGCCTGCAGTAAGTTATTACACCTCCGCTGAGAGGCTGCAGTGCTGAATGCTGTCCTCGTTAACGGCCTATCAAAGTGCGGTGGCGTAGAAATCGGCGGGTGAATCATCGGGCCGTCTGATCTACAGCCCAGCACTCCCATGGTATCATTTTGTAGTGTTGGATGTGTTTCTAGTTCTGCGTTATTTGGACTCATGAGCGCGCGGTGCAACGCCAAAACTGCTCTCACGAGGACGTCCAGCCTTGTTTGAAAAGAATCGTGGTTATTTTTGTTTGTGGGACTGAAAGGTCTGGAATAATAAAAATTAGTACTATCATCTACTTTTTCTTGTAACATATGTTTTTCAAACCCACACAGATTGTAGCAATGCCCGCTTTAATTGGGCCAAGCGTATCTTTTCAGGGCACAAACAGCTGAAATATTCAACTTTTTTTTAATATACATATTTTCACTCCAAAGAGGAAAAAGTTGGCAGATGATGTTCTGGCTGTGGGTTGCGAAGATGGCTGAAAGTAAAAAGGAGAAGCTAAAATAAAATCTGATCTCCAGTGACAGGACCAAATTGAGGAAGTGCACATCGTTAAGGTTAGAGAAAAATGGCTGCAGTTGATCGATACTGATATTTGGTGATTTACAGCCCCGGTTCTGAAAATGTTGAGACCCTGAATAAAATGTAAATAATAATAATGCAATGAAAGTCCTCATTACACTATATTTACCTTCATACAACATCCCATCTTTTTGGAATTTGGGTTGTAACGGCAACTCATATTGGTAGCACTGAAGTTCTCCTGGTGCAAATTTACAGACATTTTCTGCCTGTTTCTTATGTCTTTTGCTGGAAAATGAAGAAATGTTTCTTCTGGGTTGGCGATGAAAGGCTTGAGCCTTGTGAATAAGATCTTAGTCACTAACATAGAATCTAAAATGAATGCATCGTATTGCGGTGGAGCCCTGAGCCTATAAACCAGGTAATCTAAAATATATTATCCAGTAAAATGTGAAAGTACAAGACAGAAGAAAATAAAAGGCCAAAAAATGTAAATTTACTACCGCTGGTCTCAGGGCGCAGACTGTAGAGCTCACTGAAGAATATTGGTGATATATTAGGTGTACAAATATATGGTTGGTAGGCTTGGCAGTGGTTTTGATTTTGTTTTAAGCAGACAGAAAGGTGCTTAACAAAGTAAATTGAATTTTAAATTTTTCATGTGACAAAAGGGAAACAACCTCCAAATCTTTACAAGATATTAGAGAAATCAAGGACTGTTTTCTAATGTAGATCAATCATCCAAAATTCATCTGCGACTTGGGGCTGTCAGTTCTGTCTGTGCTTCAGTGGAAGGCAATCCTGCTACTACTCCTATCTGCTCGGCTCATCACCCATAGTACAGAAGCCAAGCTGTGCAGATGTGCATACAACATCAAGAAGCTGTCGGTGGACGGCTGGTTCAAAAAACAAACAAACACACCAAAGAAAACCTCACTGAACTTTGCTTTCCTCTTCTTTAAACTTAAGTCTTTTTTTAATAAAAAACATTTTTTTAGGGCCAGAACCTCTTTGCTGGGTGTCAAAACTGTTTTACTTGAAGGACCTTTCATGATATGTCACGTTCTCTAGACCCGATCCCTTTCTTTGGCACAGTGTCATCACTCTGCTGCATTATCTCCACGGCTTTACCAGATGCATCCACACAGACCAACAAATTGCCTCGCTGTTTAATGCTTAAACCTTGGTGGTTTCCCATCTTTACTCAAATAAGAACACGGTGCATTATTTTATGCAACAGCCGAGATGCAAAGATGCTGAAAGCACAGGAGAAGAGGATGTTGAACAAACTAAAAAAGGACTCATCGAGCTGGAGTCATAGAGCGATGAAGTCGTACATCGCTTAAAAGACTAAAATGTGAAGCTGTCTATCAAAGTCTGTAGAAAAATTGTACCTCAGTAAACATTTCCTGCTGAGTTTATAGTCTTACTGACTCATTTTGGATCCTGGTGACTACAAATTAAGTCAGTTTTCTAAATTTTGATTATCCTAATTTTCAGAAAGGATTAGCCAGAGACATGCTTATTGGATGATGACCTATGACCGATAAGCCAATACATCTTCTCAGATAGTTAAACACACAAACCCTACAGCGCACATCCTTCAGTCACATTAAATCAGCGCCTGGTGCCAAAGGCATTAGCTGTCTCACAGTCACATCAGCTTCTCTTCAAATCAGATTTCACCACGTTGCAAAAATCCATTCACCCACCCAATAAGGTCGTCGTTTACATCACACTTTTACATTAAGGTCACTTGATAATAACTGGACCAGCTCCATAAAATAATTAACGCTCTTGAAAGTTGCATTATGATGTGCTGTGTTTTCCTGATAAGAACTCATTATGGAAATACCAAATATCCCAACGAGCCAAAGCAATAAATAAAAGTAGAATTTTTTCCTCAGCTCTAAGTAAAAACAGTCTGTTTCCCTAGAGCTGTCAGAAATGTATAAACGGTCCTTAAATGAAGAGTCTCCAGTTACAGTGTGATTGACTATATCTCACTGAAAACGCCGTCTTTAGTTTTAATGAGACGGACTAAAACAACAATTTGCTGGAAGCATAAACCCCTTTTTTGTAAAGCGGCCACCCTGCCTCAGAAGAATGCTTTAAACTGGATCCTAAATAAGCAGGATAGCTGCAACAAATGGAAACAATAATAAAAGAAAAGCATCCCTGAAAGAGAGTTTAGACTTTTCCACTTGTCAAAGTAAACTCATGTCTCGCTAAGGATCAGAAAAGCTGCCAGGGCGTTTCAGGCATCTCAAATTCTACTGAAGCATGGCAAAGGTATTTCATTTGCCCGTGCTTGACACTTTAGCCTTTTCACATTCTCACCGTCATTCAGTGCATTCCTGGAAACGCTCTGACTCACTGTAAACGAGTTTCAGGTTTTCTTCATATTTCTACTTATTTAAACCCATTCACAACAAATGACTTTATTCTACCTCAGACTGTTTCTTGTGTCAAATCAAAACACTGCGAGGAAGGTATAAAGGTTGGAACAATACTACTGCTCCGACACACACTGAATGCCAAACACTGTATCCATTATGTTTTCTTTTTTATGGTTTTTCTACCTTCAAGGCAGCCACTGCTACAAAAGACCTTGCAAGAGGAGAAAGTAGTATTTAATAGCCCCATAAGTCTGCAGATTCTTGAATGTAACCTGGGTTTTAATGCTTGATGTGCTAAAATTGTGTGTTGACCAGTGTGAGGTTTCAGGAAGAATGCTCACCTTCCTCTGTCTCATGCCAAACGATACCCTCCAGGTTGACACTAGTCCCAGGTTGGCAGGGCCCCAAGCAGGCCGAATCACCCTCCAGCGCCCCTGACGCAGCTCCATCCTGGGTGTTGGTGCCGATGGACCTCGTCCTCACCGCCAGCTGCTTAGGGTTTGAGGTGGGCAGGGCCGGGGGGGAAAACGAGGGGGCCGAGGGCAGCGAGCATCCAGGGGCCCCGGGGTGGCCTGGAGCTGGGGGAGCTGGGACTGTGAACATGGGGTCCACCTGCAGAGAAGAGGATTCATTAAAGATCAGATTATGCCACTCAGCTTAGTTTCAATATATTTAATGAAATATATGTCCATGATTGAGCTTCCGCTTCTGCTGAAATTAATGGGAGAGAGAGATGGGCAGAAATATAAGGAAAAGGATTATTAAAGTCATTTTATTATTACTGGAGTGAATCCAACTGACAGATGATTATTTCAGTGTTGGATAATGCTGCATAATGGAGGCAAGAATCGGAAGGACATTTTAGAAGAGGAGACATTTTCTCCAAATGTCACACTATTCATTATTCCACCCTCAGTCTGCAGTTACCAGCTTCCTAATACTGAGTGTCAGCTAATCATCTCTCAACTGTATCCAGACTTTAAAAAAATCATTTTTTCTCACTCGGTCTGGTTCGATTCATCTTCATCTCTCTTTCCTGGCTGGTGGAGTCCTCACCCTTGTGAAATGCAAACATTTCACACTCGTTGAGCAGTTTTTGAGAGCAGAGGCTTGGATGAATGTTTCCAGCTAACGCACACACGTACAGAAGCTGCACATTATAATTAGCTTCCACTTTTGTACAGAGTGACTCAGAAAAATAATACAGTAGTGCAAGAAGGTAACAATGGATACATTCAGTGTGATTATAACAACAACAAAAAAAGTGTTTCTGCCAGGAAAGTGCTTAGACCCTGCGGCTTCTGGGGCCAGCAGGGCAGGGGACAATTTAATGTTGCACTCAATCCGTGTAGCCTATCCACCCACTAATTGCTAATTGTGGAGCAGTGAGAACATTTCTGCAAACACAAGGAGGTGGAATGAGACGGAGAGAGATGCAGGAGAGTTTATTTCACGCTCTCAGCATCAGGACAAAAGTAACTGCTCAGAAATATTTGGAAATCACACATGACATATTCAGAATCTTTATTGATATTCATTGTGTAACAATAATGCGTGTGACAACTGTCAGTGTAACCAACATCATCAACCCTTTGAGGGCTGGATTCAAATTCACAGCACACCGGATTTGTTCTATTTTAATATTAATCAATGTTAAATGTGGACATAATTGTGAGGAACACTCCCTTTCAAAAAAAAACAACTTTCAAGCTTTTTGTGTGTGAAAAGGTTAAAAGGAACACATTAGATATTTTAACGTTTATAGATTGTCTGTAGATTTTAATGTATTTGAGTCCTCCTGCTCTCTGGGTCACTGGGAGCACTGGTTGACATTATGGAGCTGTCGAACAAAAACGTGAATTTCATCTGTTTAAGATGAGGGTTTGATATATCAGAGGGATTTCTTTTCAGATGTTTTTAAGTGTTTTGATTGTAGTAAAATAATTTCCTGTAGGTATTAAAGACATCATAGTGTCATTTTACAGTATCAGCTATTTCAGGAATGAAGGGAACGGCAGCAGAGAACTTGTAGCAGCTTTCTCCCAATAGCATCACCTTCATCCACATCAACCAGCTGCTTCTTATACACACACTGAAGCTTCTGATGGGCTTTAACTTCACTTCTGATGTTTAATTATCATTTAGAAACCTGTGCCAGCATGAGGGGGCACCCTCATGACCACTCAGCATGCATTAGAACAATACCAATATTCTTTGGTCTTCTTCTTAGCCTACTTTGGGTTTAAAGGATCTGAGGAAAGTTTATATTTCACATCACTGTGCACATTCAAACATCAAACCAATTTGAGTCTAAATGCAGGAACAATAACACAGAAAAAACAATCCTATTGGTGTATCCATCACCAAGGCTTATTGTATACAAACAGATGAAAGAAACAGTAACATGTAATCTATGCATCATTTAAAGCTCTGTACTCAAGTCTTAAATTGGGAAAAATCAGAAACTGGTTTTTTTTAGGTCTGCTAATTACAGAAAAAGAGGGAGCATAAAGGGAGTAACATGTTTTAAAATGGCAGGCAATTATAAATACGTTTCTATCAGCTCAACAAATACCAGCAAACACACAACCTCTTTCTGTGCAGTGCTAAAAGCTAAAAGTATAGCTGCTGTATTTGAGACTGAGAGAACTCCAGTCAGAGATGGAGAAAGATGTAAAAAAGACAGGACAGACGACTGCACTGATCAGTGCAAACAAACTGAGGTATTAACTTTATGTTATTAAAGCAATCCATGAAAAAACTCGGGATAAACGGGTTAGTTTGCAGCACTGTTTGCAAATTTACAATAAAGTGTTGGACTGGTGCACAGTGGCTGTGGTGTTCATGGTCAGATTAGGTTACATCAAGTACAGCACAGATGGATTTGAACTGAAGCTGATATAAAGGCAGCAAACTGTCTGTCAGTGTAGGGGATGAAAATCAGCCAAGATAGCTAATGGATTAAGTTGTGTAAGATCAGCTGATCACCTGTACAAGAAGAAATCTACTGGACCACACAACAGGAATTATTGTGATTTGTGGTGCTTTTCCGTACACTCAGCCATTTTCACCAATATTAGCGTTCCCCCATGTGCCAAATCCCACTTTAACCCTTGACTGCACTTTTTTTTCTGTTTAGGTGTAGAGGCAAAGAAAAACAAAAAACGTTTGTATTCCCATGGACTGCTACATTTTATCATTATATAATTAAAAGAACAAGAGCTTCAGTTAGCTTGGCACGAAAAAAGCTGGTAGAAATGTCCTTCAAAGAGCTGCTTTTTACTATTTTGGGTATATTTCAGAGCTTGTACATTTTCACTTTTACTTGAATAAAGAAGTTTAATGAGTACTTCAGCTTTTATAGGAGTATTTTTTAACACATGTATCATAATTCTACTTAGGTAACAATTCTGCACTTTTGCCAGTTCTGCAGGGACCTGAAAAAGATTATTTTCAGGTCTGGTTAAACGCCAACATCACCATTGTTTCCCACTATATTAATCAATACTAAATTAGTTCAAACTCAAAAAAACAACTCCTTAGTTTTTTGTGAAACGTTACGAGTCATTTCATATTTCTTCTTCGATTCCAGGCTCCAGTGGTGTTTCATAAACCCAAGAACATGTTTTTAAGTTCATGGCTTGTGAGTGATCTTAACTACTATCATCACCATAGTTAGATGTAATGAAACCCATGTCAACAGTGCCTTTAAGAGCTCCTCTCTTATCTTCACCACTTATTATAGTCCCAATTACAGCAGCTCTGGGAAATAATTCTGCTGAGAGAGCAGCAGCAATCAGCAGTGAAGGATTTTTCTCGCCATTATGACTCAATAAAGATTACGGGCTTGACAGATATCTCACTGCGCGATATTCTTGAGTGATTTAACGCTCAAAAGAACTTCTTCACCACGCTGTGTCTGGAAGTGCCCGAGAAAACAGCAGCACTTTGTCAGGTCCGACACGGAGCTTTTCTGTAGTGTTTGGTTTCCCAGATAAAGGAGGTCCGCTGCTGTTGTGTTATTATGGAGATCAATCAGTTCCTTGCAGGTTTCTCTAAAAATTGACAAGAGAAGATTTTTCTTACTTCTTTAGAGAGAAAAACAAAAGACTTACTTTTTCTTCTACAGCAGATTTCGATACTGCCAAGTTTATTGTTGCAGCTCCAGCTCACTTTGGAATCAGGGCCAAAAACTACTGGTTTCAAAATCCATAATCAAATATGATCATTAGTGTTTGAGGGAAATAGTCTCCCTGATTATCAATCAAAGGTTATAATTAAAAAAATGTTATTTAATTGTAAAAAAAAAAAAAAGTGAAATAGAAATAAAAAGAATTTCATACTTTGGGATAATGTCTGAAAAAGTATTAGTGGCCTTATTAAAGGTTCTCTTTTTAATTAGGCCTCAGTCAGTAAAGGCTAGAGACCCGGGGGTTACTGCCAGTCACTAGAGTGAAACTGGTTCCAAGATTACGGTACTGCACTAAAAACAAGAATGATTGCTTTGGTTGCTAGCAGGTTACCTTTGTCCCACATGGTTTGTATGGAAGAAGCCGGCTTGTTTGCAAACTACTCGACAAGCATTAGTGGGACTGTGAAAAGTGCGACGTAAACTCGACACGGACATCATTCACCATCAAAGTTAAGCTTCTGAAATGTGTTGGTTGGAGTGGTAAAGCAAAATGAAGGCGAACTCTCTCTGTTGTGGAAAAAACTACATATGAGCATGACAATCTGCCAGTGGCTAAAGATACCAACGGGAGGTTTGTGGTACTACTACAGCTGGAGATAACCAGCAGCGACTGACCAACGAGTCAGGGAATACACATTTTTCCCAAGTTGAAACTCCATGTTGGACATGTTGAGATGTTTTCAAAAGTATTTGTTTTTTTAAACTTTTGTCTTTTTAACCATAACCATTTGCTCAAGAGCCTTCACGGTCTCTCAGACTAACATTAGAAACAAGAATATAGAAACTATTTAAGTGGCTAAAATGACTGATTTGGTCCATTTATGCCTGTTTTAACCTTCCTGCCTTCTTGGGACCTTTTTGTGCCACTGCTATGTGTTAAATGGCTGCCATTTCCACTGTGTTCAGTGGAATATAACCAAACTTGCCACAGGATAGTTTTTACCTGTCAATGTTAATATTCCAGTGTGAATTCCTTAAATCAGCCTAAAATGGCTGAGCAGCAGAAATCCCCACACCCATCACCCTGGGGACCATTTTCTGCCCATTGACTTCCATTATAAACGCTATTTTTCAACCCCAAATTATCATCATATGATTTTATTTTTTCTTCTTTTCTTGGATGTCAATGAAGACTCAGGGCCTTGAAGTTTTAATTTTTAAATTGCAAAAAAAATGCAAAAAAAAATAATGGCAGGTCAAAATGTATGTTGGTGCCAATCTTTGGTCCATCTAAAGGCCTACTTATAATGACAATCACATATTACTTCAACTGGTTTTTTGTGGAAATATTTAGTTTCGTTTTTTGGTTTTTGGGGCTTATAACACAGGGCGCTCATGTAATAACACTGGGATTTGAAGGGTTAAAACAACGAAAATATAATTAAAACTTTACATGAATATTTCAGGGAGAAGTAGTTTTACAAGGTTGGCTAATTTAAAGTGGAATAAAATATGGATATATGGTCTTTTTATGGCGTGGCTGAGAATGGTCCCTAGGGTGATGGGTGTGAGTTTTTTAAAGGATGGCAGGAGGGTTAATTGTTGCTTTTGTGTTTTTCATTCCTATAAAGTTTCTTTTATCTGTTGCAGACATTGAAAAATGTAATCAATGTGTCTTCATCAACAGAGCTGTTTTCATCATCACTTTACGCATGCTTCTGCAGCAGTAAACCTTGGTACTCTAGGATTGTTAGCCATGGTTTACTATGAAATATTACAAGGCAATGATTATAAGAAGAAACCAGATTATAATGTTAAAAAATATACACACATTTTTATTATCTGTTCAATATAATACAGAGATGCACCTCTTTCTTCAGAGTCTGCTGATTGCTTTTGGAAGATTTAACAATATTTTAAAACACAAAACATATTTATTAGTTTAGAAAACAAACTTGAAACGTGGTGGGCTGGCTCTTTTGAGAAATGCCCTGTTAGCTCTCCCTCAACCTTTGGGTTGATCATCTAGCGTTTGCTGTTCCCAGTGATATACATCGATTATTCCATGAAGCGGGACACTGTTGAGGACAAAGGCTGATGCATGAAGCCAAACTGTGACATGCATATATTAAAGTGGCACAAACACGTATTACTCGTCCTTCCTTTACTACCCGAGTGATTAATAAGTGGAAGAAACTCACCAACACTTGAGTTGCCTGTTTAGTGTCCCTTGCAGTATCTGTAATCCAGCTAGTATGAAAAGCTTTGTTTCGGCTGCGTACTGCACAGAATTTATGTTAAAACCTTGATAAACAATGCAAATTTATCATGCAAAATAGCAATAAAACAAAAGGCAGATAATCCTCTGTGCTTTCTGAAACCGTCTGTTAACTCCCACACAGCTGCTGACAAAGACCACACAGGACTTCTTCAACCAAATCACAAAGCAAATTAACTATAAAAGAAGAATCACGATCCCCGGTGATTTCTGTTCTGCCGTTAACGCCTTTTTTTCCTCCCTCAGATACCCAGAATAACAACGCTTGGTTGCAAATCACACGGCAGCTACAGTCGACCAGGCTGCAGACTCACACAGCAAAATAACAATAAAAACACAGGCCTGCTCCCTTGTGAGTCAGACGCTTCGAACAAATTATCCTTTCTCACACTGTTTCTTAATTAAAAAAATCCTTCAACACGCACACACAAATATAACACACCAGAACAGGAGAATCTATTAAATAAAAATATAGGCTTCAGTTTAAATCGCAGGTCGGCTTAGTTTCATATGATCTGTAATGATATTACTTAATGCGCTGGTATTATTCAAAAATACCATACACTAAGATTAAGTGAATAAATAAATACATACATAAAGTCATTAATTAAATATGAAATAATAATGAAAATTCACTCAGGGCTCTTTCTTAGTTTGTGGCTCGGCTCAGGTCATGAGCTGATGTTGCTGTGATTTTCCAGATTAAATACCAGGTTATCTTTTGCTTTATTTTTCTAGTCAGACGATTGTTCTGTTCATAGAACCTGATATGTTAAATGCACTGAACAGGGATCCTTTTAAATGTCTCGGTAATATTATTAACACAGTTGCGTCCAGTACAGTGCAGAATGGCATAAAATACAACACTGGTTTTCATGTGAAAACAAAAGCTTTCATAGGATCTGTGAAATGGAACAGCTTATAGAACCACCTTTTGCAGCAACACAGTCATTTTCTGTATGACCTAATCAGTCTCTCCCATCTTTGGTCTTAAAGATGGACTCAAATTTCTTTAGTGTACAGAGGAGTTTATGGACGACTAAAAATTTCAAAGGTCGTGTGGCTAGAAAGCAAGCCCAGATCATCACCCTTCCACCGCCATGCTTGACAGTTGGTATGACGTGTTTTTGCTGATATCCTGTACTTGGCTTTTGCCAAATATGGCAGTTTGTTCAAAAATCTTAGCTTTAATTTTCTCTGTCCTAAAGACATTTTTCTATAAGTCTAGTAGTTTGTTTTCAGATGCAACTTTGCAGACTTAAGTCGTGCTGCTACATCTGTTTTGAAGGCTCCTGACAACCCTTGAAAACAAGCCATAGTAGTTCAGTCTTTTTCTAATTGCAGTGTCACGACCTTTAACAGCTAACATGTTAACTGAGGCCTGTATTGTTTCTTGGTGCATTGCTAGGTCTGACCTTGGGTTGAATTTGCTGGGATGTGCATTTGTGAGAAGATTGAAGCACTGTGTTAATGCATCAGTCTTTCTAGAGCTGCACTTCTTTAAAGGTATTTGACAGCAAACTGTTAAAACCTCTGCTTTTACAGAAATGGTCACACTTGCTGATGATCAGTTAATCTAGTCCGTTTGATTAGCAGCACCTGAGTAACTCTCAGAATTTTTTCACATGACTGTAAACAAACTGTTTCATGTATCATAAAATTAGCAAAACTGTGTAAATGTAAAAGTATATTTTTTTATATACAAAACATATATGTTTTATTGTCGGGCAGGATTATTTCAGCAACTCTGGGAACTAGAAATGCAGACATATCTTGACCAGAGGTTCCTACAGTAGCCTTTTCTGTAAGTTGAGTTATTAAACACTTATCAAGTAATCAAAAAATAAGAAACTTGTCCAGTAATCTCAGAGTTTCTTGAGAGAGGAGAGCTGCATTCTGAGGAGCTTTGGAAATGGCCTGTTACAAGGTCAAAGTCAAATAAATTTTATTGACTCTTCAGATATTCTTTGTCTTAAATAGGCACAAGTTCAAGTTTTGTAAATAGGACTTAGTAACAGATTAGGGGCGAGCACAACAATAGTTATGCATTTTCTACATCACCAGCTTGTCTGCCAAAGTTTTATGGATTTTCACACATTTCAGCACTTTGCTCAGTCTGTGGCAGTTCACTTACTGTATCTAAATCAGCCCAACCCTGCTTTAGACAGACTTTGCTTTTGGTTTGCTCCATAACAGCGTATAAAAAATGACTCTATAGTGGTAAAAGCCTGCGTCCAAAGTACTAAGAGCAGAAAAACAATACAACAACATACAGTACCTCTGGGAAATAGAAAATGCAGACATATCTGTTACCTGTTGTTAATTCATCAAAAGATCAATGAGCTTATGCCATAGTGAAGCGTCACTTCATTCGTCCTTCACTTCACTACTCTGCATTCACTATTGGTCAGAATTTAATCAAACTTACACAGAACAATCACCTAATGAGCGTAACGCAAAATGTGTCAAGGTCAAAGTCGTAAAATTTTACATTTAAAATAAATGAATTTCATTTGAATAAAGCGTTCATCTTCCTGCAGTCATATTGCAGCTATGCATGGCTTTCCTCTGAGTAACTCAGGTGTGCATTTTTTAAAACTGGACATGAATGCAAGGTCGATAACACACTTAAGTGCAAAGGATAAAGTGCTGTATGAATATGTGCGTGAAAAAGGTGAACGTGTCTAGTAGTGGAGAGTGCTTTAAGTGGTGCTTTGAGATCAGAAGTGCCACATCAATGCCAAAACTGGTATTCGTGTGGCATTCAGTTTTCTGACCTCGGAGTTCTGTTAACATAATGCAAGTAAATTAAAAATAAGGTACAGAAACATATGCTGCTCCTTTTGTTGACAGCTGATGTGCATCGGTGCTTGAAAATGAGCACAGCAGTGCATCATTGCGTCCAAAAAAATTCTAAAAAGTGTGATGTTTCTGTATTGAAGAGCATGATAGAGTATTGTTGATTACAGCAGTCACGTTGATCTGTAGATGAAATCGCTTGCGCTCATGATGCTGATTGGTTGTGAAGACTTTATGTTGTGAATCCACTCCAGTGCCTTTCTTCTATTCTTAAGTCTTTGTTCTCCTCCCAGGAACTGACTGAAACTGCACCGCCGCCGCTGCCTCATGCTCCTGCACGTGCTGATTTCGCTTGTGTTTTTTCGTAAGTACCCAGTATCTTTTTCTGTGATGCCTTCTGTATCTTTAGAGAACAAAGATCAAAATAAATAAATAAATAAAATATGAAAAAAAAAAGAAAGTGAAGCCCGAGTGTTGCTGCTTGAACTAATCCACACAGGAACACGAAGTATATCCAAATAACACTAAAATATGCATGGACCCTGGAGCTGTGCACAACACAAAGTCTCTCTAGTTCTCACTTTCCTTCAGATGATGTCCATGCTCGTTTTTCCTCTAAGAGTCAGATTCAAATCACCAGACAGTATCGAACCATTAAAAGGGATGTTTAAGCATTTCTTATTATTTCTTCTTAATATTTGCTATCTTGAGATTACCAGAGGGTTGTAATAAGAAGCATCTTCCACATAGTTGGGGTTGAGCTTTGAGTTAGCTGGTTCCACAAACCGTAGAGGAACCCAGTCAGAGACAACGAGTACCTTAAACTTTAAAATTAAATATTAAAAGCTACTCTGTATGATATCATAGCATGACCATGCTATAATATTCCTTTTGTGTTCACATTGTTGGTAAAAAAAAATGTGGGTGGTAGATGTTATTTAGATGTTAAGAAGTGACCATTTTAGCGCATTGTTAGTTGCTCACTCTGCTTGTATAATTAAATTTTTGTGCATATAAATGAGAAATTATTCTTGATAAGATATTCTAATAAACTCTAATGTGTCACATTCTAATAAATGTGACACAGGATGCAAAAACCAGGCTAAAGTCCAACATTTTTTTTACATTTTCCTAAAATGTCTAAACTTCTTTTTTTTTCTCTATAAATGTTTAACTTGAAGGTGACAAACTGTTTCCACTCTGAGAGTAAAGCAACATAAATATTCACTTAAAAACTCCACTGCAACCACTGATTGATCATAATAGGCAACATGGTGACTTCATAATATCTGATATCTATATCTGATACTGTAATACAGATACAAGAGCCTTCGAGACGTAGTTTGGTTCCTCAACTCCCGGCTGTTTAGGACAGGGGTGGGCAACTCCAGGCCTCGAGGGCCGGTGTCCCTGCAGGTTTTAGATGTGTCCTTGAACCAACACAGCTGATTTAAATGGCTAAATTAGCTCCCGCAGTTCTCCAGAGGCCTGGTAACGAACTAATCATGTGATTCAGGTGTGTTGACCCAAGGTGAGATCTAAAACCTGCTGGACACTGGCCCTCGGGGCCTGGAATTGCCCTTTCATGAAGAAGACGGTTGAAAAAAGAAAATGATTCAGGTGACATGCTGTTGCCTTTAAACCCTGAGCTGGTTTAGAAAATGCTTTGTGATGACTGTTAGCAAGAGGCCAACATTTCAGAGAGTACTGATTACACTTATATCTGCTAATGTCCATGATCAGTTAATGTGCAAGGTTATTATAGTGAACTAAAACTAAGCTAAAAACTAAAACTAGGTATGCACAAACATTTTAGTAAACTTAGTAAAAATGAAACTTTTGAAAAAAATAAACACTAAATGAAATGACTTTGTAAACTAAGTAAGTGGAACAAAATTAAAATATAGAGAAAATATCCTTCATATTGTTTGCCTAATAAGGATCTGACGGGCATGTTTTTGAGACTTTTGGATACAAAACTAAATCACCTGCTTTCAAAAATGTCTTATTTTAATACAATAAATAAAATAATACTTAAAAAGTCTAAAAACTAACACTGAAGATAATAAAGATTAAACTAAACTGAATGTTTCAAACACTAAAAGCTAACCTGCCATGCATAAATCTGAAAAAGAGCAATTCCCCTTTAATTTTGTGACATTTGACACAGTTGGGTTGTTATTAAAACTCTTTACCAGATTTATACTCATCTCATCTTTCTGTCACGTAATAAATTTAAATTGCATGTTAAAACTAATTTTAAGACTATTCCAATACTGCACCCCTCTCTCAGACTGCTAACTTGCACGCTTGCATGTTTTCTTGAGTTTCCAAAAGTAAAATGGGAGGCAGAGCTACCTCCCAGTTTGGACTCAAGAGACAAACTGAATCTCTGCTTTTAAGTCCTCCTATTTGATAAAGCCTAGTGTGGATCAGGTGACCCTGAGCCATCCCGTAGTTATGCTTCTATAGATGCAGGCAGCTGGGGGACTTCCCATGGTGCACTGAGCACTTCTTCTCTAACCCTTCACTCTTCTCCTTTCACTCCCTTATGTTTATTTGCCACTCCTGCGTGTAATTAATTTTTGTGTTTTGCTTTGCCAGAGTTTTCTTCCTGTTTAAAAGGAATTTCTTCCTTACCGCCATCTCCAAGTGCTGGATTACATCGGATCATCTGATTAGTGGGTACTGTGGGATTTGTGTGGTTGTGGTGGGGTGGGGTAGGAAGGTTCTCCTTATCCTACCTCCTACCCGTTTCCCCTGCTCTCCTATTTCTGGTATCTTTGATATAATCCTTGCCTGAGCCTTATTGTATTGTTTGCCTCATGAAAGATGAACTCAAGATAGTCAATTATCCAGTAATCTATAAGTAAAACTTGAAACAAATGATAAATAATTGCATTTTAATGATGCTTTTCTAGGCAAATGAGGCACACAAAGTGCTTAACACGGCAAACCATGTTCACAAATCCACATATATTTTATTGTATAAATGCACCACTTTCGATACATATCAGACACGGTTCACTATCTCGCCCAAGGACACGTCATGTGGGCCGAAGAAGCCGGGGATTCAACAACCTGCCTTCCAATTAGTGGACAGGCGCAACCTCAGCCGCCTCTTGAAATACGCCAATCACAGCATCACAGAATCAAATCAAATGACTTGATTCATTTGATCAAAATCCCAAATCAAATTTAATAAATTTCTATGAGATTATGCCTAAATTTATATTGTTCTTGCCTCTTGTAAAAGAGGCTTCAGGGACTTCAGGGATCTCAATAAAAGCCGTGTGTCAATTTCACCCTTTAAATCCACTTTGGTGAAAGGGAGAGGATGAGGAGGAGAAGAGGAGAAAGCAAGCAGAAAAATCTGCTGCAGTTCAAATAAAGCAGACTCAACTTTAATGTTTCCTCCGACACACTGGAGCTTTGTGTCGAGGTTGAATCACAAATAGCTGTCCTAACTGGCATGCAGAGCTGGATTTACCCAAATTAATCAGGAGAGGGAGGCTGGGTGGTGAGAGTCAAGGGAGCCAACTGAGTTTTCCATTAATTCTCACTCTAAAATCTATAATTAAACAAAGAGACATTTTTTCATCTTTGGTTTTCATGTTTCTTTTTTCCTCTAAATCTTGAATCGCATTTTTAAGCGCCCACAGAGCAATGCGGTTTTTCAAAAATGCCAAAAAGAATTTGAATCAATCCAATTATCCCTCCATCTTTTCCTTTTTCCACCCATCCATCAATCTTCCTTTTTCCTTTACCTCATTTTCGTTCTCCTCCCTTTTTCTTTTCTTCCTTTTCCTCTGCTTTCTTTGTGTCCTTCCTCCCCTCTCCCTCCTCCCCTCATATTAAATCCCTCAGTGAGCAGCCTCACTGATGTTTTTTTTTTCTCGCAGACAAAAATCATCTCTGTCTTTATTGTCAGGCTGCTGAAAGAGGAGGCGTGTGTGTGTGCGTAGACAATCTGTGGTTTATCGAGTGTGTGTTTGCGTTTGTGCTTCACGCGTGACTGTGTGTGTTTTCACGAATAGTAGCCATTTTTCCCATTTTCTCTCTCCAGCCTTGCTCATCTCAGCTCTTCCTTTTTCAGTCCCTCATCAGCACACACACACACAGACACGCACACAAAAACCACTTACCTTCCTATTGAATGACAAGCTCTAATGGCATTTAAACCAACCGAGTGAAAAACAATGGACATTACTCACCGCTATAATAACTCCTGCTCCAAAATATCTCAACCTCTTTCTTTCCTTCAACACTGCTGCTGCACAATCAACCATTAACAATAATTACATTAGCACAATTCTGCATAAATTAATCTCCCCGAGTTGCAGTGTTTGCAAGCAGCGTTTTCATAATGATGTAATTATAAAGCATCTGAAGTGAAGCAGACATCACACGCTCTTAGTGTGACGGCTGATGAGAGACTCCATCGGGGGAAATGTGAAACCTTAAAGATGGCAAAGATGATTGGCCAGTGAACCATTACTTCCAACTCAGTAAACAGCCTGTGCATGGGAGCTATTATCCTTTCAAAAAAGAGATTGTAATAACATGGCAACCCCACATGTGACAACCAGATGTGGCTTGCCAACCTTGAATTGCAAAAGCAAATATGAACTAAAGGAAATCCAACGGCCACCACACTGTTTTCAAGTAGGAAGATTAATTGCCGCATTTGCAGATGCGTGCAATTTATAATTTTATTGTTGGACTGAAATTTACAGACTAACACTGCTTTTGTTGCATTAATGTAACTATCAACAGGCCTCTGTGGATTACATCTAGTGCTTTAGATGCTTTAGACACCAATAAAACACATCTTGTTAGCTCTGTAACAGGATATAAATATAGTGGTTCACTGGATTAAAAAAAGAGCACAATGGTAGAGCATAAACAAGTCGACAAAAATATAACTGTTGAATAATCCTCGTGGTTTCTATGATATCCTTTGGCATCTACAGGATTTTGTGTTTTTAAGAGTTAGTTACAGTAAGAGGAACATTGTGGTTTTGTTTAACTAAAATTATTTGTATAACATTTTTTGCAAGTGCTTCGCAGTTTCAATAAAAGCACAGATTAAAGAAACGTGCATGTGTCTAAACATACAAACACACATTAGGAGAACAAGAGCCAAAAATAATGGGCTGGTTGGCTGAATCAGTGGTCATTTAATACAGACCACTGATTGAGCTGACCTGACAGGCTGTTCAGAAGTTCAGGAGCCTCAAAAGCGTGATTGCCTCTGGTTTAAAAAATTAGAGCAAGGAATAGTTAAAAACCCTGATCAGACCAGACCAGAAAGGCTAACTGATGGAAAATAGTCTGAGCAGGTCTGCTGTGTAGACTGGAGCCATGTTATTAATAACATTTTTAAATGAATTAGAAAAAAGAAATGAAGGGAAATGATAATTGGGGTGATGTGTTGTGTGTTGGCTTGTTGTTTATGCAGCCGAGCTGCTGCATTCTGGACCAGTTAAAACAGGCACTTAAAAAGTTACTTAAAGTTATCAAATTCCACATTACTGAGTGTCAAAGGTTTGATTCTTGCAGAGTTTCTTAAATGAAAAAAGCAAGACTGGATGAGCTTTGAGATGTGAGATTCAAAATTCAAATGTTGGTCACAAATAATGTCAAGGTTCTTAGCAAAAGGGTTTGATGGAGCCGATGTAATAATTGCCATCCTTTGAGAAGCTGTTTGAGCCGAAAACGAGCACCCCAGTTTTTGCCATCATTGCGATGGAGGAAATTTAAAGACGTCCAGTTGAAGCATTCACTGATGTTGTTTGACTAAAAGAAAAGTTCAGCTGTGCATATTATGTGAGATAAACACATAATAGAGATGAAAAGCAAATTAGCTGCAGCCAATGGGACAGTAAGTGTAGTTAGTCTACTTGCCTATTCTAGCTGCCCTGTTTTGGTGGTGATGTACACCAATAACGTTGACATTACCTTGCTTAACCTTAAATCCTGCTTCATAGCACAGAGCTGTGATTCGCTGCCCCTCGTAAACATACGATTTGAACAGCAGATGGGTGGGGCTTCTGTGCTCACAGCCGCAGCTGTTTGCCTGAGATATTCACTCTTTATAGAGAGCCAAGAGTAGAAAAAAAGTGCCTGAAACAGTCTGACCTCTTGATGGAAATTCCTAGTATATATGCTGGCCTCATTTAAGACTTTTTCTTTATATAGTATGTACGACTAGAAAAAGGGAAGAGCACACAAACCACATCTCCAAAAACCACATCCCCTGATTTGCCATCATATTGTCTGAGTCAGATGAAAGCAGCTTTAATCTGATTTGGATTTGAGCACATATGAGACACTCATTGCCTGAGTCAAAGAGCGACTGAAGCATCCCTCTGAGTGCAGCCGCTACAAGATGTTTCAGGAAAGCTGCAGTTAAATAAAATATGAAAGGAAGCGAAGAAGAAGAGGATGTGAGGTGATTCTTCGACGAGTTTTCAGGTAATGACAGACGGTGGGAGGTGAGATTATGATGCCGTTTTATTTCTGTGTTTCCTGTGGCTTTGGAGGCTTTGATGAATGGATGCAAAGGAAAACCTGCCAGCCTGCAGAGCAGGGCACGTGGGCGTACTGTCATACCATGAAGCCTTTTTCACTCTGTTGGCACTGATACTTTGATAGCTAATGGACTCTCAGTCCAGCCTCCACATGAGCTGTTCTAAAAACACCCTTCACACTGCCGTTTGCTCGTCCACTTGTTCTCCTTTTCTTCTATTCAAGCTTCTGTCCAATCAAGTAAAACAGAAAATCATTTTCCTTCGGTCTGCATCAGGCTGATTAATCAAAATGCCAATAAACTGAGCCAATATTGGCATGTAGTCAGACTTACCTAGCTTTGATTGATTACATATTTATTCAAGCTGATCAATGATCTTTGTCAACCCTCTCTCGTTGGGAAAGGAGAGCAAATAAACATGTGCTGTGGTATCACTCCACAAATTTCTGTCTGCAGTAATGCCCACAGTAACGACAGCAATGGAGCTGCACCCCGGCTGTGCAAAATGATTGACAGTTTGAGCTCACAGATTGCACAGTAGTAACAGTTTTGTTGTTCTTAAAGCAAAGGTAAGGCTTCAATAAAAACAATACAGCAAACAAAATCATGTGAAATCGTGATTCTTTGCTTTGGTTTGTTTTTTTAAGTTACACTCCTGGAATTGCGTTTTTTCGTAGACCTTGTGTAAAAAGTCAGAATTGTATGAAAGAAGAACCGAAGGCACCTAAATCTCATAAATCATGCAGTTTTTCTATTTGCAGTCATGCATTCAAGTCTTGTGGGTTGATCTTTGTTTAACAGACCGATGTACTACCTTTTGCTAGAGGCAAGAACATAAGATGCAGCAGTACAAGTCATGGCCTGTGATAAACAAGACAAAATACAAACTGCTGGAGCTTCTCCACTCTGGCTCTGCCTTGAACAAGTGAACAATGAGGGAACAGCGTGCTGGCTTTGTGGATCTATGGACGCCTCTGTCATCATATTGTAACCACAATGATATCACATTGTCCAAAGCTCAGTTTCTGGCCGGTCATGGGGGATGTAAAGTCATAACAGATATATGACCACAATATCATATTTTAAATGCCTAATAAATGTGTAATAAATAAATAAATCTAGAGGATAAAATGTACATTTAAAGGGTAAATCAATCCCAGGAACCCATTCTTTTGGATGCTCATTTGCCTGGTGTTGAATAATAATAATGACATCTAATGAAAGTGCAGCTTTGCTGTTGCTAATTTATCGTTATTGAAGACACTGATGACTCTGCCTATATGTTTGTTACATTTCAAACATGCTTCCAGGTTTTGCCACTCTTATTCTCACTGATTTATTCCAGCCTAACAGATTCAAACCTCAAACCTTTAATTTCAAATAGCTTTTAATATTTGACACAAAACATTTTCATTTAGACTCTGAGGGTTTTGTTTCTTGGGGTTTTACAGTCACCATGTTTTAGGGGTAAAAGCTGATATTTTTAAGGACTAGACAGCTAAACTCCTTTGTATTATATACCTAACTTAAGGCTGGCGAGTGGAACTGAAGCATACTAATGTAGCTATGTGTTTAAATAAAGAAAGCAAAATTTAAAAAAAAAGGCATTCCAAGGTCACTCGCTTATTTTCAAAAGCTTCCAAAGCTTCAGATTTTCTTCATATTCACAAGGGGTCAACTTCTGCCGTCTGCCTGTCTGATTTCCATGTTTTCAGTCAATAGTCTCCTGTCAATCACAGCCCCGTGAAGCCAACACACAAAACCAAAGTAAAACTCTCCTGCCAGTACTGCTCTCTGCTGAAGCACTGAAATTAAAGGTGGATTTTACGCAACAAAAGAAGGAAAAAATAAATATTTCTCAACAGGGTGAACATATCAAAGTCTTTTCTACAAATGGGCGATGATGAAATTTTGCACAGTCTCAGTCTGCAGCAGTAAGCGCAACTCATCTGCAACACAACACGTCTCTTTGCAGCAGGGGACTCAACTCAGCAGGTTGTCAAATGGATGTATTCTGGTTATACTCTTATATAAAAGCAACATTACTGAGCATTTGTGTCACTTTGTGGTTAAATTGCCATCCAACAGCAACAACATCATTATTTGTAAAGAGATTTCTGAATTTCTGTTTTAAATCTGTGGCGTCCTGGCTGAACTCTGAATCTAAATTAATGTGAATTTCTGTTTAATGTGATTTCTTTTTTATATGTAGAAGACAACAGTTTTACAGATTTGCAACAGATGGCATCTGATTTGGGATTTTCACCAGTTTATCACAGTTAATTGCAGCATTATCACAAATAGATTGCATGCAATTACCAAACTGACCCCAATAATTTTGGTTGTTCTACAGTTTCCCTGAAGCGGTGCGCTATCAATCAGACCATTTGATGTGTACTAATGCAGTAAATTTAATTCTTGTTCATTACTTTTGTGCAGAAGCCGCTATCATGCCTTTTTTTTTCCCTTTAGGCATGTAGTTCTACTTATTGTCAGTCTGCTTCGTCTCTGCTCTTTGTTATGCCTCTTCTCACATACAGCAGTCATTCACCACCAAACACACACACCCAGTTAAACAAAAAGATGAGGCGAAAAATTAGTACCCTGTCTCTGCAAATGCACATTTGCATTAAGCTCGAATTCAAAATTAACCCAACACACACAAACACCCCCATTCTCTCTTTCTCTCTTTTCTGATGATGATGGTGTAGCTGTTCTGCACACATTCATGAAATTCTGTATGTGCTGCATGTACCTGCACACATTCTTGGTTATATGCAGGGATGCCTACATAAAACTAGAGTCAGGTAGATTAAATGAAATACAAATCCCATCCTGCGAGTCAAAAATTGCCTTGACTGGTGTCCTGATCACTCTGACCACTGCCCATATTAAACAAATTAACCAAAGCTAATTTTCACAGCCAGGGCAATATCAACAAATATTTAAAAGAATTAAAATGTTGTCTTTTGCGTTTTCCCACCCAGAATTCAGCGTTAATGCCATCCTTTCCACACAAAGACTTTACTGGGTCGCCCATTTATTTCTTGTGAGTCTGTAGTCCAAGATGGTATCACTGTAGTCCATCAGCTCACTGCGGCAGCTGATAATTTTTCTATTTATTGTCAAGTGTTACTTAATAAGTCATTGGAAAAGGTGTGGTTTCACGTCTTTTAATGCCCACCTACATGTGTACCCCAACCCTGTGGGAAATGATGGATTTCTGTTTGTAATGCTCTAAACAATGACATTGTTTTACACAGAGATCTTTTTATATCAATGTTTCCTCCTTGTAACATTCCCAGAATAAAACTCAGAGTTTAACAGCTGTAAATTTTAGTCTTTGCACATTTTAGCAAACACGTGTCAGATCCCTGGTGGTTTGTCCTCCCACCCTTTAGAAATCCACATCAAGACTTCACAATCAGACATTTCGTGCCTTTAGAAAACATGTTCAGTCTTTTGGAAAAACATCTGGCTGGCTGTTAGATAACTATGTGTCCATGCTGGCTCCAGCCAATATTCTTTGAAAAAGGAAGGATAAACAACATCAAAGCTCTGCTGATTATCAACCTTGGGTGAAAACTGGACACATACTGTATGACGCAAGTTTGAATCCTGCTGAGAGCTGGTGACCTTTATGTGATGATAAATAAAAAAGCAGGGCCCATCATAAAGTCCAGTCAGTGATCAGCAGAGGGTAAAGAAATGCTAATAAATATTTGAGACAATTAATTTAATTATCCAATAAAAGTGAATATTTTTATTTAGTGCTCTATAACTGTCAATAGTGGAAAAACGACAGATTCTCTCTTTGTATCACACTGTAACACTTCCAGTCCTCATTAACACCTTTTTTCCCCCTTTTTAGCATTATTAGCGCCTTACGGGTGTAAGGTGGTGAACCTGCACAGCTGCTGCTCAGTTTTATCTTTTCCATGCTGATAGTTAAAGATGTTCCAAGCTCTGTAAGCGATCTATTTGATTTAAAATCTACTTTGGCTATTCTCTTGGTTTAACCACTCAAACGGAATCCTCAGAAGAGAAAATGTTGAAACAATGTTACATTAAAGTGAAAGTCACTAAGACAGCATAGGGAGGAGTTCGGGGTAGACAAAGGGCTAATAAAACACTAGCATTACAGCCATAAACATGAATCAATTTTATTGGAATTCCACGTGAAAGACCAATACAAAGTGTGATCTTGCCACAGATTCTCGATTGGACTTAGATCTGGACTTTGACTGGGCCATTCTAACACATGGATATGTTTTGTTTTAAACCATTCCATTGTTGCCCTGGCTTTATGTTTAGGGTCGTTGTCCTGCTGGAAGGTGAACCTCCGCCCCAGTCTCAAGTCTTTTGGAGACTCCAAGAGGTTTTCTTCCAAGATTGCCCTGTATTTGGCTCCATCCATCTTCCCATCAACTCTGACCAGCTTCCCTGTCCCTGCTGAAGAGAAGCACCCCCGGAGCATGATGCTGCCACCACCATATTTGACAGTGGGAATGGTGTGTTCAGAGTGATGTGCAGTGTTAGTTTTCCACCACACATAGCGTTTTGCATTTTGGCCAAAAAGTTCCATTTTGGTCTCATCTGACCAGAGCACCTTCTTCCACATGTTTGCTGTGTCCCCACATGGCTTGTGGCAAACTGCAAACGGGACTTCTTATGGTGTTCTGTTAACAATGGCTTTCTTCTTGCCACTCTTCCATAAAGGCCAACTTTGTGCAGTGCACGACTAATAGTTGTCCTATGGACAGATTCCCCCACCTGAGCTGTAGATCTCTGCAGCTCGTCCAGAGTCACCATGGGCCTCTTGGCTGCATTTCTGATCAGCGCTCTCCTTGTTCGGCCTGTGAGTTTAGGTGGACGACCTTGTCTTGGTAGGTTTACAGTTGTGCCATACTCCTTCCATTTCTGAATGATCGCTTGACTCCGTGGGATGTTCAAGGCTTGGGAAATGTTTTTGTAGCCTAAGCCTGCTTTAAATTTTTCAATAACTTTATCCCTGACCTGTCTGGTGTGTTCTTTGGACTTCATGGTGTTGTTGCTCCCAATACTCTCTTAGACAACCTCTGAGGCCGTCACAGAGCAGCTGTATTTGTACTGACATTAGATTACACACAGGTGCACTCTATCTAGTCATTAGCACTCATCAGGCAATGTCTATGGGCAACTGACTGCACTCAGACCAAAGGGGCTGAATAATTACGCACACCCCACTTTGCAGTTATTTATTTGTAAAAAATGTTTGGAATCATGTATGATTTTCGTTCCACTTCTCACGTGTGCACCACTTTGTATTGGTCTTTCACGTGGAATTCCAATAAAATTGATTCATGTTTGTGGCTGTAATGTGACAACATGTGGGAAAGTTCAAGGGGGCCGAATACTTTTGCAAGACACTGTAAGTGCCAAGTGAGTGTGATATTATCATAGTCTCAAGGTTTTGTTGTGTTTTAGAGTTTCACTGTCATTCTGGTTCTATTATTGTAGGTCTGTACCTTACAATATAAAGTGCATTGAGGCAACTACTGTTGTGATTCACTCTGTGTGCCTTCTGTCTCATCTATGATGTTGTGTCTTTGTCTTCCCATAATTCATGCTCTATAATGCTGCATTTCATTGTGTTGGTTGCCAGTTTGTGTTTTGTGTTCTTTGTTTTCTTCTTATGAATTTTTGTATTTAATTTTTTCGTTTTGAGTTTGATATTTCATCGCTCACAATTATTTGCTCATCCAATCTTTGGGTCCTCACTCCTCCCTTGACACTTTTTTAACATGTAGGCAATTTTCCTAAACTTAACCAAGTAGTTTTTAGCAACTTACTCTAACTCGATTAGAAGAAAAATACCACTAAAGGAAAAGCACATACAAATGATAAATTAAAATATATAGAAAACCTCAGTCCCACCTAACAGACACTGCATTCAGCTGTCTGGCCACCTTGTAACTTATTCCATCACCAGCCCTCCAAATGACAACTCTGTTAGTCTCAAAACTAAATCATTAAATCTCAGCGTCCAGTATTTCAGTGTTTTTGAGTATCTGTGTGACACAACCTGGCACAACTTCAGTGTTTTGCATTAAATGAAAAAACAAACCATTAACCTCCTGTCAAGCTAATTCACAAAGGATTGTGGAAGAGACAACAACAAATCAAACAAATCATTTTTTTAATTAACTAGTATTGTTTTTTTTAAAAAAGCTAATAAGGAGGATAATAATAAGGATAATAAGAATAACAGTGGTCTGGGGTAACACAAGAGTTCTCTCTATGCACAATGCAAAAAAAGAGCAAGAAGGATAATGCATAATGTTTGGTATCAGGAAAAGCAAGAAATAATATGCTTCATTTATTTAAGAATAAACCATTTTCCTCTCACATATGACCTGAGAGGAAAATGCAATATAAAGCAGTCATGTGTTCACAGCACATACATATCAGTTTGTGGAATGTGGCTAAACAAAGAAATTTTAAAAAAGGTAAAAATATTGCACAATATAAGAATAAATATAAGCAATACATATTTGATGGGCATATAGCTATACAGCTGTTCTATTGTACAGAATGAGAATATTGTTATGTTGTTGATATGAGAGAGCATTTGTCTACACAGGTACACAGATGTGTGTGTGTGTGTGTATATATGTACACATATATAGTTACCAATTGGATTAAGAAATTGTTGGCAAACTTTGGGGCAGGTCTGGATAAGCCACTGCTTCTTCCTGCTCCTTTTCAAACACCTTTTGTTTTTGTTTTACAGATAATTTTGCTGGAATTCTTTTATGTTTATTTTCCATTTCCTGTGTTTGATATATGTATAAATATAAATAAATAAAAAAGAAAGAAAGGGTTGTGGATGATGATCGATGATGGTCAAACTTGCTGTATGTGGACGTGATGAATGTGTTAGTAGAAGTTTAGAGCCAGCAAATATTATGACGTGGTACGGTTTACCAGTTAAGGTCGGTTGAATCATTCATCGTTGTACGTCACTGCATCAACATCTCTTCATGCTAGAAGTGAGAATAAAAACTAAACTATGTGTTACTGAGCACACTGTGTGTTTTACAAGGTGGATAGTAGAACTTAACGTCCTCCCCGCCAACAAAAGAATGATTGGCCTACGGGCAGACTGCCCAGCCCTACTAACAAGACCTTTTCCTTTAGAGTCGTTTGCTTTCACCTCTCCCAAAAAGCTCAGGAATCCTTACAGTATAATACAGTTTAAGCTGAAATTATAGAAAAAGGTTTCATATTTAATAAATGCATGATGTTTAGTGAGAAAAATCAAGATTACGATTACTGACCAGAATAATCATGGTTATGATTTTACAGCCTTAATGCAACCTATTTAATAAAATGTATGCCATAGCTGAAAATGTAATACATTCATTGTCATCATGAAAGCTTTCAGCCAGTGAAACACGGCACAATAGTTTTATTTGTCAGAAAAACACATTTCAAAAGTCTCAGCCTATTATCCTTCATAATCACTCACTCTTAAAGGTGCAGTTTTGGAGGATTTCAGCTTAAAACGCTGAAAACTTAAAAAGCCAAGTAAGTGCGTAATGGACCCGTAAAAAGCTGGCTGGGCAAAGTGATCTGGTTATTTATACATGGATGAGAAAGATGAAATGGTGCATTAAAGAGGAACATTGCCTTACATTGGCCTCTCCTCATCACTCTCCATCCCGATGCTTGCTTCGCTTGCTTAGAATCAGCTGTTTACATGCGACACTACAACTCCTCCTGAATAAACTAAACACTGTCAACGTCACCATGGAGACCAAGCCTGCACAAACCTGTTAAAACCCACCAGGTAAACGTGACGACTCAAAAGCTGCGACTACAGCACAACGGGAAATGATGCTTCTGAAAAAAGAAAATGGAATAACCGGATATTGGCGGGTGCGTTGATGCTGCTGCTGCAAGGTGATCAGAATTCAATATTAGGCGATAGGATCCGTCAGGAGCCGAGTGTTTTCGTTTCATCCTCATTCAGCCTGCAGGGATCCAGACTGACAGACAGAAAGTGATAGCAGAGCAGCCGCTGTCATTCACAGAGAAACTCAAGTGCATCTTATTGTCATGCAGATGACAGCCTGAGCCTCAGCAGCAGCAGCAGAACTGCTTTTATTTCTGCCAGTGTGGCTAGATCAGATTTATATTTTAGCGAGAGGGTAGCTTTTTGAAGGTAAATTGGAGCATTTTTCTGCAAGAATTTTTGCTATGATACGGTCTCGGTTAGTCAGTGCGTTGCTCACAAAATTCATTACAACATATCTGCTCCACCAAGGAAGAATCACACCAGTTGTGATGATCCCTTGAGTTGGTTCACGTTTCTGCAGTTTCCTTGTGCTCTCATCGTGGTGTTAAGTCTATCATTAGCCATTTCTGGGTCCAAATGCTCTTTCAGTTCCCGAAAGCAAACAATTGTGAAACAGTTTAACTCCAAAACATTAATGCATTATGAGGTTTAGCAGAGCTGGAATAAGTAGTAAGTAAGCTAGCTGGATGACATCTAAAGATGTGAGGTTGTAGCATGCCAATAGTTTCAGAAAAAACAAAAAGCAAAGCAGCTCAGCTATAACTGTGAGAGTAAAGAAGCCGCTCTCAAAAGGGTTGGTGAAGTGTTAAATTGTTTGTGATCAAACTTCATGCTGAGCGTCTCAATTGGGCAGAGACAAATGCTATAGTATGGCAGCAAATAGACAAAAAAAGCAGACCAAATTTCTGCCTGGAGAATATCTGCGATGAGACCATCCACAAAACAGGATTAGTCATCAATATGATGCTGTATGGTTTAGATTTCTTCCTAAGTCTCAGACAACCTGAGAGGGATTCTTTTCTAAAGTATTCAAATATTTGGGCTGTCATGGTTTTAAAACCTTCGTTTAACAATATGTTATATAAAATGAGTGCTAATAAAAAGCTGGAGAGGTTTGGACTCTCAGCTTAGTAGTTTCTGGAGGCTTTGTGCTGATTTTTTTTTTTTAAATGACAGGAAGAATAGCCATACATTTTAGCATTCATGTTCCCTTCAGGATGATGTGTAAAAGTGATCATTTGATGGTTAATCTTTCTCTAACATCACATCATTTAGTTTATGATCACTTAGCTCTGAATGGAATCTTGTTTCTACCAGCTATTGCAGTTTTTAAGTGGTGGATGCTAATAAGCATTATAGACATTATAGACCAATCATTTTCTGGACTCTGTACTTTGGAACCTCAACATTGTCGTGTAGACCACAGCCATGTTAGGATTTTTGGAGACAAAAGTGACTACTGGACAGAGAGTGAAGTGTTAAGCTGACTAGCAATGTGCATTCTTATATACCTGCTAATTAGTAAGCTAAGAAAATCCTACACCCTAAAACTGAATTAAAAACATCATGTACAATATGTTTGTACAATTAACCAGACAACAAGCTCTATTATTGATCAGACAGTTGCATAAAGAAGCATAAACATGAGCAGGAGGTCCAGGAGAGTCACTGGTGGATGGATCTACCAGATAGCTATTAGCTACAGCTCCCTGTGTCTGCAGCCACATATTAATCATCCCTACCTTAAAGCCTTATAAATAACTTTTCTCCAGTGTAGTTGTTATGAACAGTGTCAGGTTTGTATCTAATAAATTACTGCATAACTACACATGACAAAGGTTTAGGAAATCCGCTCATTTTTCGTGTGTCTGAAAGAAAAACGAAAATATCAGTTGATATGTTAGAATATCGAACTTTGAAAAATTCTCCGAAAAAACCTCCAGGATATTCAGCCAGCTCTAAATTGGAGAAGAGAAAATAAAATACAAAATTGATTAAATCTTCAGCAATACTCATATTTCAAAAACAAGTTTAAAAGAAGGCTCTTCAGTACTGTCACCAGTTTTAATGTATGGTTCTGTATAATCTTCTTCCATTTGACTGTAGTTCATTAGCTCTATGCACAAGTACAAGCTCTTCCATGTACTCACTGTTTCCACAGTTGTTCTCATCAGCAGGGCGTAACTATTTAATCCAATTTTGATTCCATTTAAATTAGATGCATCATACATCATTCATTCTCATTGTGCCTCCATTAATTTTAACCAGATTAACTTCCAAAAGGTGCAGCAGCCCAAAAATCTGTGTTTGGTTCCAGAGTAATAATTAAACACCAAGTCTCGAGATACTGGAGACATTTGATTTGAAGGCTAAACTTAAAAGCCACAGATGACAAATGCTCAGTTTGTGGGGCTCAAGTGAAGGAAACATGTCAGAGCAGGAGGACTGCAGTGCATGAAACTGGATATTTCTGCAGTGGCTGTGGTGTTTTTTTGTTCGGCTTTAAATTCATATGCAAAGACCATGATGACACCGAAGCTAGTGGTGCATTCATCCACTGAGGTGTAGGAAGGGTTCATGTAGACGACATTAAGGGGAAAACCGTCAGTCATCTCTCATACAGCTGTGAGAACACATGTTATTTATATTTTAATGAATAATTGCATTTGAGCTTTGCAGATGCCCTTGAAACTCTTGTGCAATCAGTCTGTAATCCCTTAAGCACCTTTACGTTAATTTGTGAAATTTTCACTTGGGCGAAAAAAAGCATTAGCAAAACATTTTTTATTTATTTTTACTTCTTCTTAATCAAAACTGTAAAATAGGACATAAATGACAGCTTGTTCATATCATTAGAAGGCCGCTGAATTTACACAAGATTCACAAAGGAATCCATCATGTCAGACTTGAAGCTTAGTTCAGTATCTATAGGCTGTACGTATGGCCCACTGCTGTGTTGGTGTCGGATAAGAGGGTGGGACTTTATAGCTAAGGGCAGCAAACTGCATCCACAAACTGTATGGATGCAAAGCAAAGACACAAATATCTGCTGAGAAGTACTGCTGGAAGTATCAGACTAACAAAATTGCATTCCCAAAACAAAACATAAAGCAAAGACTTATTGGAAACCTCACAGCAGGCTTCAGAAATGATTCAAAAGGCACCAACCACACAAATGCAGTCAAGAAGTCCAGTTCAGTGACAGACAGCTAGTACACACAGCCACCTGTGTCAGCACACCTGCCAGTCATATAATCCATGTCCCTAACTTTTAACCTCAACAAAATCCAAATGTATGACTCATAGGCTGTTTTCTGAAGGGGGAAGTTATCCATAGAAGCTGACACCGGTTTTTGTATCAGGCTGTGAATGTGTGTTTTTTGGGTTCATTTTCAAATGAAAGTCAATGAGGGCATGGATTGTTTTGGAGCAAGCCTCAAGTGGCCATTAATGGAACTGCGGTTTTTAGCACTTGTGTTGACATTTTTGTCATAGAAAAATTACATCAGCTCAAATGAGGAACTCCTGGGTGAGATCACTACAGTCATGTTATTCTATATGTTATTGCTACCATTAGCGTCTAGTAGGACCAGAAGCTATGTTCTTATCTTATGATTGACAAGTCACACCATCAAAAATGCACAATCATAATTAAATTTACTTTGGTCCAATTCAGTTTAACTCAAGGTGCTTTATATTATAAGGCAAAGACAGAGAAAATAACACAGGGAAAACTCCAATAAACACTTAGCAACAGTGGGAAGGAAAAACTCCCTTTTAATAGGATGAAACCTCCAGCCGAAGCAGACGCGGAACAGTGAAACTGCTCTGCTCAATGCTTCAGTAATAGGACTTTGCAAACTTATGTGTGACGTCACAGTGGCTATGTCCATCTTTACATACAGTTTGGCTGCACACTCTTCACATCCCATTCCCAGTGAGCATGATCTGCAGTGGCCCCACCTTACAACCTGCAGGACCCAAAGGATCCGCTGCCAGCAGAGGTCCAATGGCCCTGCCCCGACAGGTCAGACGTGCTTAATGATATGACTAATTTGTGCATAGTGTGACTTTCTCATTTCCCTGATTCTCTAAAGCAGATGTAGAGAGTGCAAACTCAGGATGACCCACAGAGATCCATTCATGGAAATAAACTTGATTTATTTCCATTATAATATCAAATTAGCCCAATTTTCGGGGTTTTAGCCTCTCTATAATCAAAGGACACCCAACAGTTGCTGAGTGGAGCCCAGATTCTTGTTGACAGGAAATGACTTACAGCCTCCACAGACTGAGCTCAGGGTGACTGTGTGTGTGTGTGTGTGTGTGTGTGTGTGTGTGTGTGTGTGTGTGTTTCACTGCTGAATGGGAATCCTTCAGATCAACAAATAAACAAAGCAGCCAGTGCAGACCAGCGTTCCTCCTGTCAACAGCATCTGCCAGCAGCAGGAGGAAGCTTCAGTTTTTCCTGCCTCATAAAGCTAATCATGCATGTGTGTTTCTAAAAAACTAACAAAAAAAACACCTTCTGGACATACTCCATCTGCTTCTTTTTTGTGTCTTTGTCTTTAAGTGCATGTCCTCTGCTGTTACATCCCATTCCTCCCTCTCTATCAGACATCTCTGTCCCCATCTTACCTTTCCACCCATCCCTCCATCTCCTCTCTGCTGGATGACTTATTCAAAACCCTCCAAAAAATGATTTCCCAACCATTCCTGCTAGGCCGCTGTACCGGCTCAGGAGTGGCTCATTAAACCTCAGCCATCCGACCTGTCAACCCGCAGTATTTACGTCTTATTTTAAAAGGATGTGACCCTCGCTCTAAAGCCTGATTATATTTGATATCCTGAGTGTCTTCCTGAATGAATTAAGCAAACAAAAAGGAGGATGTCAAGGCAAGGCTAATTTTTATTCTCTGTTTTCCTAAGTTGGTGGTGCACCTGGGAAGGATTATTTAAAACCAGTACTTTCAGGTAAAATGAATGAACTTCTTCAAGCTCTATCCATCACATTTGACAGCTGGTGCGACATGCAGGCTTTATCTTGAGGTGACCACTGAAATTCAAGTTGATTTAGATAAAGCTTTACAATAACTGCCTAGAAGCTGCCAGACTTAAAGACATGCTTCTGGAAGGTTAAATTAAGCCTTCTTTATCTTATACTATGCCTTTTCTTTAACCAGTTGTTTTAGCCCCTCCCCCTTTAAGCCAACTTTCAACTGATTGGCTGCATTTCAGAAACAGAAGGTGAGTTGTGCTTGTGTGCCTAAATCAGTAGGAATAATGACCCTTCTTTATGACATCATGCAGAAACAGTAAAACAAAGTATCTTAAATGCAGCATTTATAGCTCTTGGCTCACAGGAGCTACTTGTAAACACACTGATGTCATTATCTGAAACTTTTGCATATAAGCAGTCAACACCTGACAAATATAATGAAAAGCATAATAAGTCTGCTTGAATAAAATAATGTGACTTTGTTGTTGCTCTCACCATGATGGACAATGACATTTGCCATTTTGTTATATTACAGCATCACATTTTAATTCCCTTTACTGCTGAGTTCTTGATGCACATGCCTTCTCCTCTAATCTCCAGGAAAAACAAGGAGCACTGGATTAAATGGCTCTAGAAAGAGGAGGAGGAGGAGGAGGATGGAGATGGAGGACACACTGCTGCTGCTGCTGCTGCTTCCTCCCTCCTCCTCCTCCTTTTTTCTTCATCTTCCCTCCAAAAAGAAAAAGGAAATCTCAGCCTGGTAAACATCAACACAGACACAGAGAGCGGGAACAATGACACCAGCTGGGCAACAACAATGGCAAATAAATATCATGTGGCAGCATTTAACCATTCTGAGTGTCTGCTGCTCCTTTGTGGCCTCTACACCTGCATCTGACTGACCGCCTCCCTCCTTTTATTTCCGCGTTAGGCTAAATTAAAGGCAGCTTCCTGCAGGTGTGCTTCTTTTGTTGCCGTGTTGCATTGTTGTTTCCCCCCCAGACAATAAAAGCAGGCTCACCTTCTCGGCTCCTCTGTGCTTCTTGGCGGCCGGCGTGTCGTCCTGCTGCCGTCTCACAACAATAGCGCCGGTTTTAACTCCACACTCCAGCGCGGTTTTCCCGGTGCTGACGGCGGCGGCACCGTTACTATTGTTGTTATTGTTTACGTTGCTGATATCTCCCGGGAGCCTGGAGTCCGGAGCGGCGCACAGGCAGTGTCCGGAGCCGTCGCGGCACAGATGATGCTCGGGAGCGGGCAGGGCGGACGACGGGAGGAAGACGGAGGGAGGAGGAGGAGGAGGAGACGAGCCATCACCACCGGGCTTCTCCTTCCTCGTTCGGGCAGGAGGAGCAGCGGCGTCCCTTTCCCTGTCTCGCTCCCTCTTCCAGCCCCGGATCATGTTCTTCCCCTTCCTCTCCTCCTTGCCTTTGGCGCATGACGCAGAAGGAGCGGTCACTTCGGAGACTCCGTTCCCGCCGCCACCGTCCGCCTCTCTGCTGACCGCTGAAATCATCTCCAGACCTTCTCCAGCGACGCTGCGTCCTTGAGCCTCCCGACGCTGTTGCTGCTGTTGCTGCTTGCCGATCCCGAAGCACGCTTCTCCGCCGCCTCGCACCACGACAGCAGCCGCTGATGAGTGATCCGCCGAAGCCGCCTCCGGTTCCTCCCGTCCCTCCCGGCCGACTCCTTTACGCTTAAGCGCGGATCTCCTCGGCTCCGACCCGCCGCCGCCAGGTGTCCGGGTCTGGAGCGAGGGCAGGGCCGCGTGTCTGTCGGCTGAGCCAGCGGCACTGAAGGAAGAGGAGGAGGAGGAGGCGATGGAGACAGAGGAGGAGGAAGAGGAGGAGAAGGCGGCGGTGTGGTTGGGTGACAGCTCCTTGCAGTCTGTCAGCAGCCCTCCATTCTCCCCAGCTCTCAGGAAACGGTTCATCTCCTCGTTTCCTTGTCTCCTTTGTCGATCTCCACAATAATCAGCATGCAAGTCATTATCAGAGCGTCAGCCAGCCGCAGTGTGGCGGAGAGCACCGGAGCATCAGGCCCGCTCCTTCACAAACTACCACACAGACTGAATGACAGCTCGCAGTATCTGACAGGGCTGCTCGCTGTTATCACCCGCAGCACAGTAAAACACGATAATCACAAATCTACACTTGTGTTTTCATAAAATAATAAAAACAATACGAATAAAGTTCATAAAGTCACATTTGGAAGGTTTATTTCAATCCCAACAATAAAATGCCCCAGTAATATATGGATATGTAGCACATTACTGTTTATTTTCAAAGAGAGAATAGATGGTTTTGTTTTCCTTCGACTGTGAATGCATCTTCCCAATGTCTCAGATGCCACTTAATTACTGTCAGAAAATGCAACTAGTTGGCCGCAGGAGGGCGCTGCCGTGTTTGTTTTATAGTTTATGCATCAGCTCAAGTGTCAGTGATTGGATGCCCACTAAATGCTCAGCTTCGGCGCCTAATAAGCTCATCACTGGACCCACTTCAGTTTGCCTACCAGCCTGGCATTGGAGCGGATGATGCCGTCATTCACCTCCTACATCGTTCCCTCGCTCACCTGGAGACCGCTGGAAGCACTGTGAGAATCATGTTCTTTGATTTCTCCAGTGCCTTCAACACCATTCTTCCCTCGGTTCTAAAGGACAAGCTGGTGAACTCTGGAGTGGACCATCACCTCACTACCTGGATCCTGGACTACCTCACCGACCGACCACAGTATGTGAGGACTCAGGGCTGTGTGTCGGACAGGGTCGTCTGCAGTACGGGGGCCCCACAGGGAACGGTTCTGGCTCCGTTCCTCTTCACCATCTACACTGCAGACTTCTCCCACAATTCCACCCAGTGCTTCCTGCAGAAGTTCTCTGATGACTCTGCAATAGTCGGCCTCATCACTGATGGGGACGACAAGGAGTACAGAGGTCTGACCCAAGACTTTGTGGACTGGTGCCAGCTGAACTACCTCCAGATCAACGCCAGTAAAACCAAGGAACTGGTGGTAGACTTCCGCAGGCACAAGCATTCTCCACTGCAACCACTGAACATCCAAGGTATGGACATTGAGGCTGTGGACAGCTACAGGTACCTTGGTGTTCATCTGAACAATAGACTGGACTGGACTCATAACTCAGACGCCCTCTACAGGAAAGGGCAGAGCAGGCTGTACCTGCTGCGGAGACTCAGGTCGTTTGGAGTGGAGGGCCCACTCCTGAAGACCTTCTATGACTCTGTTGTGGCTTCTGCTATCTTTTATGGCGTGGTCTGCTGGGGCGGCAGCATCTCTGCTGGGGACAGGAAGAGACTGAACAGGGTGATCCGAAGGGCCAGCTCTGTTCTAGGATGCCCTCTGGACCCAGTGGAGGTGGTGAGTGACAGGAGAACGGCGGCTAAGCTGTCATCCCTGTTGGACAACGTCTCCCACCCCATGCAGCAGACTGTGACAGCACTGAGCAGCTCCTTCAGTGGGAGACTGCGGCACCCACGGTGTGGGACGGAGAGATTTCGCAGGTCTTTCCTCCCCACTGCTGTCAGACTCCATAATAAAGACTTTAACTGATCAAGCACACACATCCATACATATGCAATAATACTAAGTGCAATAATCCTTTCTGTCATCGTTGTATTTTTACTCAGTTGTATATAGTATATTTGTATTTGTATTCTATTTTTATCTTATTGTATATTTATTTTATTTTATTCTACTGTATATAGTATTTTATTTTATTCTATTCTGTACAGTTGTGTACTGTATTTATTCTTATTGTATTCTAATTTTTGCCTCATAACTTTTGCACTGTCCACTTCCTGCTGTGACAAAACAAATTTCCCACGTGTGGGACTAATAAAGGTTATCTTATCTTATCTTATCTTAAATTCCAGCTCGATGTCTTTGTTCTTGGACTGCTATCGCTGCTTTGTACGATTCCGTTATTTAAACTTCAAAGAAAATTTGAATTGCTATTGAATTCAGTGACTACAAAGATGATGACAGAGTATAACTTAGTGGGGTTATGACAGTTTAAAAAAGAAAACACCTTTTAAGGCAAATATCAGTATTTTTTAAGCTATTTTTATCAAAACTGGCCAGTGTTTCTGTATGTTCAGCTTTCATGTACGAAATTAAAGTTTTTTATTAGAGATTGCTTTAGCAGAGCTGCCCAAAAGATTGCTTGGTTGCATTTTGAGACTGTTGCTAAGATATTCTTGTTAACTTTTTAAAATTACACTTTTTATCTCCATTCTCTTTCTGAAATAACCCCCCTTTTTTCAGCTTGTGCCTCTTTACAGCCACTCTCTCTTTAAGGCAACGTTCCTCTGATTGGCTGCCCTTCACAAACAGGCCCAAACAATGATCTTTAACAATGACCATGTTAAAGAAAACCCTCTCTGCTTGACATCACACAGATCTACGATTAGAAAAAAATTACTGAAATTGAGTGTTTAGAGCAGTGAAGCCTAAGCCTTTGACTTTCTTTTGCATAAACATACCTTGCTATTTGAAACTTCTGCCCAAATGCTGTTTACTGTCACCAGAGTTGAAAACATATGTACCTGAATTTAACAGTAAATCTGTTACAGTGCACCAGATAACCTTCAGTTAAGGTTGTATGATTACAGGCCACGTTGCAAGAGCACAATGAAAACTTGCAAAGATAAGAGCTATGCAGTGAGCAGAGTGATCTAATCACATGCACACTAAGCACAAATAGACTCACAGTAAGCACAGAAAAAGCCTTTGTAATCATGGAAAATGGTGGAAGAGACACATAATTAACTAGAACTTTCTAATTTATTAAATAAAAGAAGCAGAAACTGCGATAATCTTTATGGGATGTGTGAAGCAGTGTTAACAGCATGTCAGGAGCTACATGAGTATTTGTATGTTAGGTGTGCGGTGTTGTGTGGTGCAAAAACTAAAATAACCAAGCCACAGCCAACTAAACAAATAGCACAACGCTGGGTGAATGGAGAGAGAGCATACACGCTCCTGGGAGACTGTCCAGGTGTTTCCAATTGCTATGATTAACTATGCTTCTAGAAACCTGCAAGGCAGCACAGAGGGACAAACAGGCGGAAACAGACAGCAGACCTGGCCAGGGCAGAAGACCCTTCACACCACCAAGAGACTCTATTGGGTACCTTAATCAGATAGTTTAAGATTACCACAAAGAAATGTGAAACTCTGAAGGGAAGGCTTAAAATGCCCTTAAATATTCTAAAAAAAAATATGACATTGAACCAAAAAAAACACACAACAAAATAACATTAAAGAGACTCAAAACGATCATATAATGATGGATAGCCACATTTAGACCCAAATGAACAAAACTAGTTACAAAAACCACACAAATACACTCACAGGGTTTAAAGACCCAAAGCAATCATAACTTCATGCAGTTAGCACTATATAAAAACCTCCATCATCCCAACATGTTAGAGACGTAAGAATGATGTATGAGCATCATCTGTGTTTCCTTCACAGTGTGGAAGTGAAACCATCTTCACTGACAGATAAATGAACGAATCAAGAGGCCGAGGAGGAATGAAATGGCATGAATGACAAGTGTGTATATCCAAATAATATTGTCACTCTGCTCAGTGCTTCTAGTGTGAAGATATTTTTTAATGTTTCTATTGGTTGTGATTAAGAAATAATACTCTGCAAATCTGAACAATCAAACAAACTAAAATCATAGTCAGTGTCTGTTAATGAGAGTGGAATAGCAGTTTTGAGTAACACAATCTTTACACATTAAGTGTGTAAAGACAAAATGTAAATTAAGGGAAACACAAATTCAAAACGGAGAACTTAAAAGACAAAAGCTGGTGAATACTTAGGTGTATTTCAACTTTCCTTTACAGTTTATGGCGAAGACAAATTTGGTTTTGTTGCAGAAACTCCTTTATGTAAATTCCTGAAGTTTTTTCCCCATATTTGCACAAACACTGCTCTGTTCCTACATGCGTTAAATAAGCATAACACAACATGCAAATGAGACTGGGCTTCCTTTATTTGCAGTGTGCACCTGCTTCCAGTCACAGAAATGAAGCAATCTGACTGAGAGGGAGCGCAAACAAATATATTCGGCAAAATGCTGGAGTGCTCCCGTGAAATGTCAAATTTTGTACAAAACACATTTATGAGTGTGTCAATCAGTAACCAGAGATAAAAGGTTTAGGATTGCAGGAGAAGGAAGCCTATCAATCAAACAGTGTCAAAGCATAGACCGACAGCAGATAAAATCCCTGCCGGGATCCAGCAGGTATGCCATATCTGACCTCATTGTGCCCTGCAGTATACCCGAGGAAGAATGGAGTACACTCCATCGAATCCAACACAACATGAACTAGAAGACAGCAGTGATAAATAGTTTATGATGCAGAGACGAGAGTCAGCTGTGCCTCCTGTCAAGTGTCACTTGGTGATCCTGAGAGCTTCAGTACAGACTACTCCCTATTAAAGGAAGAGGTGTGATGTCCACACCTGTCTTTGGTGCAGAGGAAACTGGGTGTCATGAGAAAAAAAAAGTTCTTTATGGAGTGTAAAATTTTGAAGCAACAACAGCAACAAAAACATCCCAGATGTTTGCACTACATCCAGCTGGGAGTACTCACTACTACTCTTGTTTACTTAAAACAAGCCACATTTGCTCAGATATGTAAATTGGTGTCATGCCTCTATATCTATGCTCGTAATCTTAGCCCATTAAGGGCTACGCTGTTTTGTTTTAAATTTCCTTCTTTTAAAAAGCATCGACGATTCTATCAGCGACAGCTGCAAAACTGTGGGGTCAGGCTAAACATGTATAAATAAAGCATCACATAAACAGATGCATGCATGTCATCCACCTGCATATTAAAGCCTTGAACTTATTAAAAAAATTATTATTCTTTTGACTGGATGTGGCCATATATGTACCAGGGGTTATCAGCTAAGTGCAAGTTTTCTAGCTTGGAATTCAGAATTTAATGTTATATTAAACAGGAAGCAAAGTTTGGCTGTGATGGCAAAAAAACCTGTTCAGCTCACAGCTTCAAGACGACACCTCGCTAACCAGTCTCACTTAAAGCTGTTGTTTATTTACAGTCTATGCCCACAGCTTGAGTGATGGCAAACTGTGTGTCATGCCAGTAGTAGTCACTAATGTAAACAGCAGGCCTAATAACTTAGTCTGATATGTAATAAAAAGATCTCATAATTGTGTCTAATGCATCAGTAAGCCAAAAAGTGGCAATTTTTTATTTAGTGTTACATTATCACAGTTTAGAATAGAGAAACTAGCAACAACTAATTGAGCCTGTTTAACTTTTCATAATGAGAATAAATGCAGTTGAAACACTTCATGTTGAATACAAAACTATTTAAAACATTTTAAATATTATTATTTGACTGACACATACAGTATTTGGTACACTCAGTTTGTTACTTTATGTCAAAATTCATATGGAATATTAGGCATAAGCATTTTAAACCTGCAGTTCTTTTGGTTTATGTTTGCATTTCAAAGGACATCTTGTCTGTTTACACACCTTTGATCCAGTGCTCTCAGTATGCAGATTATTTTCTCAGCTCACGTGAAGCAAACTGCACAGAACTGGCCATAAAAGTACTAAAAACCAAAAACAGAGTAATTTTGGTTATTTCATACTACGACATGGGCCACATGAGAGTTTCGCGAGAAAGTCAGCATTTGGATCACAGACTGTCTTCACCTTATCTTTATAATCAGTTCTTTTAAAAAGAAAAAGCTGAATCAGCTATTAAAAGACCCCAGGGGAAAAAAAAACCCCACTTGGCAAACAGTTCAGCTCTGTTTGTATTTCAAAGTGCACCACGTTGTTTCTGTGTGTACGTTCCCTAAAGAGGGCTAAAGTCAGTTGTAAGCCAACAAATAGAAAGACACAACAAAAAATGTTGGAGAAATCTGGTAGTTGCTAACAGACTGATGAACAGTTCTTCATAGGACTGTTGGAGATTCCAGAGTTGTTGTTGTTTTTGTTTTTTTACTTCAGACTATCAGTGTTAAACCAATAAGACTGTATTGCTCACTCTGACTTTTCTCTGTAAGACCTGACTTAAACATGGCTTTAATAAAGTTTCACAAATAAATACATCCAAAAAGTAATGTACTAAAATGGTATTTATCAGTGAAATAATAATTGTAAATAGAACCAAGATAAATGATTTTTGCTGTTGTCATTCGCCTCTTTTATTTGCTGTCATTTCATTTCAGCTCAGTGTGAGAGTCTTTACTGGTTAGAAAAGGAGCTGAGGAGACGCAGGTAAAGCAATGATGACCACCAAAGAAAATATTTTCATCTGAGCTGGGGAGTCTTGTCAACTCAATTCAAATTATTTTGTGGCACAAACAGAGAAAACATTGTTTATAAAATGGTAACACTTTGCTGTTACCCATGATAGCTCTCCAGTTAGCATCCAGTGCACAGATGCATCCTGATATAAACAATAGACTGGCCCCTTAGATCCATGTGTCTTTGATTCACTTTTGGACCCATATCTGATCTAAATTCAGAATCAGAGCATTCCTAAGTATGGAGAAAATGTTCCTGACAGTCTTATTACAAAAAAATCCTTGTAGAATAAGTAAGAACGCCTTGTTATGCAGGGGAACAAGACATTATCAAAACCCACAAAGGATAGACTGATCCATCCATCCATCCATCCATCTTCTTCACTTTATCCGGGGGCGGGTTGCAGGGGCAGCAGCCCAAGCAGAGAAGCCCAGACCTCCCTCTTCCCGGCCACCTTCTCCAGCTTGTCCGGGGGAACACCAAGGTTTTCCCAGGCCAGCCGAGTGATACAATATCTCCAGCGTGTCCTGAATCTGCCCCGGGACCTCCTCCCAGTGGGACATGCCTGGAACACCTCACCCAGGAGGCATCCAGGAGGCATCCTTGTCAGATCAACTGGTAAATCGAGAGCTTCGCTTTTACACTCAGCTCTCTTGCTCACCTGTTCACCATGACGGACCGGTACAGCCTCCACTGTGATCAGTCTATCTGTGTCAAAAATATGGCCCAGGGGCCACAGCTGGCCTTCCAAATGATCTATTTAAGAATACTTGCAACTTCACATTTTCACAAGTTCACATTTTTCTAGATCTTGACAAATTCTTTGGATCAGCAAAAGCAAAATGTAATAATTATTTAGTAATGTACATGAAATGAGACGTACTGTTTTTTAAGGGCTGTTCATCATTTTGTAACTGCATGGTTACTTTTACTTCTTTACGCAAAAAAAGGTAATTTTACCATCAGTTTAATGGTCTGGCCCACTTGAGATGAGTATGACACCCCAGAGCCAGTCATCTTTATTTATTCAACATACATTTTTATACACCATCTTGAAGCTTTTTTGACTATGAATTGTCTAGTTTTTGTGCGTGTGTTTTTAAACATTAAATGTTAAAGACCGAAGCCACTTTGGTCCTTTCTCCAAGCTATTTGCACTTTTAGCTTCATACAGGAAGTATTTTCTGCCATAATTAAAATGGTGTCATTGGTGCACAGGAATCGTGCACCAATCAGGAATTTATTAAGGATATATAAGCTAAACACTTTAAATCCAAACAAGTATTGATAAAACGTGTTTAGACAGACTGTTTTCATGACCAACCAATCCTTAGCTGAGAGCTCTCATTACACACGTACACTGCAGTGCGCGTGCACACACACACACACACACACACACACACACACACACACACACACACACACACACACACACACACACACACACACACACACACACACACACACACACACGGCCAGAACAACAGCTGGATCGTGTATCCTCACTCCGGCTGAGTGAGGAGATCAACATGTTTAAAAAAACATCTGAACCTGAACTGTTGGGTCCTCGTTTCTTACCAGCACTTTAATCAGATTAATTGTAATGTAATGAGTTACAGTTTTGTGCAACAACATGTAGTTTTGAGTGCAGGCTGCATGCAGCCCGTGTAAATACTACTTACATAAATTTTTCGTCGTGCAACTACAGATGTTTTAAAGATTGAATGCTGTAAATCATGCCAACAGGAGGGACATTTTCTGAGATAAAAATGGGATTATAAATTATAGAAATTAAGATGTGGGTCTATTTATTGCAATCCAATCCAGCTTTTTCTTAAATCTTTAAGGGGCTTCTCCGTGCAGCGTTCTAATTCCCCACTGGAAAACAAACATACACATTTCAACATGAAGAAAGTCGGCAGGGATACGGGGATACAACAGGCTGAACACGTGAAATCATTTCCCCTCAGCAAAGGGAACCAGATCAGATTTCACCCTGTTTAGACAGAAGTGGAAGGTAGAAGTATTGTTCCTGTGCAAATAAAACTAGATTGATTATGAGACCATTTTAAGTTTAGGAACACAAACAAAGCCGAGTAAAATGTCACTGATCAAAGGTTCAAATGCGCACATCTCGAACACACACAAACACACACTTCACCCTTTTGTGATCTGGTTGGCTGTGACATGTGAAACCGAGGGGCCCAAAGGACACTCCCACAGACAGGCTAGCAGGTAGGCGTAGGGAGCAGCGGATCAGGCTGCAGTTCTCACGGCAGCAGTCAGGACGTCTAGCTGAGCGTTTGCTTGGAAAATATCTGCTGAGCATAATGACAGAACAGTGTGGGAACCAGCAGACGTCGCAGGAGGATGCCAGGAAATGTAGCAGAGGAGCTGCAAAGCATGAAGAAAGGGATTCTCAGTGAGTCTGTGGCTGTAAAAACAAAAACATCTCTAGAGTACAAAAGGCAGTGTCACACAGATATTTGTGTTAGCTGTTTTGGTTGCATTAGTAAAAGTTATAGCAGTACTCATGTCTTTTTGAATAGCAGAACAATCACTCAGATTATTGACTGATTAACTGACAGATCTTCTTGGCTTGTCAGCTTTTGGAATTGCATGAATTAAAATGATTCAGTCGTGAATTTACCACATGGTGAATATGGAGTCTTTAGGTCCCCAGGAGACTTAGATATTCATCACACAACCTTCACTGCAAAGAAAGAAAATGCATAATGAGGGATGCACATTTTATGAAGGTTGACTTTTATTCATAATTAGCTGTCTGGATTCTTTATGTTTACTTACCAAACTGTTGGATTCGTGATTGACTGGCACCATGGTGGGTTTCTTGACTTGTAAAAATTCTGCTTTATCTATCAATCGCTTGGAAATTTTCACCTTGAGCGATATCTAAGGTGTTATCTATTGTTTTGCAATGTCACAACAGAAAGTTGGGAAACTTGGCTTTTGCATTGCAGCTGGACAAGAAAGTAAGATGTGCTATTGCAGGATTTTCCTTACGTAAAACTCCAGAGAGTTACAAAACAAAACAAAATACCAAACAAAAAAAATCTTTGCATGTTGTGTTGATTCCCACTTTTCTTGGACAGTATGATTTTGGGTTTCATTTCACTTTTCCCTTTCGTGTGTAGTTCAGATACAGAAGCTGTGGCAGAGGAGCAGCAAAGATTGAGCAGGATGTGCAGTGAACCACTGCAGGCTGCTGATCAGGAGCAGCCGGAGCTAACAGGGAGGAGAAAGCCAGTGTTAGTCAGGTAAGTTACAAACGTTTTTCTCTGGTTTTTATCCATAAATATCTTTGTATTGTTTAGATTGTTGCATATGAAATTCAGACGTCATGCTAGGTCCAAATATGCCCAGTTAAGAATATAGGTTTACCTTGAAATTTTAGCTTGCCCTTTGGTCACCAGACGTTCAAAGTCTGTAAGGTTCAAACAACCACAGTACAAATAGTTACCCACTTCCAAGGTTGAGTTAAATAACCTTGTGACAAGCCATAATACGACTAAAGGTACATTATGGTATAATATTTGCTCCTTTTGGTCTTATTCGTTAACTGGGATTCACCAGAAAACAATACATTTTCCATTCTTGACCTCTGCAATGCTGTTATATCTCAGTCCACTCCTTGTTCTCTCCTGAGAAGCAATTCCAAGACACTTTCTATCCTCTGAATGTAAACGGGACTTTTGCTGATTAGAGTAAATTCTATATCTTGTGTGATGTTTTCTTTAAAGCTTTTCTTTTCTTTTCTTTTCTTTTCTTTTCTTTTCTTTTCTTTTCTTTTCGTTTCTTTTCCTTTCCTTTGGACAAACACTGATGTATCGTAATCCTTGTGGTGTGTTAACTTTGTGTGTTACAATCCAGCTGATCAAGTAAATAGTAGATTTCTCACTCTGGATCGGGAGGAACTTGCTGCCCCATTCGGGGAGTTTAATTATTCTGGCTCTTATACAAGAGTGATGGGACAGCAGAGCGTCAGATGCTGAATGTTGCTGCATATACAGCAATGCAGGCGTTGTACCAGATCATTGTGGTGATGAGTCAGTTAAGTGTGAAAATTAAGGTTTTGCCTTACCAATCATTTCACTTTCACGTATGATCATGACTTCTGGGTAATGACTGAATAAATGATACGACTGAAATAAGTTGGTGTGGCGGTGGACCCAGAACGATAATCTAATCTGTCCTGAGAGCTTCTCGGGATCCCACAGGAGGAAGTGGAAAATGTTGCTGGAGACGAGACCACCTGCTGCAACCACAACAAGAAAATGCACTGATGGATTGATGAATGATCAGTTTTCCACAAAGTGTTGTTTGACTTCATGCTCAGCACCCACAGAAACCTTTAATCTCACCATGATCTGACTCTAAGAAGGTTCCTCATTGTTCAGAATAATAATCTGACCTTTGACTCTTTCCCACTATCTTAGGCAGCAATCTTCCCTAACCTCAAAATGTGTAACAGTGGAACAATGACTGCAGGTTGTTTTGAACCATTTGAACAAATTGACTTCTGAATTGTGTTTTTTTTAAAGCATAAATTCAAAGAAAATCCAATTTTTTGAACGAAGGAGTCATATGATGGTGCTAATATGCTTCAGCTTTAATTATAATGCTGTCCTAAAAAAGAGCATAATATTAATCATTTCAACTTCAGATTTTGATTAGAACATTTTTTTCTCCAGCCTCGAATTATTTGAATATTTCCTGGTTTTCATAAAAGTATGATGTCAGGAATCGACAGCAGGCTGCTATTGTTCTTAAATACACTAAAATTAGTTTACCAAAGGTTGCTGACTTCTGTTTATCTTCTGTCTTATTGGCTATGTAATATGTTAAATCCTCTCTCTGAAATTTCTCTCTGTCCTCAGGTCAAAGACCTTCGACCATTCTCTCCTGACTCAGGTGCAGACAGACCCAGACTCCAAGATTGAGAGGAAGAAGTCTCACTACAGCCAGGTGAGAGGTCATTAAGTAAACTCTGATACATATTTTATTACACCTATAAATGTTACATGTAGGCCATTCTCGGTCACTTGGTTTCCAAATGAGTAATATCAGATAAAATTTCTGCTGACTCGCTTTTTTCCAAGCAACCTTATTATCTTAGAAATGTATCAGGTTATAAACAGTTTGTGGGTCAGGCCTCCTTCTGGTTGGTCCTTCCTTTACTTCATGACGCCAACATTAACACATCCAGTGTTCTGACATGGCACCACAAACCAATGTGAGGAACGAAAGTTCAAATAACATCACTAAATTGCTGCTTTAAATTTTGTTCACAAAGACAATGGGTAATAATAATAATAATAATAATAATAATAATAATAATAATAACAATAATAACAATAATAATAATAATAATAATAATAATAATAATAATAATAATAATAATAATATCTGGTACTTTTTAGGCATTTGAAAGTCAATTAAGAATTCAAAAATTATTTTTCTAATCAGTTTTCACAAAGAGGTTTTTGTACACTTTCAAATGAAAGAATTTAAAACTTTAAAATAACTTTTTCTAATAACTTGTTAGTAAATAGATTAATTGGCTAATGACTTGTTAGCTATAGCTTATTCAAAGCTATTTTCTTGATCAGCTGGATTGTAACACACAAAGTTAACACACCACAAGGATTACGATACATCAGTGTTTGTCCAAAGGAAAGGAAAAGAAAAGAAAAGCTTTATAGTGTTTATAAAGTGGTTAATGATTCCACCAGTATTAAAGATACTTAGTCTAAATTTGTATATTTAAAAATGATTTTATATTTTAAGCTATGCTTTCATGTCCAGAATATCTGCATATTGCATTGAAGAGCTAGAACACGAATAAACATTCGTGTAATGCTACATGATGGTGCAGTGAGTCAATGTGGTCTTTATTTAACCATGCAAAACATTAAAAGCACATTGTTTTTCACAGCGCAAAAGGCAAAACGTCTTAAGGACACGAGTGTTAAAACAACAGCGTCACATGTCCAGGGGTAAAATATTGCTCCCTAGAGGTGAACGTTTTAGCTCGAGATTAATTACAAAAAATATCTTTATACTTTGTAAATGGTTGAAAATGCCTAAGCCAGTCGGTTTGGTTTAACTTAATACCACAGTTATTTGGTTAAGTTTTCCTGATTTGGTCTAAAAATGCATTTCTCTAAAATGTCCTTTGCAATTCCCTTGCAAAAATGTCATATAAATTCTAAACTGTAACTGGTATCCACATGATTTAAACACCATGATTGCCTGCGCACGCACAAGCTTATTTTGGTGTATGGGTGATGTTTCTATGATGGAGTGGAACTAGAGCTTTTTCTCTGTCTAACAACATATAGATATACACTGCTGCAAAACAACAATCCCATAAATAAATGCTCTGTAGTTCTCCTGAGAGTACCGTAAGTTTTACAAGCCACATTTATTTATTACTTTTCTCTGATAAGAATTCATCCAAATGTCAGCCTTAGCTTTAACTGATATATGTGTGTGTGTGTGTGTGTGTGCGTGCGTGCGTGCGTGTGTGTGTATGTGTGTGTGCGTGCGTGCGTGCGTGCGTGTGTGTGTGTGTGTATGTGTGTGTGTGTGTGTGTGTGTGTGTGTGTGTGTTGTATTTCAGCTTTCGAAGACCAACTGCCAGTACCATAAAATATTTAAGGAGATCAGCAAAGAAGAACAGCTCAGACAGAGTAAGTCTTTAATGATCACAGCTATCCACTCCACCTTAAATACTGAATGAAGGATTAGGTCATAGTTGAACATTTGATACCAGAGCCTCTTGTTAACCACCTGATAATAATAGAATCCCTATGATAGGACTACAGTGTAAATTCAAAGTCCAATAATAACTTTATCAAACTCTTTTGTTCAATACAAACACTGAACTGGTCTTTTCTTGTTTTTTTCCTCACAAACATCTAAAAATAATGTGTTTTTTTAATGTGCTTTATTTGTTTGCTAGGTTACACCTGTGCTCTTCAGAAAGACATCCTCTACCAAGGACGCATGTTTGTCTCCGACCACTGGATCTGCTTCCACTCCAAGGTGTTTGGAAAAGATACCAAGGTATGCATTGATGTCTGTTTTGTATCAGCTCACAGGAAAAGGCTGAGAATCTGAAAGAGATTTCAGGAGAATACACAGATGTTTTCAGTGGTGTTTCTTGGTTCCACGCGAGTGTCAGAGTCTTTGTTGTGTTGATGCTGTTTAAAGTGGCGAACACAGTGAGGTGCCAGCAGCAGCCGTTTGATTTGATGAGATATGTCGGTTTAAATTATTTAACAGTTACCTGGAGAAGTTTCACAGAAAACAGAACAATTTGCTGTCGTTCAGAAAGCAGCAAACAGTCAGTTTTATCCGTTACACAACACTTGAGACCAAGAAGAACTCAGTGATGTAAAATAAGATTTTTAACCTCAATTTGATTTTTATCAACACAATTTAATTGAATAATAAGTGTGTCGTTGTTTTGGCAGCACAATCATGGAGCTTTGCTTTATGAATAGAGGACGTTTGAGCACTTTTGAGAGCCTTTGCTTTTTCACTTTTACTTCAGTTTTGCAGGAGTATTTTTTTTAAATATCTGGACTTCCACTTAAGTAAATAATGTCTATACTTTTGCCACATTTTGATCCAAGCAGTGCTTCTGCAATAAAAAAAAGACTTTTTCCTCCATGAAGGGACATGCTAAGTGGATATTGATATTGTGCGGGCATTGTAGCGCATTATTCTTTATTTTGTAAGCCAGCTGTGTTTACACACACGCAGCCTGCAGGTACAGTCTGCAGAGGGACTAATATTTTGCTGCATGCATGAACACATGCAGATGACACCTTGCTGCTGTGTGGTCACGACTGGATTGTTTTACATCTGTTACTGTATGGGAAACATCTGGAACTATCAATCTAGGCTGAGAATGTAATTGCAGTTAATGTGTATAGATGGTGATGATTAAAGCTGACGGAGGTCAGTGAACAGCTCTGTCACAGTGAAGCCGGCCTACAGGTGCGTGAATCTTTTTCTCTGGTTTCAAAGCTGGTATGAAGGATCGAACTGCTCTGTGTCCCAGGTCGCCATCCCAGTGGTGTCCATCAAAAACATCAAGAAGACCAAAACTGCCATCCTGTTGCCAAACGCTCTGGTGATCGCCACCACAAATGACAGGGTGAGAGAAATCTCGCTGCTTCTCACCACGATTTGATGAATTAAGAAAAAAAACACAGTATTTTTGCACATGTGGAAAAGTATCCAAAAGACATTTTTTCTATTTCTGGTGTTGCAGTACGTCTTTGTGTCCTTCTTGTCCAGAGACAACACCTACAAGTTTTTGATGTCGATCTGTCCTCATCTGGAGGTAGGAAAGGCTTTTTATTTAGATCCATACAGACGTGTTATGCTTCCTTGTTTTCTGTCATGTATGTACTGCTCGTGATCAACAGGTAGACATTGTGAGCCGAAAACTCTGGCTTTAAACTAAACACTCAGTTTCAGATAATTTTCTTTTTTACTCTTGCGCTTTCTTATGTTATTCATTTTAAATAAGTTTGAAGACTTGAGGATCATTTAAACACATGATGTTTGGTTATGTATTACATGAATATAAATAGGGGAAGAGTCCATGCAGCAGCCCCATTCCCTCCTCAGCTGAAAACAGCTTTAGAAGTCAGAGGTCACCGCTATCGCCTCGCTTTCCTCTGGTGGGTCAAACACAGCAAAAACACAAACAGCCGAATGCCATAAAGTTTCCTGATACAACGGATACTGTTTTCATCCTGCCTACATATAATAAAAGATATAAGAATAAGAAAGCATCATGCTTTTGGGTCCATCCTCGCACTTGTCTCTCTGGTCTCTTTTCTGACAGAAAGATATTTTAACACATCAAACTTGAGGTGAAATAAAACCAATATCCTCGAGAGCTGGAGCTGTAACGTGGCAACTAAGCATTTCGACCTATGGGGACAGAAGCTGTTCAGAAAAAAAAGACTCCCTGCATGAGAGCCGGAGCCAGCTGGCAAATCGTTTAGTAACATTTTGCATATGTTCCAACTGGATATTTGTTGCATGTTGTGTTTATGCATTCAACAAAGCTGTGTCCAAGAGAGAAGGCTGTCCTGTGAGACACTTCCTGATGTCAGTATCAATCGCCCCAGGTCCTTGTGGCTAAAGCTTTATGTATTTATTTATTTTTGGCCACTTTATCCCCAAACAGGATCTTTGAAATGTTACTTTTTCCCATTTTAATTCATTTTGTGTTTTCTCTGACCCCAAAAGTCTTTATCTCTAAAAGTGATGCTTTTAGAGTGCCTGTGCAATTTAATACAACTGCATAAACTCCACAAAGCAAATGTGTTTTAAATAATCATTTACTTTTAATGTTGAGGTTGTAGGTGAGTTATTGTAGTTTTATCATTTTAATTACTTTTGATTGATATGTTTTGTGTTTTTGCTTCAAGTTCAGTTTATTTTCAGTTAATTTCCCATGTGTGTTGGCTCCTTTCATTTTACTTATTATTGTTTGAACGTCTTGAATTACAGTTTAGTTTATATTAGTTTAGCTGTTGGATTTAGACTTTTTAAATATTATATTACATGGGATATTTGCCAAGGGATACATTTTGGAAGTTAAGATAAAAGATAAAATTAGCTGACACAGCGAAGCCGACGTCAAGTTTCTGCAGCAACATCTGCAACAAGAACATCAGCAACTGGATGTTAGATTTTATTTTAGTTTTTAACGTATAAAATATTGTTTCAGATAGTTTGAGGGTTTTTTAGAAGTCTTTTGCACAAATAATGAAAATTTACAACCTTCATAAAAGCAGAACTACAACAGAAATCAGTTGAATTAAATTGCAGCTTTCTAAAAGCATTAAGTTCTCATGTAACTAAAGTGAATTGTCATTTCCTATTTCCACCCTGGAATCTTGGGTTCAACCATTTTTTAAATGTTTATTATTATTATTCACTTTTGTTTTTGTTTGCTCCAATCAAAATATCATTTGTAGGAAAATGTGAAGTTTTTTTCAGTACAGATACGATCGATACGATAGATATGCTCATGTTTGGATGAGGGGGTGAAGCAGCTGCTAGTGCCTGCTAGTTATACTCTCTCTGTGTCTGTGAATTTCTGCAGAGTGAATTCAGCGACCTGGATGGAGCGATGAGACACAGGAGGCAGGAGATGGAGGAGAGCAGCAGCTCTGACTCTCAGGTTCCAGACTATGAGAAGGTAGAAGGTACTGCATCGCTGTCCAACTGACCAATTAGAAGCAGTCGCATGCATCGTCGCATGCATCGTCGCATGCATCGTCGCATGCATCGTCGCATGCATCGTCGCATGCATCGTCGCATGCATCGTCGCATGCATCGTCGCATGCATCGTCGCATGCATCGTCTGTGGCTGTCAACGTTTTACTCACAAAACCTGAACCACTTTTGCACTTCAGTAGTAGAATCTGACCTGTGCTACTTAGTGCTGCTATAATTTTCCTTCTTTACTCTTTATTTTTTGTTGACGTTTAACCCCCCCCCCCCCCCCCACACGCGCACACACACACACACACACACACACACACACACACACACACACACACACACACACACACAGCTGTGATGAAGTTGAAAATGAGCAGCTTGTAGTGCAGGGTTTATTCAAACATACTTAGTGTGTCTTTCTCAAGAGGACTTAATCGGGATTACAAACCTGCCCCAAGTCATAACAGGCCCTGGGTTTCCAGTTTTGAATGCTTTGCTTGCCTTTTTGCTTCTATAGAGTTCACCGTTCCTCCATTCCTGGATATGCTGAAGCGCACAGACAGTGCATCATCTCCAGACCACCAGCACAAAGTGAAGAACCCACATCTGAACCAGCAGGGTCCAGACAACAAGCAGCACTCCAAGCACCACCGAGGTAGGATGAGTCTTTAATCAGGGTCGTGTTAGTTTAAACATCACTTTTATTTAAACCACTGGCACTGAACCTCTCATGGGACTATGAATTTATAATTTTATTATTTTAGTCCCTACATTTTATTTCTCTTTTTGGTCAAATTCATCATAGCATTGGCTCAAGTTTAGCTGACTCAGCTCCTTCTGTTTGGACTTATTTCTGTTGACATTGCTGCCTGCACTGTCCTGTACTGCTGCTCTCCCCACCTCTATTTTTACAGCCAAATATAAACTGCCGCTAACTTTGTAACAGTAAAATAAAAAATCGCTTTTAGAAGCGGTAAAATGAAAATATCCTCAGCTGTACTCAGGATTAAGGAGTCAGTCTGAGAACGCCACAATTCAACAACATTTAACTCTAAAAGCCATGAGAGGTGAGCTGAGGTGCAAAGAAGCACCGATTGTGATCTCATATGTGTCGTGTATGCAAACTGACCTGCGGGGATTTCCCAGAACACAAACTTGTCAAATATAAATAAATGTAGTCCTGAATGATCTATATTTATCACTGAAAAAAAAAATACTCTGTTTCTGTCAAATAATAATATTATCATGTACCAACAGTAAACTTGATTTTTTTATTTGTTATTAACAGCGTCTGTATTGGTCATAATTTTGCACATTTGCAGAGGAGATTTGGCAAAATGGGTTGCACGAAACATTAGTTTCTAAATAAAGAAATACGTCACCTGGATAAATATTTTTTCTAAATGCATTAGATATCTTCTACCCAGAATCCCTCACAGCTGCCCAAATTTCCTGCATATTTGCCATCCATCCATTCACTTCAACTTATCCTTTTCAGGGTCACGGGGAACGCTGGAGTTTATCCCAGCTGTAGGGACAAGAGGCAGGGTACACCCTGGACAGGTCGCCAGTCTGTCGCAGGGCTAACACATAGACAGAGACAACCATTCGCACTCACATTCATACCTATGGGCAATTTAGAGTTTCCAAAAAACCTATCCCACTAATGGCATGTTTTTGGACTGTGGGAGGAAGCTGGAGGACCCAGGGAGAACCCATGCAAACACAGGGAGAACATGCAAACTCCACACAGAAAGACCCTGGCCTGATGGTGGAATTGAACTCAGAACTTTCTTGCTGTGCGGCAATAGTGCTAACCATCGTGTCACCGTGCTGCTTCTTCCATATTAATGAAAAATACGCCCATATGATCCATTCTTCCATCTGCTCTCTCCTGCTTATCCAACCATAACTCTTTAGCTCCACTTCTTTTCTTGCTTATATTTATAATGACTCCTTTTCATATTGATTTCTATGAGTTGATGAAGCAGTCTATTCCAACCTTTTTAATGCAGCGCTGCTCTCACACGCGTAGGGCATTTTACTTTGTGTCTTTTTGTCGTAAACAAAGACATATTTGTTTGATCTTTCTTCAGGCTCGGATGTGGTGATTGACAGCAGGTGTCTGAAGCCAGTTTCTCTCAACACTCTGCTGATGGTCTACATGTTCCTGTAAGTTTGCTGCCTTTGATTCATTCATGTCTTCAGTAAAGGATTTTTCTGTCACTCGTCCTAATTGGAAATTAAGCTGATCACTTATATGATCTGCGGATTTATTCCATCCATTCATTGGATGCACATTAATTTCAGTTTATCATTACATTTTCATTTGTAGCGCATTTTAGCCTCAATTTGCTCATCTTCTCTTTTACATGTGTTTTTCCTCAGAGTGTGCACCCTGGTCTTGTCTTCATGTTACCTGGCGTTTAAGATCATCTCACTGGAGCAGAGACTGACAACGCTCGGCGCTGTGGCCGAGTTCACACACCCGGAGTGAGTCGTCGAACTGTCTGAGACTCTGACAAGCTCTAGAAAACTTAGCTAAAGAAGGTTGAAAAAGTGAGAAATTAGACATGGAAATGATAACCAGATGAAAGAGAAACAAAAACTGCAAAAGCATCACGATGAATTTTATTCACATCCTCACAAAACAAATTTAAAAATAGCCCAAATAATGAAACTAATGATCCAAACTAAACAGGTAACAGTGGATTCACAGACATGAAATGGTTTCCTTATTTCGTCTCAAGGACTATGGTACAATAATCTACAAGATTTACTTTTCTCTGATTTATTCATATTAGATTTTTGCTGATACATCTGACCCTTGTGAAGATTTTAAATCATTTTTATGGTGATTATTTTTGTGTTTTATTACCAGAAACAATTTTCTGAGTGGGTCCGCTGACGTAGGCACAAATCTTTTATCTGAACTGCTAACCATCAACCTGATGAAGCTGGAGAAGGTTGGTCTGTCTTTGTTTTTTCAGATCAAGTGTTGATAGATACAGCCCTCTGGATATTCTATAATCCCCATTGATAATTTAAAAAAATGTTCAAATCTGAGCAGTTAGAGGTCTGAACCCTGAGTTACTCACTTTGGGATTACACAGATCTCATTATTTGACGTTTGGGCCATGACTACAAGTGTATGCACTTCAAAAAAACTAAGGAAAAGCATAACAGGTCACCTTTAAAAATTGCGTGAATGTGTTATCAGGAGTTTCTTTCATGAGCCTCTGAAAGCACACAGCAGGAAGGCTTCAGCAGTTTCCAAAGAGCAAAGTGTAACTGGATGCCTGTTGCCATTGATCAAACATTTATAGTCAGTGATCAGTTTAGAGCATCATTTGTAAGAAGAGCTCCATCAGTCTACACTCCATTTATATTTCAGGCTGACATTCGTCTCCTTACAAACAAAAAGCAGCAGCTGACAGCCGCCTCAGTGTTTTAGACGGAGAATAAAGAAAATTTTCATCAGCAAAAAGGTGGTAAAGGCTCAGAGCTGTGTCAGACTGTAGAGTCCATCTTGATCCTGAGTGAAATGAAAACTGGAAATTGACTGGAAATATTTATTTCACATTAAACCTGCTACTGAAAGAGATGATTTGAATTTAAATTGCTAGGAAGGGAGAAACTATCCACAGCTGCCAAAAAGAGTTAGGCCTGTAAACATGTTTTAGAAATAAACATCAATCTTCATGTTTGGAAGAACTGCAGTTTTCTGCACTTCCATTAGCTTCATGGAAATCTGCTAATTGCACTACTTTGTTAAATAAGCATTATTTAACTTCATCTTTTACTCAAATCAAGTGGTCATCAAAATTAGTGAAAACTCACGAATGTTGTCGTGATGGATACCTCCATCTTTTATATACAGTCTATGGTTTCCATGTGTCTGCAGTGGTCTACTTGATCTCTCTGCAGACTGACTGCACAGCAATTATGCCAGCTTCAGAATAATAAACGTGTCAATGATGTTGGTACTGTTCTCCACATCATCTGTGTTATAACAGATATTCATGTAGACATGACCCTAACTGCTGTTTCAACTGCTTCAAGTCTGAGTCTCTAGCTTTCAACAGGAACAAGGAAATGACCTTAACAACAAGATAAACAGGAGCAGGCTTCATTTTGAAATCTACACTTACTAACCAAGACAAACACTTGCAATATCATCAGATGCACTTATCTGCAGTCGAGTTTTCTGCCAATACAGTTTACAGTTAAGCAAAAGCAAACTTTGTTCTTTCAGGTGCAGAAGAACCTGCAAAGACTGCTGGAGGAAGCTGCCTGAAAGTACAGAAAACCAGTATAAGCACAGTGAAAGTCATATATATTATTTTTGTAAATATAGTGTAAATATGTATGTTTGTTATTAAAAAAAATAACACTACTGGAATGTATTCTGCCCTATGAAGCCAAAATACAGTAACTACTGTATATATTTGGTCAAATATACCCAACGTCTGGGTTTATATTTGTTACTTACATACTTTTGTATTATTTCAAGACTTTTTGTGCTCCAAATGTGTAATTGAAAGTGAAGTCACAGCTAGCATTAACAGCAGCATTCTATGTTAGTTTTTTCAGAAACTCCCTGACATTGGTATCAAGTTCCTGTACTATTGTCTGTCTTTGTAGGGCAGCAACTATAATGATACACACAAAATAAATCCTTTTAAAAGAGAGAAACATTAATGCTAAAAATGGTCCCCTCTGGTGAAATTTGAACTGTTTTGCAGGGCTGCACATAAGTGGTCCGCAGCTGCGCATGCGCTTTCAAAATAAAAGACACGCACCAGATACGAGGTTGCAACGAGCGTTTGCGTACATAAGATTTTCTGGAGGACGACAGAAATTTGTTTAGGAATATGTCGAAGAAGCAAGCTCCTTTAAGCAATTACAGAAGGAGTCCGGACAAATGATGAAACAAATGATGAACACACAGAGATGTGGTGCAGAATATGCAGTGAAAATCCCAAAACAGAGTTTTTAGTCCGCTAGAGGAACCACTTTTCTTCTGTCTCTTCTTTTGCGGTTCGGACTCCTGATATTTCTTTGGAGGTGGAGAAACACCAAAGTAATTGCTTAAAGGAGCTTGCTTCTTCAACATCTTTAAGAGTTCTGAATAAATGTCTGTCCTCCTCCAGAAAATCTTATGTACGCAAACGCGCGTTGCAACTTCTTATCTGGTGCTCGTCTTTTATTTTGAAAGCGCATGCGCACCTGCGGACCACTTATGTGCACCCCCACCCACCTATGGGTGTGCACCTTGGTGTTCAACTTGGTCATAGTTAAACCATCTTTAGCTGTTGTTGAGTAGTTGCTAAACCTGTGCCAGCCTCTGGCATTTCAAATGACCATTTGATGATTTAAAGGTGGAAACATTTCTGTTTACTGAACTTGTTTCAGTAAACTTGTTACAGTGATGTCTGAGCCAGCTCAACACTTCTGTCTAAATCTGATATTTTACCAAAAATAAAGCAAAAAAGTTTACATTCAAATAATGAATTCTGCTCAAAAATTAAAACACCAGAACGCAGGTGGTGGCCATAGCTGGAGGCCATGGCCAAATTCTCCTAGAAAAAGAAAAGGAAAGTAAAGGTGCTTTGCTGCTTTACAAGTATATGTTACCTCATTTTGCAGAGGATACACTGGACCAACCATTTTCAAAGGAACAGAGAGATAATCCCGTCACATGATACAAAGTGTTGCATACTATAATTTAACTGTTTTTGAAGCATTTCCATTTAATACCATTAGTTGCTAGCATTGCTACTTATGGCATTAAATATCATCACAGGCAAACTATGGACTTATGCTACTCACTGTTATGAAGTTTTGCCTCGTGTGAAGCACTTTATAATCACAGACTGTATATTTATTATGAACATTACTATGATGATGATGTCACCAATTGGTTTTGGACCACTTTATGAAGCCTTAGCTTTAGCATTTTTGTTTTTATTAGACAGAAGTGATCACATTAGAATGACATGGTAGAGTGCTAAGTTATCAGATGTAGGCACCTGCAATTAGGAACAAACAGCACAAACACAGAGGATAGGGCCAGTTCAGTGAACTGAATTAGTGAAGAACAAAGCCCAGCAGACAGACATCAGGTGCAACTTCCTGTGTCAGGACACCTGTAAAACACAGCACGCCACTGACACACTATCCACATGGATCAGTTGTAGCTGCTATCCAGGGAGAATGTGTTAAATGTCTATTTTTGCTTCAGAATTGGAAGACTGGAAAGTATGAGTCTACTGGAATTGACTCACTTTTAGAACTAGTTTCATCTGGCCACTTGAGCAACTGCAGCTACTGGAAAATTCAGTGTTTCTTAATTTTTCAGTCCTAGAATTTGCCGCTTGAGTGTAAAATAGATTCTTCCAAAAATAAAGGTAATTTGATATCTTTAAATGGTCAAAATGAAGTGAAATTTGTAATAATAATAATGGATTGCATTTATATAGCGCTTTTCAAGGCACCCAAAGCGCTTTACAATGCCACTATTCATTCACTCTCACATTCACACACTGGTGGAGGCAGCTACAGTTGTAGCCACAGCTGCCCTGGGGCAGACCGACAGAAGCGAGGCTGCCATATCGCGCCATCGGCCCCTCTGGCCATCACCAGTAGGTGAAGTGTCTTGCCCAAGGACACAACAACCGAGACTGTCCGAGCCGGGGCTCGAACCGGTAACCTTCCGGTTACAAGACAAACCGCCAACTCTTGAGCCACGATCGTAATGCAGACTGCATTTGCCCTTATTTGGTTGCTGCAAAATGCAACTTTTTGGGATTACCACTAATTTTATAAATAAATATCACTGTGTATTTCAAGATTCTTCCACAAGTGTCTCTGTAGCCCAAAGTTGTTCATTTTGGCGACAGGCGTGGAACTGTTTTCTCCCCAAGCAAGCCCAACTTTTAAGTGGTGTACTCACTGCCATTTCTCATGTGTAATTAACAAAATACAACATAAAATACTCAGTGCTATAATGCCATACAAACCAAGGCTTCTAATATTTGTATTTCTTTTATTTCTAAGACTTTTCTTAGAAACTGAACCTTCCTCTCTTAATATAATTTATACCCCTTTCTGTTTGCGTTATGTTCCTGAAAAATCACATTTACTTCCACTACTTCATCCCTAGTAAAATCAATAAGATAAATAAATTACATGTAAGCTTGAAATAGTTCAAACTAAAATAAAACATTTCTGTGGTTAGAATTAACAAAAAAATTAATTGCACACAGAAAAAAAATCTTCTGTTGAAAATAATCTTTAAATTTGTGAATTATGAAACAAAATTCATTTATTAAAATTCATTTATTCCTATTTATTCTATTTATCCCCTTCGTATATTTTATTTATATTGTCTCTGTATTTATATATGTGTGTGTGTAATATTCTGTAACTCTGTAACTTCTGTCGGTGCTGTGCTTTTTTGGAAATCGAATTTCCCAGAGGAACCCACCCGAGGGATTAATAAAGTTCTATCTATCTATCTAAAACAGTTCCAGTGGGATGTGCCGTCATCTGTGTTGTTCTTAATATGACCACTGGATGGCGCCAAAGTCAGAAAGAATGTTGCGGTTTGCCTCAAACATTAACACTTCACAGTTACTCTTTATATACTAACTTTATGACAGTGAAAAGTACTAGCATACAGTTATTATGTACAGCTACATTTACTGCAAAAACATTTGTCATTTCTCAGCTTGCATAGCTTCTCTTCTTCTCTGTTTTACTCTTCCTGCCATCAGAGGTGCAAAAAGAGGAGCTGAAGGAACTCCAGTCAGTCACAAAATAAGACCGATTTTGAAGATTCATTTTAAACTGAAATTGGTTATAAGAATTGTGATTTTTGATAATGCTGCACTATAAATTGCTGTGTTATGATGTCATGATGGGTATTATTGGTATTTATTTTTCATTTAGGCTACTATTAATTAAATTGACAAAATGGTGCAATGAAAAGGGCTAGTTATGTAAAAACCCCTCCTCTCACCATGATTTGTATATTTCAGTTGTGTGACATGCCTATTTTAGTGTGAGCCTGGCACATCGCATTACTCCCAAACAACACTTTTTCCTACAACATATAAGGATACACATGAAGTCTGTTTTTAAGGGAACAGAATTGCAATCTGATTTTTTAGCCACGGTAGGCAAAGAAACTAAGCCTATTATAAAATGCTCATGGATGGGACATTATTGAGAGAAAATGTACAGTGAGCAGGATATATCTTTCAGTATGGTTATATTATATTAGGGAAAGATTGTGACATAACTAGCTAGTTGTCTTCTGACCTATCAGCCAATCAGCTCCTTGTCTTCTAGAGGTTGTCGCTACATTGCTACCCGACTTGCTACTTAGCTTAACCTTTAAAAAACAAACTTAACTTACAGAAAACTTTACTCACATTTTTACAGAAATTTAGAAAGGTTTATTTGTTGTGTGCATATATTTTTATAGCTAGTCCCAAAATCAATCCCTTAGCATGCCGGGTGCAGGGCCGATGAGTTAAAGGCTACCAATTTTAGCCAGTATTACTCTGGATTAACTTCTGTGCAAAACTGTAAATAAAAGCTGAGTGTCACTTTAGAGTCTAAAACAAGTAAAGCCAAAGCTCAAGTGTCCTAAGGGAAACACCTCTGGTTACAATGAGATTACATAGAGGTCTATGGCGAAATAATCCTATGCTTCCTGGTTCTGTGACCACAGTAAACGGTTTCCTGGTTAGTTTATGGTCTCAGTCACTAGTTCTCAGTCTTATTAAACACCAGCATTATGTTTAATTCGTGATTTATGGTCCTATTAAAATGAAAAAGACACGACAGCCATGCAGTGTGATGATCATCCAGATTCATCCCTGTCTTGGAGTATCTGGTTTCCAAAATCTAACAGTGAGGACAAAAACATTCAGGTGAAGTTTAAAAAATGACGATATGACCATACAGCAAAGAAACACATGATGTGGAGCTGTAAGAGGGAAACACATTAATATTTTTTCTTCCATCAGTCCTACTGTATGTTGTCCAGTTGCTAAATCTTAATTTATTTCCTCAAAGATCCATTTTACACAGCTTCAGTTGGTGGTGTTTTATTTTTTTCCTGAGTTACAGTGTATGTGATGTAGGAAACAGAAATTACTCGCTGCTCTTCTCCATCGCTGACTGAAGTTACACAAACAGCCCCAAAGTGTCTACTTGTAATTCTACCCAAGACCCATAATGCACTGGGGGGAATGAGGGTTTCTATGGTGACTCTGACAGTCAACAAACATGGCTGACACAGGGAGCGCTGACCAGCACGAGTAAGTACATTTTCTGATTATTTCACACTGAACACAGAGCTGTAAAGTGTTATTAAATGCACGGACGTACTTCCTTTCTCCAACCAGCATTCTGCACAGTCCGATTCAACAAATGAGTCCCGCTTTTCAGTGTAACAGCAAATAATACAAGAAGTTAATACCGTCCGTTTTATTTAGTACATTAAATGGTTTGTTACCGAAAATAAAATCTGTACAAAAATATGTGTAAAATCAGAAAATGTTCCCTTTTTTTCTGAATGTATTTTAGATGCATTATCTTATTTCAAGAATCTATTTTAGTTCTTCTGATATGGAGAGTAACTGCAACCATCTCCCAGTGTTTCAGACTGTATTAGGGTGGAGTGGAGTCTGTGAACCAAAGGAAACTATATTCAAGGAAGCAGGCAGTTCATTATTGACTTTAAATCAAGTTTTTTTTTAATTCAATAGAGATTACTGGGACTAATTTAGAAAAAAAAATGACCCAACGTGATTGCATTGCACTTCCATTTCCTCAGGCTTATCTACTAACACTAAGAGGCACAGTCTTTGCAGCACAGCAACACCAAAACTGCAGCTCCTTTAGTTGTCTCTAAACTTTACAAACTAGCAGATAAACTGAACCAAACTGCATGAATCCTCCAGAGTGCCCAAAAGCCACACCTCATATCCTGTTCTATTTACTCCCAGACGATCATCATGCCACGTCCCAACATTTTCAGCCCGACATCCAATGATCCCCAAACTCTACGTGATGCCGTGGAAGCAGGACATGAAGAACCGGAGACTCCTGATGAAGGCAGGTGTCAGTCAGGAGAACACATCCAATCAGATTTCTTTATGGCAGAAACAATGTTATTATTGGTTTGTATTTTTTTTTTTTAATTTATATTTGCTTTGGGGGGGTTTTAAACTAAGGACAGCGTGGTGTGTGATGGGTAGGACGACTCCATCATCTGGCTCTGTGGAGTGTGTCTCTTGCCCTGTGGCAGCTGGCTGAACCAGATAAGCAGAATAGGGTACATGGGTGGAAGTTTAGAAAAATATTCTCATAATAAAGTGTGTGACATATTGTGTAATTTCCCAACATTTACTGCATAACTTTTCTACACAAAAATGCTTACCAGTAGAAGGGTTAACAGCTTAATGCTTTAAAGGAAAATGTAAGCTTTTTTAATGTAGTGAACAATTAAAACATTTTATGACAAAGGTCTAGCGGCTCCATAGTGTGGTAGTTTACTCATTCACCTAACAAATGAAAGATCCCTGATTTTATCCTGGGAGGAGACAAATCCATTTGGGATTGCATGAAGAAGGGCGTCTGGTGTAAAACTCAGGTGACCCCTGTGAGTAAAGGAGCATTCAAGAGCAGCTTGAATGGGAAAGGCCTAATCATTACAATGCCTCTTGTCCACACACCACCTTAAGAGGTGCAAGTCATATTAAGTTGAAAATGACACCCTAAATACAGAAAAATTACATGAGGAATGTCAGGAAAGTAGGATCTATTATGAAGTTTCACTTAGAGTAAGTTTGCTCTTTATAGCTTTCTTTTTCCTGTTGAAGCTTGTTACACGTTAGCTTTCAAATTGTCATCTTTTTTAATACTGGCTGTTTTGGTATTAAGATATATATATCGTTTTAATTAATTAAGTATAAAGTATAAACACAGGCATGTATATAGTGCAGTCTCACTAAGAAAAAGCTTCCTTGGGCTTGTTGTAAAAGTCATGTAAATGTAAAAAAAAAACCAAAACTTTTTCCCGTTGATTCTGTTTCATTTCCCCTTTTCCTAAAAGTCAGTTTGTATTTTTATGTCAGTGAACTAAACTGATTTTCTCACTTTTTGTTAACTATGGTACGATTGCTCAGAACGCAGCTCTGGCGGGGATCCCCGTGGTTCCTCTTGAGGAGTCTTTGTGTTTCTGTGGTCGAGAACGTCTCTGCCACAGCCAGGACTCCGCCTACAGAACCACCTCTTCCTCCTCCTCACCTCCGTTCAGCCAGACAGGACTGCCCGCTCATTGCTCCTCCCACTTCTCCAGGTGAAACCCCACAGAGACTGACTGAGAAAAGGCCAGCTGTAACCACCTATGACAATAAATTTTTGGACGATTTGCTTAAAATAAAATAAAATCTTTGCTACTTTTCTCCTCACAGGTATAACAGCTCTGCGGTGACGACCAGAGGGCTTTTCCAAACCTGAGTACAGATCACAGAAACACCAATAAAACATGCATATCTGATATAGAAACAAAGCTCTGAATCCTGTGTGTTTTGTACTAATATCCAAAATATAAATGTAGCAGAAATGCTTGAGTTTAAGTATTTCTTTGGCTGAACTTGAGCTGCTAGTAAAGAGTAAGAAGACTTGAACAACTTTAAAGCTTCTTCCATAAAAACAAAAAAAGAAAGGTAGAAATAAAGGTGGAGACAGGGTCAATGAAGGACATAAGAACTGTGAGCACCAGGAGTAAAAGTGAAAATAAAACAAATAAAAAAGCAAACAAATAAAAAAAAACAGATAATTTGACCTTAAACGTGTTAAACGCCCCTTCTGAGAAGAGAAAACATGCACTTACTCAGGCTTGAGTGTCCATTAATGGGCCCATTGTTCTGCTTGTCTTATCAGATTTCATTAACCTCAGGTTTTAAGGTGGTAAAGTTGTGCTCAGGGACAGGGAGGCTCACAAAGCTTCCTATTGATGAAATTCTAAGAAAAACTCTATTAATCATGATCCTTTCTAAGAATTTCCCCCGAAAGTTAGAATAGTAAATCCTGGTAAAGATAAATGTTATTCCCAAAGCATCCTTGCCCCCAGAAGAGTTCAGGTGGAAACCTGTTAGGAGCAGGTAGGAAGGATTTTAAGAGCTTTGAAAGTTTTGTTAAGCAGAGGAGACAACATGCTGCCAGTGTTTCCTCTCCAAGAGAGCAAACAAAGTATTTGCACAATCTGATAAAATTTATCTTGTTTAAGCTTTAGAGCAGGGGAGTCAAACATAAGGCCCGGGGGCCACAGTCAGCCCAGCAAAGACTCCAGTCAACAGGACGGCTTTGGAAAATGTTAAGGAAGGTATAAATTTTGGACTTTTAAGTGTATTTTCACAAGTTTTACAGCTTTGGCTACTGATGAACACCTTCCCCATTCATTCAACACCAAAATATCATGTTTAGAGACAAACGATAAAATTCCAGAAAAGCTCCCTTTTTTTCCACTATTTACTACAGAAATCTGAGCGTTTTCTGTTTGTTTGTCCAAAGAGTCATGCTGATGGATTTCTTACATTTGCTACAGCAGCATGACATTAGAAAAAAGAGACCTCTGTTTGTAATTGTACTTCTTTTCCTTATATTAAGTTCATTAAATGCATATTATGGTTTTACACTAGCAGAAAGGGGAGTTTCACTGCTCCAGGCCACTTAAGATCAAAGTGGACTGTTTGTGTCCTGCAGTGTAAAATTAGCTTGAGCTGCTTCAGAGGCTCCGATTATTATACAACATGAAAAAACAAACTGAATGGACAACGCTGGCATGTTCATGTTTAACATGTAGTGATTAATTCACAACAGTAATATGAAAGAAACCAAGACAGACAGAGTCGGTGTCGCACTAGTTATTTAAAATGTCTCAAAAACTTTCAGTATTAAATAAATCTATCAACAGAATATGAAGAAACAACTGTTTAATGTATACATGTACACACTGTGAAAAAGTATTTTTTCACATTAAAGTATTTAGTATTAGGCAAACAGTAAATACAAAATAAGGGAAACAGCTTTCCAATGCTGTTAAATGCTACAGATTAAATTGTGCACGGGTCAGTCTCATCAGCTCTCTCACTGAATACAACGTCTCAATCAGGGCAGAAAGTGCGGCGCTCACCACAAGAAAGGACGACTGAAAATGTGAAATATGCAAACAGAACAGGAATGATGACTTGGATCTTTCAGAGCCTTTTAACCTGAGTTCCCCTGAAATATAAACTGTTAATCTGAGAGTGCCCAACACTCTGAGTGAGAGCATGGATCAGAGCAGTGGTGGAATGCACCTTAGTACATTTGCTCAAGTACTTTACTGAAGTACAGTTTTAATGTACTCTGTTTAAGTATTTCTGTGTTATGCTGCTTTCTTTTTCTGCTTCACTCCATTACAACAATCTAACCTTTAACAGGCCGGAGTCTTGCTTCCAGTTTATTCAACAGAGATGTTCACTGCATGAAAGTTTTGATAATTGCAGTATGCAGTGTAAACAGAGATTGTATGATAAGGTTATTTTTTTATGACCATTAACTATTAGATCATTGTCACTACTTTTTGTGTTGAAGATAAAACTCTTGCTCCTTTCCCTGCTCAGAGTTGCTCGAACTTTCCTTAATCCATAAAATCACATTTTAGGCTCAGTTAAAAGCTCTAAGAATGTTTGTTAATCCCGGCCAATCATTTTGTTTTTCTTTGAGAAGTGTTAAACATTACTCATCTATGGTTTGCACAACTGTTTCCCATCCGTGAGTCTTATCCTTGTTTGAGCTTAACTTGTTATTTCCTAGAACTGTTTCGTTGCACTTTCTTGCCTTGCAAACAGTTTCAGGGTCAGTCTTAATGCCAGATGACCTGGTGCCCTGGTTTAGCTGTGACTGGCTGATGATTTGTGTCTGTGGAGGGAGGAGATGTTTGAACAGATTAAACAAAGCTTAACCTGAAGTGATAATGATGGGACTTTTTGTGAGGAGTCAGTCACTTTTTTGAAATGTGTCCTAAAATATAGACCCGAAACCACGTGGTTTCGGGTCTATATTTTAGGACAATCTACACCAGTACTGGTGTAGATGTTGTGGGGGTATCTTTACCTTTAAATTGCATAAGTAAAGACTGTACATTGTCAGTGAGAGTACCATCAACCAGATGTTCTCCTATGAGCAACATTTGGAAAAAGTGTAAAGGAAGAATTCTCTTCTAACAGGAAGACCACCAAGAGAACCAGGAAGAAGCCTTGGAAGGCTGATATGGGATGAGGGAAATGGAAGGAGACAAAAGAGGAGCATAGAGAGACCACAAATAAGAAACAACTACAGAAGAGACAAGAAAAAAAGTTCATTGTATTAAACAAAGGTCTATAAAACATGGGGAGTGAAGGAGAAGGTCTCAGTCCATCATGGGAAATCCACCAGTAGCTTCAGCCTACAGCAGCAAGTCTACAGGAATCTAAAAAGTTTAATCCTGATGACATCTCTCTGGGTGCTCTGGCTTCCTCCCACAGTCCAAAGTGGTTAGTGAGGTTAAGTTAAGCCATTCTAAGCTGGTCATAGGCGTGAATCTCTGTCTGTTAGACCGACAACAGACTGATGACCTGTCTAGAGTGTTTCCTGCCTATCACCCTGTGGCAGCTGGGATAGACTCCAGGCCTCCTGTAACTCTGAATTGGTTAAGTGAAAGAGAGTGGATGGATAATTTGTTTTAATATATTATCCATATGAATTATATCTATACACCATCATCATCATTATATAAGTCATTGTACTTTTCATGGTCCAGCCCACTTGGGCACCTGATCTAGAATGATTTGTGTCTTATCTACTTTCAGGAGTCGAATTATCCCAGTTGTTAAAGCTAAATAAAGTATTATGAGTATTATGTAAAATAAAATCAAGATTATTTTTGTATATTTTCTAAGATGACGATTGTCTTTAAAACAAAGTAAAAAAAAAACAGTGTAAAAAAATTTGTTGGGCTCTGAAAGCATAATCATGTAAAACAAAATAAAAGAGAGAAACACCCAGGGACACTCAAAGGAAAGCCAGGTTTATATAATAAACATCAACTCACATAGTAAAGACAGCTTTGCGCCTGCACCTCAGTCATTATCAGAACATCCTGGCACACTGCTATTTCCTGTCAAAACCAGTGATGAGCTGATAGCAAGACTGCAGGTTTAAGCAAACACTGCTCAATTAGCAGTTCTGCACGGTTTTTTTATGAAAACCACATTTTGCTTTTAAATATTTTCAAGATCAGAACTTCTGTATTTACAGGAAAGGCAAATGCATCAGATCATCAACTCACAGTTCACAAAAGCCAACCAACATTTGATGCTGGTGTTACTCATTTCTCATACTCCAGTTTTCAGGATTCACTCTGAAACTTTTCATCATTCCATTAATATTCGAACGTTAAGCTGTTAAACCAATGCAGTCCTTAAAATCAGGGTTAGCAGGGTTACCAAGGCAATAGCAGTCAAACATCTCTCATTAGTTTTGCAAAGTTTAAAAAACGTATCTGAGTTATGATGAAGTGTTGCCACTAACTCACAAACCACATCCTAAATAAAGATTAGATGGTCAGGTTGAGTTAACTGGTTTCCGTCACTCTTTGTTTTTATTGTTCGGTGTTCGGTTTCAGCATCAAGAGCTTCGACAGAGAAAGCAGCTGTTGTTCCCCATGCTAATGCTGCTGCTGCTGCCTCGCTTCGTGCGTATCTAGGCCTCTGTGTGAATGTCTCAGTGTGTCACCAGCAGTGATTACAAATGTCATTGTTTAATGCCAACACACACTCACATGCAGCGGAGCGAGAGGGGGTGGTAAAAAAAGGGAGTTGGTGTCTTTTACATATATTATTTACGGCAGTGAGCCTTGATGCAACAGAATAGTAAATTAAAGTCATTGTGTTTGTGTTTATAATGATTTTACAGTTTACTTTGCACCTACTGGATGAACTGGCACCAAAACAGTGGTTTTTCTTCCCTGCGCAAGACTGCCAATGAAAACTAAACATGCTCGTATGCTTTACAAACTTTATGAGGAGGAACTCTGTTGCTCTACCCTTTGTCTAAGCGTCGTGTTAGTCTCTTCCTCTTGACTGAAACGCGCTGGAGCGCGTGCCGGAGTTTGGTGCGTAATGGACACCCATCCATCCTTTCTACTCTTGCCTCCTCCTCATTGTTCTCCGTGTTCCTGGCATGCTGGGCTGTCTCCCGAGTCCAGAGAGAGGAGGAGACAAAGCCAGAGATGACAATAAATCGTCTGAGTCACCATCTGAGGGAGAGACAGAGGGAGTGAGAACGACTTCGTGTCCTTTACGCATGTTATGAGCACTTTCAGACACGCTTGTCGTGCGTCCTGGCGCATCCAGTAATTAGAGGTTTCCAAAGTACAGCGGAATAGTAAATGACTATATTTCAGTTTATCCGTGTTTGGAATTAAATGTGGCAGCTTCCCTGTAGTTTTGGAGCAGGTGCTTTTTCCCGCTAACCGTTTGTCTCTCGGTGCATCACTGACAGAAATGTCGGGTCAGAAACCGTCGTTGAAGAGCGACGACTCCGCGCAGAGCCGCTTTCAAGTGGATGTGGTAATGGAGGCATCATCTGCAGCGCCCGGTCCGGCTGCCCCTTCTGCTCCGGCATCCACTGATGGATCCAGACCTCCCGAGGAGTCCAAAGGCCGGTTCAGGGTGGTGGGCTTCATGGATTCGGGCGCGATGGACATTGGACTCCCACCTGATGTCTCCCATGAGCCGGACACGGCAAAAAGCGACTCAGTCAGTCTCCATTCAACTGGCACGGGGCACACTCACATCTCTGACTCCCACTCCAACACCTACTACATGAGGACCTTCGGACACAACACTATAGACGCCGTGCCTAACATTGACTTCTATCGGCAGACAGCCGCGCCATTTGGGGAGAAGTTGACCAGACCGTCGCTGTCGGAGCTACACGACGAACTCGATAAGGTAACAAAAACATTTTTTTTTTATTGGCTTCGTTATTAAATGATGCTATTAAATTTGTTATTAAAATAGTTGATCTCAAGTTTCACATCAAACACAACGAAGGCGACAATAAAGAAAGAGTCACGTTATGGTAAAATCGTCAACTTTAAAAGGCAGTTTAGACGCCGAGAGTTGAAAGGTTATTTCCCAGATTTAAAAACAGAACTAACACGTCACTACGCACTTCCCTGTTCACCGGACACAAGTCAGTTCATTTTTCAGTAAACAGAAAAGATTCCCTTCGCTCTTCCCTCTACACAATACCGCTTCTCATGACCCTGCAGGCACCCCCAGCCGCGCTCCCACTCCTTACATACAGTTCAAGGTAACAGACCACCATTGTACAATAACAGTGAGCCAGAACACCAACTGGGCAAAGCACCACCAGGACCTTTAGGCGTGCCTTCATTTAAACAGTGAAAAAACACGAAAATCAGGCATCTCGTAAAGGTGTCGCCCTACTTCCAGTCGTGCTTCTTGTTGAACAAGTTCACTAAAGTACATCCAAAGTTATTGTTTTGGTGATGGAATTGGACAGTCTGACACATCTCTCCAAATTCTCCCAGTCTGGCAGTGGATTGGGATCCAGTGACAGTGAAGGCCACATGAAGTGCTATGTGTCATTTATCATCAAGTCCTCTTTGCCTCTGATTCACTCACATTTTTCGTTTGATTTGTCATAGAAATGAGATGTGTTTTTCTTGATTATATGCGTCAAAAATCATAAATTTCACTGGTTCTAATTTCTGTGGTTAAGCCTATAAAATGCCTTTATGACTGGACTCAAAATCAAACCTGATGGACTAAAGTGCCAAACTGGAGGCACTTTAGGGTGTTTAGTGGAATCGTTCCTTGTATGTGCACATACACAGATATTTAGCCATCTCACAGAATCACCAGCATACACATACACGGACATCAGTTTGTTTGCTTGAGCGAGGCTGTGGATAACTAACTGCTTTGCTGCTGTGGGGGTCATGGAACATGAGATATACTGCACATGAAATGATTTCACTTATTATATAACAAAGCCACAGAAAACTAATTAACACACTATCTTTATCCTTATTGTGGTGAAACGCCACCTTTAAACCAAAGATGTAAGTTTTCCAACCCAGGTAAGTTTAGTTAACTAAACAGTTTTACATTTTCAGATGTCATATTTCAATTTGAATCCACTTAATAAGTAGATAATTAAATAGTAAAATGTTTTAAATCAAATATATATTGAAATAAATAAGATAAGACCACATTTATTCATTGCTTTTATTGCTTTTATTTTTTCCTGTATACTATTGACCAGTCAATCAACTTATTTAACTTCTACCCAGAGTTTCAGATTTTCTGTTAGGATTAGCATTACATAAAGCATATATATATATATTTATCATTTGACTAAAAAACTTCTCTCTCACAAAACTAAGACCACTGACTGTCTAATCAGAACTCAAGAGTCGCAAGTTCTCAACTTTTAAGTGATTGTAATTATCCTGTTGATTGTTAGGCTTCACCTCTGTTCAAGTTTCTGCTTTCCTGACTTGTCTGGATTTTTTTTTCCCATCAGGAGCCCTTTGAGGATGGTCTGGCCAATGGAGAAGAACCATCGGCAGCTGAGGAAGCGGCCGCACTGGCAGCGAAGGAGGCCAAAGGAGGAAGTGTCAAATTTGGTTGGGTTAAAGGAGTCCTGGTTAGTGTTCATGTCATGAATGAAAGCACAAGGTGCACTCTGCTTCTTCTTGTGGTATTTAAATGTGTTGAACTACTTAAACAAAACTGTAAACAGTCAACTTTCTTCCCACAGAGCGGGCAAGAATGAAACACTTTAGTGTCACATAATTAGACAATCAAATACATAATCTCATCATCTTAAGGTATAAAATGTATTTTCTCTGGTTATATTCCTGTCAGGTTGGATCATTTGAGAATAATTCTAGATTTAGGAAATGTAAACGAACTTCAAAGATCCCTATACAGACAATGAGACACTCACTTCTTCTCTCTATAGCTACAGTAAGCTAAGCTAAAATATTGCAGAAACTGGTTCTGCATAGAGTCTACACAGTGGTGATCAGGGGTGGAAATGTGCTGCCTCTCATCCGAATATTACTGCATCAATGAGAATGCGCTGTATAGAAGTATAGAAGCTTGTCTGTCATATTGCACATGAAAAGCTTGTTATTAAGGTTGGTGCAGGAAGGAAGACAGTAAACTCTACCCGAAAGCAAATGATGTACGACATAAATATAGCATCGTCCTTTTCTCAGGTATTTTTGGCAGCTGTAAGGTTTAATTCAATTCAATTCAGTTTTATTGAATTGAAGCGCCTTGAGGCGACTGTCGTTGTCGCCTCAAGGCGCTTTAAATTGTAAGGTAGACCCTACAATAATACATACAGAGAAAAACCCAACAATCATATGACCTCCATATGAGCAAGCACTTTGGGACAGTGGGAAGGAAAAACTCCCTTTTAACAGGAAGAAACCTCCAGTGGGACCAAGCTCTGGGAGGGGCGGGGCTATCTGCTGCAACCGGTTGGGGTGAGAGAAGGAAGACAGGATAAAGACATGCTGTGGAAGAGACAGAGGTTAATAATGAGTGTGATTGAGTGCAGAGAGGTCGATTAGCACAGAGTGAATGAGAAAGGTGACTGAAGAAGAAATACTCAATGCATCATGGGAATCCCCCCAGCAACCTACACCTGTTGTCTGTCTTTACGTTTTAACTGACTTCTGTTTGTGTGTTGCAGATCCGCTGCATGCTGAATATCTGGGGTGTGATGCTCTTCATCAGAATGTCCTGGATTGTGGGACAGGCTGGAATTGGTGGGTACAAACAATTAGTGACTCAGGGAAATGTGTGACACCCTTCATCACCCAGTGCTCATATGACAGGCTTACATGCAAACAAACGTTGCTTTGCGAGCCATCAGAATATTAAAAAGCTTGTTTGCAGAAAGAAGATGAGCTGAGAGGCTGAACCAAGATAAATGAGGATTGTTTTGAACTGATTCATGTTATTCATGCATGCGTAAGGAGGGAGGCTGCTTTTAAGGTCTGATTTTGTTCAAGCTCCTCTAGTAAAGTCTAAGCATAAAATCACGGAGTCTGAAATAAGCAGAAAAGGTCTCTTTTAAATTTAAGTAGAGATAAAAGTATTAAACAGTCCTCCACCCACACAGTAAAACACTTAAATGGAATGCATACTATCTTTAAGTTGTGCATAAAGGTACAGTAGAACCAGCTAGGAAATGGTGTGCTGGCTACACACTGACAAGATTTCAGATCAATTATATTATACATTACTGCTCATTTCTACTGATAAGTCATTAAAAATAGCTCCTCTATGTTTTGCAGACTGCTTATTGACCACATAAGCTCGTGTACAAATATAGCAGGCACTAGCTCTAGCTAGTTAGTGTACTACAATAGTTTTTTCTTAGAACTTTATTTAATCTTACCTGTGATGATGAACTGAATCTAAAAATAAATAAATAAATAACCTGCGAGGAAGCCCATTCGGCCCATATGCATGTTTTATATTTTGTTTTCAACTGTACTGATTTGAACTTGGATAACATTATCGTGTTATTTTATTGAAGACTGCTGATTTTTGCTCAGTTGCCTGTAACTTCACATATTTTTCATGTTTTTGTAAAACAGGACTGACCATTGGTATCATCTTGATGGCCACTGTGGTCACCACCATCACCGGTCTGTCTACATCTGCTATAGCGACCAACGGCTTTGTACGAGGAGGTGAGACCCATATAAGACATTTTACTTTTACAAAAGGTCTTTAACATCTAGAATTTTAAAACTAAACCTACAAATGGACTAGAAACTGCTCAAAATGTATGACAGCAGCAATAATTTATATCACTTAACATCTGAATGTCATGCCATCCAGGAGGAGCATACTATCTGATCTCCAGAAGTCTGGGGCCTGAATTTGGAGGCTCCATCGGTCTTATCTTTGCCTTCGCCAATGCCGTAGCTGTGGCCATGTATGTCGTAGGCTTTGCAGAGACAGTCGTTGAGTTGCTCAATGTAAGAAATGCTCTGGTGTACTTATGGAAATCTCTCTGTGATATGCAAAAGATTCTCATTTCGAATCAACCTGTTAATTGGTTGCAGGACGTTGATGCCTTGATGACTGATGAGCTCAATGACATTCGTATCGTTGGGACTTTGACCATCATCTTGTTGTTGGGAATCTCTGTAGCTGGGATGGAGTGGGAAGCCAAGGTATAATTACAACAATGTCCCGGAAAAAAACGTCAAAACCAAAGGCTTCAGTGAGATTTCAATAAAAGGGCATAAATCATTTGTGTCCTTAAAAATGTTGATTATGTATTTCTCGTCAAAGCTGCTGAGTTAACTTTGGGATTTGGAGCTTTTAAGAAAAAGTCTGCCAGTGTATGTGTTCATTTCTGAATGCAAATCTGCAATCAAACTAAATATAAATTAAAAAAAGAAAAATTTTTGGTGCGTTAGCACCAGAATTAAGCATGTACTTCATTTAGAGGATATAAAGTACTGATACAATTGATATCTGGATCGATCCCTCCACCTCTGCCTCTACCTACCTCTGTATACATTGGTGATTTGAGTCTCTGCACAGACAAAGCAACATACATGTTTGTAACAGGGTGATTTTAACTGAGAAACTGGAGCAAATCTCTCTTCTTTCTTACTCATGTGTTTTCTTCTACTGTCCATCAGGCTCAGATTGTCCTCCTGGTGATTCTGCTGGCAGCCATTGTTAACTTCTTCTTTGGATCCTTCATGCCATCAGAAAGCAAAGAGCCTAAAGGATTTTTCGGATACCGCAGTCAGTCTGCATTCTTGTCATTTCTTCACACGGGGATTAGCATCCTCTAAATTCAGTGTTAGGATTCATGTTGATAATCTATCTTACATAATCTTCTCTCTTGATTCTTCTCTCTTTTAGCGGCCATCCTTTTAGAGAACTTTGGTCCAGAATTCAGAGATGGGGAGACGTTTTTCTCCGTATTTGCCATTTTCTTCCCCGCAGCTACTGGAATTCTGGCTGGAGCCAACATCTCTGGAGACCTAACCGTGGGTTTTTCATCTTTGTACATTTATATAAATTCACGTGATGATTTTGGTCATATGTTGTGACAGTATTGCTTTTTGTTTACACAGTAACCAGATCACACAGAGACTTGTGAGAAAAGAAAACTCACCTTCCAAAGTTTTTTTTTTTTTTACATAGAATCTTTTTTATTAGTTTATCATTTTTGAGTTTAGTTGTTGCTCATACTTCATGCACCTGATGTTTGAGATGTATAACATAATTCATCCTTTCCAATAAATTAAAAATGTATCCCATTCTCTCTTTAGGATCCTCAGTCTGCAATCCCTAAAGGCACTCTGTTGGCAATCCTCATTACAGGGCTTACCTATGTCGCTGTCGCCATCTCTGCAGGTAGATACACTTTAACAGTTGTGAACCTGAGAGAGAGAGAGAGAGAGAGAGATAGATAGATAGATAGATAGATAGATAGATAGTTAGTTAGTTAGTTAGTTAGTTAGTTAGTTAGATAGATAGATAGATAGATAGATAGTTAGTTAGTTAGTTAGTTAGTTAGTTAGTTAGTTAGTTAGATAGATAGATAGATAGATAGATAGATAGATAGATAGATAGATAGATAGATAGATAGATAGATAGATAGATAGATAGATAGATAGATAGATAGATAGATAGATAGATTGATTGATTGATTGATTGATTTAGAAGTAAAAGCTTTGTATACATGTCACTTTACCGATTACTGATCTACATTTGTGTCCTGGTTGTGCCTCCTGCAGGCTCCTGTATTGTGAGAGATGCAACTGGTGACCACAATGACACAGTGAGCCCCACAGTGAACTGCACCGATGCGGCCTGCACGCTCGGCTATGATTTTTCCATCTGTAAGGAGGGAGGCTGTCCATTTGGCTTGATGAATGACTTCCAGGTAACACTGAAGCAGATGATCTTAACACTACCTGTTTTCTTGGTACTTACTGTGTTGATTGTTCCAAAGATTATGGCGAATATATCACAATTCATAATTCATATCATAATTGTGACAATGACCAGTTTTGAGTTTGAGTATAACTTTGGCATAAAACTGTGTAAAATAAGTTATTTATAAAACCCTGCTTTGATGTGGGGATACTGCGCGTTTACTTTATGACCACTGTGATAGGAATTATGAGATCTAATCAATTAAGTGCAAGATGCAAGGTGCTTGAATTATAAACAGGATGTCATGTTCCACAAACAGTGGGTTAAATTAGCAAGAAGTTGCATTAATAAAAGACAAAATTGTGCTTTTAGGAGGGAGAGAGGAAAATATATTTTGTTTCTCTTTTGGTTCACGGCCATTAATGACTAAACCTTCATTCATGCGCTATTATCTGTGAGTAAATATCAAAGCTGTTACTATCTGTGTAAGTAGATTTTTTGGCTCCCAGCTGCACATGTGAGACTATTTAAGTTTTTTATTTATTTATTTATTTTTATGATGAGCATCTTTTATGGATCAAGTGTGTGCACACCACTGGGAAGGATCTTAAGATTAAGTTCAAGTAAATGAGAGTCTGGAGCACCACCTGGTGCAGCATCCCTTCTTCCTCTTGTGGCTAAAGGCAGTTTATTTTGACTCAGCTGGATGTTTGGGCTCTTTGCTTAAATGCTAATCAGATGATTGCTTGGTGACGCTGCTAAAGGTCAGGGGCTGAAATTGGTCCGTTTCTTCCTGCTGCTATGAAATATTAAAAGTACTTTATGCTCAACTAGGGTACCGATGATTTCACCCCGGCAGAAAGATGCGTCGGGATACAAGCAGAGAAAAAAGTCAAACTTAATTTGTATAGCACCTTTTCATGCAGGTCAGTCAGATCACTGACAAGCTGTTTATAGGCCGGAGCAAAACTAATTGTAAAAACACCGAAAGTAAAATAAAGTTTCAGTAGACTACAATTACACTACAATGAAAGAAATAAAATAAAAAGAGATTAAATAATATAATACTGGATAAATTGGATTAAAAGGAGAACATCACAGATGAGTACACATAAACAAATACAATTAAACTGTAGTAAGTAAAGCAGAAAACATTAGTAAAGTAAGTAATGTCTAAAGTACAACCAAGCCAGAATAGAACTGCTTTAAATTTACATTTAAAAATTTAGTTCAGTTTTATTTTGCATAGCGCCAACTCACAACAAAAGTTTTGGGGGGTTTTTTTTATATAATAAAGAACCTACAAAAGAGAAAACACCAAGATACAAATGACCTCTATGAGCTGCACATGGCAACAGTTGGAAGGAAGAACTCACTTTTAACAGGAAGAGTCCTCCAGCTGAAACAGACTCAGCGAGGGGGAGCAATGTGCCATGACTGGTTAGGGTCTGCAGGGAAAGCAAAGTAAGAAAAGGAGAGCATCAAAAGAAACGATGAGGAAAATGTGTGTTCGCAGCAAGGTGGGTGAGGTGACCAGGACGCCACCACCGTATGGAAATTGATGCTTTCAGCTGATATTAAGACACATTAAGAGATATTTATTGTTTACTTCAGTCAAAAATTCCAGACAATCCTAGGAAGTTGTATTACATAAAGTCGTTCGCACACAGGCAGCTTGACGTGAATTGAATCACCCACTTCTATTGTTTCCAGTGGAAGCCTACACACTGGCGTCAGTGCTGTGTCAGGATGCAAAACTGTCCCATTTCCTGTCGTCCACACACCTCCACAAAAACAGCTGTTTAATCAGACTGACAGCGTTTTTACACATAAATTGTGTGAGCAGTGGGTACTCGAAGACACAGACACACAGGTGAAAGTAGTCAAGACAAGTGAAGACTGAAAGACATAAAGCCAAAAAAGACACAAGTTAAAACTAACTATACACTCAGCAGGACAAGACTGACCGTAAACACAGTAAAGATGAGCATACAGTTCCAGGAAACACCAGGAGACAAAAAAACAATAATTAAAATTAAAAAACAAATATCACCACAGTCCAACTTCTGTGGAACCAAATCTCTCTGTAGCATAAAGCAACAATCCAAATTCAACAAACTATGATAAATGTATTGATTTTCTTGACTGAGCAATATGATGGCATATATGGCAAGACAACTGAAATCTCTGTATGCGTTTTATGTGGACCAAACTGTATCTCAGAGGACTTTTTGAGACATGCAACAATCTAATCCAAGATATTTTCATTTAATGGATTAAATTAAATGTCAGTAAACTGTCTATGTATATGTTTGACAGTCTGGGTGTCTGCACAGGCACTGGGTGCACATTTCTGCTGTGATTATAACTCGTTTATATAAGTCATACTTAAAAAATGGATGAGCAAGACTGCTGCTCTGACCCTCTTTCACTGTATGTGCATGTAATGTAGATGGCTGGAGTATGTGTGTGTGTGTGTGTGTGTGTGTGTGTGTGTGTGTGTGTGTGTGTGTGTGTGTGTGTGTGTGTGTGTGTGTGTGTGTGTGTGTGAACAAGAGAGAGAGAGAGAGAGATGAAGCTGTTCTCAAACAAAGTGCAGCAGAAATAATAGCGACTGTTGTTTTGAGTCACAAGGTTCTCGTGGCTCAGTGCTGAATGAGAGCATTGAAAACATCCACCTACACACACACACATACACATACACATGCGCACACAGAGCTCACTGACACTGATAGCGCTGACATGTTGCAGCACTACAGACCGAAGCAGCTGCTCGAGTTTCATTATTACTGTTGTTGAAGGAGAAAAGCAGATCTGAATGAATCTGATCGTCTTTGACCCGATAATACCTTTGAATCATATTTGCTACATGAGTTTCTGAGACCTCTGTCTCATCAACATGATCAATACTTGCCATAATGTCTAAATGTTATGGACAAAACTCTTTTTTTGTCTAAAATTAACACCCAAGGTATCAATTGCGATACAAAAAAATATAATAAAAATATATCACACACAACATGATATAGCAAAAAAAATTGTGGATTTTGTTATAAGGGTTAATGAACATCTCAGAAAATCTGAATTTTCTGGAAATTTTTTTGATGGGTTTGGTCTTCGACATCATACATTGTTCGTAGGTGACTGTGTAGAGCTGTCCTCCCTCCTTCACTTCCATCAGATATGAAAATATTCTCTCTTGAGATGATTTATACAATCGGCTCTTTTAGGAACAAACTCAGTTGAATGGGTGATGTTTTTGCACCAAATATCTACGTCACTGCTTCATAATGATGCACCTCGTCCCAGTGAGTTGAGTCAGTCCTGCTTCAGAATACACTTTTAAAATCTCAGAGTTGCTTTCTCATGTGCAGAAATGTTCATGTGGATTGTGATTTTCACCAAAAACACAAAAAACGTTCAGGACCTCCTACCCGACCGTGTAAGAACAAGCTGTTTCCAGCCGTTTTTAGCTAACTTTTGCTACCAGGACCATCTTCTAAGCATTATTTCAACTGTATTAAATAAAATTTCTAATAAAGTCATGACTGAATACAATGGGTGTGAAATTTACAAACAACATTGGTATTCAGACTTTCAATATAATGTTTCAAATATATCTGTGAAGGTTCTCAGTCATCCAGGTCCTCGTAGTCAAAGGAGCTTACAAAGAAAAGCGTCTGGACTTCTTTAAGTTGCTTGAAGACGTTTCACCTCTCATCCGAGAAGCTTCTTCAGTTCTAAGGTCAAAAGGTGGGGAGTCCCAGATTTAAACCTAGTGGGAGTGACCCCCGCAGAGGGACAAAAGACCCCCTGATGATCCTCTAATCGCCTGAGCCAAGGTGTGAAACTGGGTGTGGGTCCCAATCAGCCAGAGTTTCGGGTGGGTTCATTGTGAAACCTGGCCCCACCTTATCATGCGAATTCCTGAGGTCAGATGGCCCAGGATGTGAGTGGGCGTTAAGGTGTCTGGGGAGGGAACTCAAAACTGGATTATAGATGGCAGGTTTAAATCTGGGACTCCCCACCATTTGATCTTAGAACTATAGAATATTTTTCTTGCAGCAGAAGGGCGGAGGGCACTAAAGTATCAATCAGTTAGGGGTGCTCAACTGAACATATGTGTCACAGTAGTTAATTAAAACTTTAGTAATATAAGTAAAAGTGTTATGACATCATGCGCCAAAAGAAAACTTTCACGAGTTAAAGGCAACAAAGTAACAAAATGCAAAACAAGCATCCACTGATTCTGAGATCTTCTGTGAGGGGTCAGCTATGACCGACAAAACTATATCTGCAGCCTATAACTTGGAAAACATTGTATTATGCAGGTATGCGTGCTTTCATGAACTATAATATTTGTGCTAAAATGGTGGGAAGATTTTTCAGATGTGTTTGATTTTATAGAAAAGTAACTAAAATTCAGAGGGGGACAGTTGTGTCACTTTGCCGTGCACACCTGTCAGAACCTCTGTCCCAGACATATCAATATTATCAGAGCAGAAAAAGCAATATTCAATCTCAAATATCAGGTTGTACAAGCAAATGTTTATAAGAATGTAAACAGAACCAGTACTGAGATCGCAGTTTGTTGCATAAATTTAGGAAATGTGACGGTACTGTACTTGCGTTTCAGTGTTATCGCAGATGTGGCGGCAATGCTGGGGATGTGTAAGGCAGCACAAGTGCAGCGACAGTAACATCGTGGCTTGTGGCAAAAACTCACAAAAAACTGTCAATGGAAATATCTTTAAAATGCTTCAATTGCTGCTTCATTTTAGTTTAGGTTAAGCTTGAGTACTTGTTGGGTAGATAGCTTGTACTGGAAGGACTGTAAGGTGCTAGTTCAGGTTTGCAGCTACCACTCCCCGGAGTGTCGGCCAGAACACTGCTCAAGGCCCGGATGAATGTTCAGAAGGGAGACAATGAAGACACCGAGGATAGTGCAGACTCTTGTATTGACTTCACACAGTTGAAGGTAACAGAGGTTGTCAGAGGAGCAGGTATTGCATACAGGTTTAGGTGCGTGGGCATGGATGTGTGTGTGTGTGTGTGTGTGTGTGTGTGGTCTCTGAACGGAACAGAAAGAAAATGCTACATTACTAAAGTGTTCACAACAATATCTCCAGAGTACATCAACATAAACACAGGCAGGAAATAAACTAACATCCCCTTTAATACCATAGGCCATATATTACCCACGACTCACACGTAGACCCCCTGAGAGAGCTAACCAGGTACACAGCTATACCCAACCACACGGCAGGAAAGTTAGCTTAGCTTAGCTTAGCTTAGCACCCGCTAGCGGCACAGACAGAAACATAATCATTTCCCCCCTAACCTTGGTTACAGTCCCAAACACATCTTATTATCACATCCTCACACATCACCAACTTACGTTGCTCATTAACGCACACTTCTCACGGGATAACCAATTCTCTGCCAGTAATCTGGAGCAGAAAAGCTCAGGTGCTTTGCCCACGTCTCTCCCTGGACATAGTCTCTCATACAAAGCGGTGGGGTGACCTCTACTGGCCACTCTAAAAACTACAGGTGAACTAACAACTGAACAGAATAAACCCATAACTACGGGGCCTTTTGTACAGCCGCCCCCAAATGTATGAAGTACATTTGCTCACAACAAAAGGCAATTTTACAAACAAAGTTACGGTGATTGTCCTTTGCCTTCGTCCGGGAGGGCAGGCAGTACCACCAGCCTCGCCACAGGTCGGGTGAAGGTCCGGTCCTTCACCTTGATGTCAGCAGACCTGATGTGCCCGTCGGGACTGGGGTGGACTTTGGAGATGCGGCCCACGAGCCAGGAAGCGCGAGGCAGCTGAGGATCTACGATCATCACCACCGAACCTTCTGTGACATCTGCGGGGGATGACCTCCATTTCTGCCGAACCTGCAGGCTTGGAAGGTACAGCCGGATGAATCGAGACCAAAAATGGTCAGCCAGCACCTGGGAGTGCTTCCACCTCCGGCGACTCAGGAGCTCTTCTTTGGGATAAGCCACTTGAGGAAGTGCTCCGTCAGGCCGCCCCATCAGAAAGCAGTTGGGGGTCACTGGATCAGGATCACTGATGTCAGACGGGACATAACCTAGTGGTTTGGAGTTCAAGATGCCCTCCACCTCCACAAGGACCGTGCGGAGGACCTCTTCTTGAAGGGGTTGGGATCCTACTGTAGTGTAGAGTGCCGTCTTGACAGACCTAATCTCCCGCTCCCACACTCCCCCGAAATGAGGAGCCGCTGGTGGATTGAAGTGGAAGACGATCTTATGGGGAGCCAGGAGCTTCTGCAGGTCAGAGGTCATGGCTGCAAAAGCTGCTCGGAGTTCCCTTTCTCCCCCACGGAAGTTGGTCCCTTGGTCCGAGTACAGCTCAGCTGGAGTTCCTCTCCTGGCAATGAAACGTCGAAGTGCCATTAGGAAGGCATCTGTATCGATGGAGGTTAGGACATCAAGGTGGACCGCTCTGATAGTTAGGCACTTAAAGATGATGCCCCACCTCTTCTCCACACGGCGCCCGATTTTGACCTCAAAGGGTCCAAAACAGTCCACGCCTGTCGAATAAAAGGCAGGTTTGTAAAGGCGGAGGCGCGCAACTGGCAGGTCCGCCATCTTGGGAACAGTTGGTCGAGCTCTCCATCTGCGGCACTCAAGACAGGTCCTTTGAAAACGCCTAACTGCTTCCCGGCCTCTCAGGATCCAATGAGTGCGCCGAATCTCCGCAAAGACCCTCTCTGGCCCTGGATGGCGCAGGCGACTGTCGACGTCCTGGATGAACAGGCGGGTGACTGGATGTGTCGGATCCAAAACTAAAGGATGGGAGCTGGTAAAGGCGAGATCTTCAGAGCGGCGAAGACGTCCACCTACACGGATGACCTCATTCTCGTGGTCGAACTCAGGGGATAGTGCAAGGAGACGACTGCTGCGACTGATGGATTTCCCCTGCTTAAGGAGTCGATACTCCTCAGGGAAGCTCTCCTGTTGAGCTTCTCTCAGGACATCCATCTCTGCTCGAACATAGTCATAAGCCGATGAAGTTCCACCGCCTTTGGCCGCCCCATGCAACTGCGTAATAGCCGCTTCCAGCAGCTGTGTCCAGGTGTCATATTTGCTGAAGTTCGAAGTGGCCGGGTCGAAGGTGGTAGAAAATCCACAAAAGGTCTCTTTACGGAGCTCAGATGGGCCTGGAGGCTCAGCCAGGGTGCCACTTGGCTCTGGAGGCCACTGTTCTGGACCTAGGAGCAGGAAAGGAGGCCCTTGACTCCATCTATTGGGTCTGGTGAGCTCGAGAAGGGACTTCCCCCGGGTTATATCATCTGCGGGGTTCTGGGCTGAGTCCACATAGCGCCAGGTGTGCGAGTGAGTTAATTCCTGGATCTCAGCCACGCGGGTGCCGACGAAGACCTTGAAGTGGCATGACTGGGACCTCAACCAGGTGAGTACAGTTGTGGAGTCAGACCACAGCACTATTCTCTTTATGTCCAGAGTGAGCTCATTTTTAAGGAGACGGGAAAGATGAGCTCCGGAGAGGGCACCACACAGCTCAAGTCTGGGCATGGAGAGAATGCGTTTAGGGGCAACACGGGAGCGAGCCATCAGGAAGGCTAGATGTGAGCTGCCATCACCTGTCACTGTTCTCATGTAGGCCACTGCGCCATAAGCCTGCTCTGACGCATCACAGAATATGTGAATCTCTCTCTCACTAACTGACTCCGTGATGTGCTTTGGGAGATACGGGCGAGGAAGCAGGACTTGTTCAAGGAACGGCAATTCCTCTTCCCAGGTTTTCCACTGCTGGAGTAGTTCTGGCGGAAGCTGCGGGTCATCCCATCCCCTCTGTTGATCCCAAAGGCGCCTCACCAGCATCTTGGCTCGGGTGGTGTACGGTAGGATAAAGCCCAGTGGGTCGTATTGGCTTGCGAGAACCTTATAAATATTCCGCATAGTGGGGGCGCCATAACTGATTTTGCGGTGTCTGTAACCCAAGGTGTCCGTGGGGAAGTGCCAGCTAAGGCCCAGAGTTGGCTCAGAGGTGTCTGATTTGTCTTGAGTGAGCCAAAGTTCTGCACTTGTGGATCTGAGGTCTTCAGGTAGGTGGCCAATGGTGCTGGGTTCATTACTGGCCCACTGGCGAAGGACAAATCCAGCAGAAGACAGGAGGGCTCTTAGCCTGTCCACTAGGTCCCGGGCTTCTTCATGGGTCGGCACGCTCTGGAGAAGGTTATCAACATAGAAGCACTGTCCCACAGAGTGACGTAGCGGATCATCTCCTTCCGTGTGGTCCCTGGCGTGGCGCTGCAGAGCAAAGGTTGCACAGCATGGGCTGCAAGTTGTACCGAAGGGGAGGACCTGCCATTCATAAACGGCCACCGGTTCCTCGGGGTGTAGATCCCGCCACACAAACCGCAGGAGGGAACGATCTTCGGGAAGAAGGCGAATCTGGTGGAACATACCTTTAATGTCACCACTGATGGCTACAGCATGCTCTCGAAAGCGAAGGAGAACACCAAGGAGTGATGCGCTCAGGGTGGGCCCAGGTAGAAGATGTTCGTTGAGGGCTTGGCCTTGGAACTGGAACGAACAGTTAAACACAAGGCGATCTTTGCCATTGTGGCTAACAAGGTGGTGAGGGATGTACCATGACTCATCTGCATGAGCAACCTCAGAGGGGGGCACCTTAACCACCGAACCGGCCTGGACCAACTTCTCTATCTCTGCCCGGTAGACCTTAGCTCGTTCTGGATCTTTCTGGAGCCTTCTCTCCACACTTCTCAAACTGGGAACGACCGCGCTAGGGCTAGCTTTAAGGTGTGGCATGTTCTCGCGGCGAAGGAGGGGGGTGGCATAACGTTGGATGCCCTCGACGTCTACGCGAACTGTCTTCTGCTCTAGCAGGCTAACTGCATAGTCATCTTCTCGTGAACGGGTAACCACCTTGCCTTCTGGCACCGGGACAACATCTACCTGCCATAGCTTCTCTACATGTTTGAGTAGCTCACTCACCTGGGGAGGAATGGCGGTCGTGAAGAGGCACTGTTGTGGCAGCGAAGAGGAACCTATAAGGCTGGAGGGACCCTGTAGTGTCCACCCTAACCTGGTGCGCATAGCGGCGGGACCACCCGGTGGACCAAGACGGACAGCTTCAGTTGGAGTGATGAGCTGTGGGTGGTCACTGCCAATCAGAAGGAGAGGTTTGACCTTCTTGAAGGACTGGAGAGGCAGGCCTCGGAGGTGTCTATACTTCCGCTGCAAGGACTCCACCGGGTAGCTGTGCTCGGCTAGGTCGATACGGGTGGCGGTGAAGGCGTTGCGGACTTTGTACTTCAGCTTAGGTTTGCCACCAGGGGAGATCTCGAATGAGACACATGATCCTTGCAGAGTTTGCACATCTTGCCTGATAGTGCGCAATGGAAGTGTCTCTGGAATGCCTTGAAGGTCAAGCTTCTGGGCAGCGGTGGGTAGCAGCATAGTCCTCTCTGACCCATCATCCAAAACTGCGTGAGTGCTCAAAGTCTTGCCATTATGGTGAAGGATGACTGGGACAACCTTTAACAGGACTTGGCCGCTCTCTGTAGGACGATCGAGGTACAGGACGCCCGTAGGATTCTCACCTTCTCGTGGGGGAGCAGACACTGAGCCATGTGGCTTTAAGAACTTCGAATTCACGTCGTGAAGGACCTGCAGATGACGACCCTGACACAGGCTGCAGGGTTTCTTGAGGGTACACTGTGCTGCCTGATGGGAGCGTGCGCAACGCCAGCACCTCTTGTTAGTCTTTATCCAGTCTGTGAGTTGTTCGCGACTCAGTTTGATGACCTCCTGACACTGACTCAGGTGATGGGCACGGTTATCGCAAAAGGCGCAGTAGGGTTGCTGCCTAGCTTTGTTTGGAGTGGTACCTGGTGACCTGGGTGAGCTCTCTGCACTGTGAAGGACCGCAACAGAGCGTCTGCTTGGTCTGACATCAGGCTTCTCTCTGGTGATCGCTGGGGTGGGCAAGCCGTCATAGTCCTGACACCAGGATTCGTACTTTAACCAGGTAGCCAGGTCATCCAGGGTGTAAGCCTGACCAGAATGGTTGTACATGCACCGACGGAAATCAGCTCTTTGCTCTGAAGGAAGCTTACTAAGGAGTCGAGCCACATGGGAGCCACACTGGAGTTCAACCTCCCCATCAGGGCCTAAAGTCTTCAGCATGCCCACGAGCGACTGGATGTGGAGAGAGAATCGCTCAAATGCGGCTGCATCCCCTCGGCGGATGTCAGGTGAGTCCATGACAGCAGCAATTCTTCTCAGGGCAAGCTGGTGGGGCTGCCCAAGCCTGTCGTTAAGAGCGTTCATAGTGTCACTGAAGGGCGTGGCAGAATGGAGGTAAGCGTCCGCTATCAACTTTGCTTCCTCCAGGTGTAGATGATCTAACAAGACTTGGTACCTGAAAAGCTCTGAACTCTCCGGGGGCAATAAGTTCTCTAGCGCCATCTTTAGACGAGCAAATTCCCCAGGATCACGGCGTGAGAGCTTGGGAATGCTTGGACGAGGCCCCCTGTAGGTCAAGAAAGGAGTAGATGAGGACGGGGATGGAGTTGGCAGTGGTTGCAATGGAGGGGGGTGTGCTCTCGGAGGCGGCGCTGGAGGGTAGGTGATCCTTGGCTGAGGAGAAGTGAAACCTGGCCTAGATTCATGTGGGGGGATGATCTGACTCTCCTGTGCAGCCATAGACTCCCTCTTCAGATCCTGGAGCTCTTTCAGCATCGTATCGATGCGGTCCGCAACTGGACCCTGGCTGGAGACAGACTCCTCCTTGAACACAACAGGAGGAGGTGGTGGAGGCCAGTCCTCTTCCTCTTCAGCAGGGGGTGGCTGGAGATGAACAGCAGGGGCTCTGGGCGGTGGACTGAGCTGCAGACTCTCTACACGGTCCAACAACTGCAGCAAACTAGCATGAAGGGCCTGGACATTAGCCAGCCCAGCTTTCATCTGGTCATGCGACTGCTGGAACAGGAACCTTTCACGTTGTATATCTTCTAATTCTGCTCTCAGTGGTGTGACATGACCGTGTGAGCGGTCATCAGAGGGGTCAGACGGAGGATGGTGGGAAGAACGGGTGTCGCCTCCTGTCTCACTTTCCTCCTGGTAACCTGCACCAAGCCCGGGAAAGTCAGTCTCATAAGCTTCATAGCGGAGGGGACGCCGTACATTACGCCGTGGGCGCGCACCAAGAGCTGAGAAGTTCTGAATATCATCCATCTTGTTAGGGTAGAAGCAGCTTACATCCGGCTCGAAGGACCATTAATGTTGGGTAGATAGCTTGTACTGGAAGGACTGTAAGGTGCTAGTTCAGGTTTGCAGCTACCACTCCCCGGAGTGTCGGCCAGAACACTGCTCAAGGCCCGGATGAATGTTCAGAAGGGAGACAATGAAGACACCGAGGATAGTGCAGACTCTTGTATTGACTTCACACAGTTGAAGGTAACAGAGGTTGTCAGAGGAGCAGGTATTGCATACAGGTTTAGGTGCGTGGGCATGGATGTGTGTGTGTGTGTGTGTGTGTGTGTGTGTGTGTGTGGTCTCTGAACGGAACAGAAAGAAAATGCTACATTACTAAAGTGTTCACAACAATATCTCCAGAGTACATCAACATAAACACAGGCAGGAAATAAACTAACATCCCCTTTAATACCATAGGCCATATATTACCCACGACTCACACGTAGACCCCCTGAGAGAGCTAACCAGGTACACAGCTATACCCAACCACACGGCAGGAAAGTTAGCTTAGCTTAGCTTAGCTTAGCACCCGCTAGCGGCACAGACAGAAACATAATCATTTCCCCCCTAACCTTGGTTACAGTCCCAAACACATCTTATTATCACATCCTCACACATCACCAACTTACGTTGCTCATTAACGCACACTTCTCACGGGATAACCAATTCTCTGCCAGTAATCTGGAGCAGAAAAGCTCAGGTGCTTTGCCCACGTCTCTCCCTGGACATAGTCTCTCATACAAAGCGGTGGGGTGACCTCTACTGGCCACTCTAAAAACTACAGGTGAACTAACAACTGAACAGAATAAACCCATAACTACGGGGCCTTTTGTACAGTACTTGTGCAGTCACAAAATGACAGAACATTACGTTTTAATAACAGATATTTAAATCGTCTGACAGAAACCTCAATACTGAACAGAGTTCATTTAGAAGCAAATTTACAGAAAACACCTCTGTGGAAATGGCACACGAGTGACATAAACAGAAGAAACACAGTCACACAGGTGGAATATTGAGTGAACTATTATTATAATAATAATAATAATTAATGAATTATTGAAAATAGAAGAAATTAAGGTCACACTGCACACCATCAATTATCTACAAAAAAATCAGAGACTTTAAAACTCCACTAACATTGGCCAATGTATATAATCTATCTCTCAAAATACCTGAATCATGTGACTTTTTATATACTCTAGATGTTTATTGGTCAGTGTGACTTTTAAAGATGCTCCTATGTCGTGCAGGTTATGAGTCTGGTGTCTTCCTTCGGTCCTCTGATCACCGCGGGGATTTTCTCAGCCACTCTGTCGTCAGCTCTGGCCTCGCTCGTCAGTGCACCCAAAGTCTTCCAGGTCAGAACCATAAAGCTCCAATTTACTTCTGTTTCAGCTGTTTTCTGACTTATTTCCTCATCTGCCTGCTCCTGATTGTTTCAAAGTTGCTTGACGAACCTGCCAACATTACTTCTATATTTATTAAACTGAGTGATTTCTAAGTTAATAAAAGCTGTATTTATTCTAGGCTCTCTGTAAGGACAACATCTATCCTGGACTTAGTGTGTTTGCAAAGGGTTATGGCAGGAACAATGAGCCGCTCCGTGGTTACGTTCTGACCTTCTGCATTGGTCTTGCCTTCATCCTGGTTGGTAAGCTGTTTAAGTAAACCTTCAGCTCCTGCATAAGAAACATAAAGAATAAAAATATCTACAAAAAAAAGTTAAACCTGTCTTTTGTCCACTAGCGGAGTTGAACATCATTGCTCCAATCATCTCCAACTTTTTTCTGGCCTCGTATGCTCTCATCAACTTCTCAGTTTTCCATGCCTCCCTGGCCAGCTCTCCAGGTAATCTGTGGAACTGTAAAGGAATTATGACTAGATTATAGATTATATGAAAATTACCATAGTGTTATGCTGGTATTTCTGAAAGTTTTCTCAATCTTCCTTGTCTTGACTCATCTCTTAATGGCATTTTAGCTAGTATACAAATTGGTGAATGATGTTTATAGTACAAAAAGTTCTTTGTTGTTGTTTTTTCACTGAACTAAACATAATTTCTATTAAAAACATCAAAAGAAATCCCTCTGTTTGGCCTGTTAACATCTGATCTACTCTCGCCCCTCCACTACAGGGTGGCGCCCCAGCTTCAAATACTACAACATGTGGGTATCCCTTGCCGGGGCGATCCTGTGCTGCGTGGTGATGTTTGTCATTAACTGGTGGGCGGCCCTCGTTACGCTGCTCATTGTCCTCGCACTCTACATCTACGTCAGTTACAAGAAACCTGGTAAGAAGACAATGGCACAATATTTTATCCTTTCCAAACTTCTAACAACGACCTGCTCGCCAATATGAAGCTCTGGGTTAGGTACTTCCAGCTGATTTCACACGGCACCATTTAGTGGCCGTTTCTTTAATGGCTACTAAATGCTGGGTGTCACCAAAGAACATCTAAATACTCAACACCTCCCATTCTCTGGATGTCTGACTTCTTGAGAGAATGAATGCACTGGTGTCATCCTCCAGTCACTGGGAAATTAAATAAAAATAGAGCAACTGCAGCAAAAAATAATAAATAAATAAATACAAATAAATAAAAAAATGCATGGTACTGATACCTGAGCTCAGGACGGCGGACATATTTAATGTATGTAACTCTTAGTTGTGCCCATTCTTTACTTGAGCGTTTCCATGTTTATCCACTTTAAACTTTTGCTCCAGTAGGAATTTTTTGGCTTTTTAATCAATATGTTTGATTTCTCCCAACATTTTAAAAGAGATCTGTGTGTTAATTTAAATGGTGCAATGAACAGAATAATAATCATAATCTTATAAATGAAAGTTTTCTGGCCTACTTCAGTTTTGACTCTGTATAGGTTCTGCATCTTGGCTTTTACGAGCTATCTGAGGAATTCAAGCAGCTCATGGAAAACAAACTAAATATAATCACTTAATAAACTGTGATGTATTATTTAAAACATATAATGCAAAGCAGTTAACATTAGTCCCACCTGCACGACCTGCAACAATACTTACTGTATTAACATATTAATATTGCATATACTGTATTATCCACTTTTACTTTCTTTAATGTTTATCTTGCTTTATCTAATTACAAATTCATCTTTTATATGCTGCAATTAATAATAACGACCATGATGATGATGATGATGACTATCATTATTATATTGTGGATAATTGAACTCCATGAGCTGACCAATCTACTCAAATTCAAACTGCTGTTTCCTCTAGATGTGAACTGGGGTTCATCCACTCAGGCTCTGATCTACAACCAGGCTCTGACTCACTGCCTGAACCTCACCGGAGTCGAGGACCACGTTAAAAACTTCAGGTCAGCATGAAGCTTTGAGTGGAGCTGAACTCATGGACTAAAAGTGACTGAAACAAAAACCAAACCCTACCTTTAACTCTAGACATGCTTAATTCTCGGCACTCGTTACCAACACAAAGGCATTCAGTAGTAACAGTGGAAACTTGGCTCTAACTGAATTTAAATGATCAAAATGTAATCCAATTTTAAAAGTAATTATTTAAACCAAAATAACCTGACTTCTTGTTTTAAAACTACCATAACTTGACCTTCTGTATAAAATGTATATTGACAGGCCGCAGTGTTTGGTGTTGGCGGGTTATCCAAACGCTCGACCCGCTCTGCTTCAGTTGGTGAATTCTTTCACCAAGAACGTCAGCCTCATGGTCTCCGGCCACGTCAGAACTGTACGTACCAAATGTCGTCTGTTAGGTCTGCATGTCACGCTTTCTTTCACACGGCTGAAACGTTTTGTGCTTCATCTCCTCCCACTCCTGCTCCAGGTGTCCCGTCGGTCGAACTTTAGGGAGCTATATCAGGATTATGCCCGCTGTCAGCGCTACCTCAACAAAAAACGCATCAAGGCTTTTTATGCTCCTGTTTTTTCAGACAACTTGAGGCACGGAGCTCAGTTACTCCTGCAGGTACAAAAGAAGCCTTCTTTTTGCACCCTTCATCTTATATTAAAGTCACCATTTACAAATATGTGTTTCCTCCCCATGCTAGGCTGTTGGTTTAGGTCGTCTGAAACCCAACACGCTGGTCATGGGTTTCAAGAACAACTGGAGTGATGGAAACATGAGAGATGTGGAGAATTACATCAACACTATACAGTAAGGGCTAATGCGTCTTTTTAAAGAGCTACCAACAACCAATTTTACAATCATACTGTTTTTTGTAGTGCTGTTATCATTAATTGTGTTAAAATGACGTTAACGCCATGTAGGCTCTCTCTATCAGATTGTAATGTTAAAAGTTAAGGTTAAAAAAGTGGACTAATCTTTGTCTTTGATGCAATTTTGCAGCTGAGGTTCTGCATCACACTTGGAGTCATTTTTGTATAGCGTTTCATTTATTTATTTATTTTTAATTCCAGTGATGCCTTCGACCTTTTGTTCGGTGTGGTAATCCTGCGGCTGCAGGAAGGACTGGATATTTCTCACATCCAGGGACAAGGTACGTCTGTCTTTTTCTTCATATCCATCACTTTGTCTACCTTCTGTTTATACTGTGTTTGTACTCCTGCAGACGAACTGCTATCATCCCATGAGAAGCCTCCAGTCATCACTAAGGATGTGTTGATTTCTGTCATTCCGGCTAAAGACTCAGATTCTGACTCCTGTCCTTCAAAAACCACCAGCAACCAGAGCAGCCCGCTCATCACGAGAGGTAAACAGTGAGGAAGAATTAAAATTATACCTCAGCTTAGCCTATTGCTCTAATGTTTACTTTTTATACAACTCTCACTGTCACAGGACTTGTTGTTCTTATATTTTATTCAAGTATTTCCATTTTAAGGCAGCTCATCGTTAGCGGTGAACAAAAAGGAAGAAATTAAATTGATCTCTTTTTCTTTTCTAGCCATGTGCTATGCTATGGAAATTATTTAAAATCAGCAATGATTGAAATTGACTGACTTCTCGTCCAAAAAACATTTGGCACAATCCCTGCACAGTCTCACGGCTAAGCTTGTGAAATATTCCATTGATTTATGTTTCTAGCATTTTTTTTAGCAGCAAAAGTATATAAAGAATTAATTATTTGAACAGCTAAGGCTCTGTTTTACTATACTGTACTGTTGTGAACCCTGGTGATACAGCTCAGGAGCTTTTGTGTTTCTTTGACTTTACCTCGTCTTGTGCTCTTCCATGTGACGTGGCCTACCAGAGACCAAGTCTCCTCTGAGCCTGACCGACCAGCGTCTGTTGGAGAGCAGTCAGCAGTTTAAGAAGAAACAGGGCAAAGGAACCATTGATGTTTGGTGGCTCTTTGATGATGGAGGTTAGTGTTCTCATTGTTATATGAAAATAAAAACATATCTGGTGAACTGACTTTGGGTCCTATGATTCTGTCAAAAAGTCTAAACATAGCTAACTGTTGGTTGTGCTTTTTGATTCATACATTTCACTGTCGTAAAAAGTAAGGTGAAAAATGAATAGACTTAAAAAACATTCAAATCTGTGGTTCCCTGATCTACACAGCAAAATCTCCAGTGTTAAATTAACACTGGAGATTTTGCTGTGTATACTGGAAAACAGATTTTTGTTCAGTTTGGGGTTTTTAATGACCTGTATAATCTCTGATGTGTTGGTTTGCAGGCCTGACTCTGCTGATCCCCTACTTGCTGACCAACAGGAGTAAGTGGGGCGACTGCAGGATCCGCGTGTTCATCGGCGGAAAGATTAACCGCATCGACCACGACCGCCGAGCGTGAGTCAACAGCTGCTTATCCACCTATGCCAAGCAATAAACTTTACTTTACTACAAACTTGACTTTATATCCACATACATTTATTATTGTGTTTTTGTTTTTGTGTCACGTCAGGATGGCCACGCTGCTCAGCAGGTTCAGAATCGACTTCTCTGACATAAACGTACTCGGTGACATCAACACCAAACCCAAGAAACACAAGTAAGTCCTCTGAAACTTCCTGAGCTCAGCAGCTTGATCACTATGGATTTGCACTAAACACTATTGTTTTTAATGTCTTTAGCGTCTGTGTTACGTGTGTAAATTGCTTACAAAGTGTTGGAAAGCCAAAGTCAAAAGGTGAATGATTTGTTCATGAATCCTCTTTTTTAATTTATCGATTACTTGATGACTGTGAAAGTCAACATGTAGAAAGTTTGTAATACTAAAAGTTTAAGTGCTTTGAAATATTTTTTTAAATGTTCTTTAGAATGAAGCATCACGTGGGGAGGATGAAACTGATAGCGCTACTCTAAAAACCTAATGTATGTGTTTTGTTTTTACAGTAAGCTGACCTTTAAGGAGCTGATCGAGCCGTACAGGCTGAAGGAAGACGACATGGAGCAGGAGGCTGCTGAGAGGCTGAAGGCCCAGGAGCCCTGGAGGATCACTGACAACGAACTGGAGCTCTACAAGGCCAAGGTCTGCCCTCATGTTGCAGACACACTCAAACCAATCACAGTGCTCTGTTCAAGTGGTTTATGTAACTATACTGTGTGTTACTTTCAGACCAATCGTCAGATCAGACTGAACGAGCTGCTGAAGGAACACTCCAGCACTGCCAAACTCATCGTCATGTAAGAACTTCGTAATAACTTTGTCATCATCGTGTCATCATTTGTTTTAATTTACAGACAAACTCGCATTTAAAAAACCTGGTTAACCCGGCTGCTCATTTCCATGAATCAGGTGTTTCTGTGTGAGCTTGCATCTTCTCCCTGTGCCTGTGTGGGTTCCCTCTGGGTACTCCAGCTTCTTCCCACACTCTAAATACATGCGTGTCATGTTAACTGGTGATTCTAAATACACCGTGGGTGTGAATATGAGCATACAGCTGTCTGTGTTGAAGTGGTGACTTGTCCAGTGTCCAGTGTGCACAACAGTGTCTTTGGATCCTGGAATACTCACTACCAAAACAATCATTAATTGACAAAATAATGCATGACAAGCCAATCACTGCTTGTATGGACACCACTTTCTGCAAAATGAAATAAAACCATAAGAGGCCAGATTAAATTCTTATAACAATGAAAAAGAACACCAGTGAACTTACAAAAGCTTTGGACATTTAGCAAATGCACCAGGGGGATGTTAAAGAAGAACAATCTCCAGGAGAAAGCCATAAGTTCCAAGTTCAACCATAAAGAGAAGACGCCAATGACAGAAAATACAGAGGATTCACCACAACCATTTATCAAACTCAAGAACAACAAGTTAAACTTCACCGAAAAAACCTTCACCAATTCTGAAGCAGCATTCTATCTGTTCAAGTCAACCTGTAACAAAGCGACAACAGTGTGGAGAAGTCCTGGAACCATGTTTTATGCTTCGGAGCCGAAGCATAAAACATCAGCAGCAGCAGAGCTGGTGTGACGCAAGGGCATGCATGGCTTCCATCCATGTGTGCAGCACATTGTGAAACATGTTCCATCACAGTATTAAAAAAGGCATTTTATATGTGATTGTGTTAACTTGTCCAACTAAACTGGAACCCAAAAAACAGTTAGCTATCCCGCGGATTTAAAGTTGAGAGTCTGAAATTTTGACTATATCTTAAACTTTGATACTGAAGAAATCTTAAGACACTGATGACACTCAGGGAACTTCAGAAGCATTAAAGTGGATGATCCATAATGCTCTGAGCTCCAGAATTTATAGTTAATATTTTATAAGCTGTTCACGGTTAATTCAGTGCAGTTAATTGAAAAACAAGCAAATATAGTTAAAATAATGAGACATAAAGTGTGACTCATCACAGCTGTTACATATAAAGTAAATTAGACCTCTCACATTGAACTTAACACGTCAAAATAATTTGACCTTTAAGCTTACATATTAATTTAATGACATTAACTGCTCATAACTCATAATTACAAGATCATGCAGTCTTCTTTCTAACGCTGCTCTGGGTTTGATTTTGATATATATAAATATCATAAAAATTAAATTTTTCTTTCTCTCTCTGTGTGTGGCTAGGAGCATGCCTTTGGCAAGAAAGGGCACAGTGTCGAGCGCCCTCTACATGTGCTGGCTGGAAACTCTGTCCAAAGACCTCCCACCACTGCTGCTGGTGCGAGGAAACCACCAGAGCGTCCTCACCTTTTACTCCTAACACACACACACACACACACACACACACACACACACACACAGAGTCATATACCTATTCTGCTCACGCACAAACATACAGTGTGTCCTGCTCTCCATATTTATTACAGTATGAGAAAGCCTCCGTCTGCACAAAAACAGAAACGTCGTCGTGCTTTAAGCTTGTGAAACTGTCCAGCTGTGAAGGGAAAAATTATTAGGACTAATATCTTTTTCCACTTGTCTTAAATCGATTGTTTTTAACATGTTAATTAAACTCAGTCAACAGATTTGACCATAACACTAACAGGTTGCTTGTTCCGTTTCCTCTGTGAGTTTTATGTGAATGAGAGTAACTACAGGTAAATTCATGTAAAAGTTTATTCATAAGGATAAAAGTTTGGATTTGAGAATGTAAGCTTCTGTGATTATAAAATGACGTTTTTATGGTTTTTCCCCACTGGGTTCACAAAGACAGATGCTCCATCTTTGTTAACTTTATTTTGTACTTTATTTTAATAAAGGATTAACTAAAACATATGCTTTATTGAAGTTTGGTTTTTGTCAGCTTTATTCCTGTTCCTGTATTAGTGAAGTACTTAAAGTCAAAATCAGAAAATAATCTCATCCTCAGCAATGTAACTTTAATCTGATGACACAATTCTTTAGTGAAGGGCTGAAAAAAACAATTCACATAAACTCTTTTTTATTTGTATGAACTCCGTAAGATAGTGGCATTAGAGTAGAACAATGACATATACACTCAATAGCCACTTTATTAAGTATACCTTGCTAGTTGGACCAGCTTTCGACTTCAGAACGATCTTCATTTTTCATGACATAGATTTAACAAGATGATGAAAACAATCCTCAGAGAATTTTGTCCATGTTGACATGATCGCTTCACATTTGTCAGCTGCACATCCATGATGAGAATATCCTGTCCCAGCCATCAGAAGAGAAGCATACTGTGGTTATAATGGGATGGACATGGTCAGTGACAATACCTGATGCTTTCATGCTGTTTACACCAAATTGTTCATTTTAATTATAGCCTCAGTTTTCTGTTCTGGAAGCAGCACATTGTGTTGTGTATTCAGAGATGCTCTTCTGCATAACTTCTTTTGTAATGACTGGTTATTTAAATTATTGTTTCCTTCCTATTTTCACACAGAAAACTGATGGCTACTTTCTGATGATTATTGGGAACCTTTCTGTTTCTAAAAAGTCAAATCAGTCTCTCTGACACCAGCAACTATGCAATGTTCAAACTCATTTTAATTACCTTTCAGTGAGATTCTGATGCTCAGTTTGAACTTCAAAGGGTCAACTTATCAATGGCATTATGCCTAATTGCAACAGATTTCTTCTATGTAATAATTAGAGGACTCAGTTAGCAGTAATACTTAATATAGTAGCAGGTGAGAGCATATAGGAGGAAGCAATTTTACTATGTAAAGAACTCTAACACAGCTTCATTCTTCTATGACAAGCCTTTACAAGTCGGAAATACTACAGCGCCGGGAGGACCTGAAGGCAGCACCACCCCTAATCAGCGTGGTTGTTGCTCTTGAACACACCTCGTAACATTTTCTCCAACAGGAGACGGAGGGGAAGTGAACGCCGAGCGAAAGGCAAGATATGACGCATTAATAATCTTTCACATGAAACTCAAAGTGAAATGTGATGCTTGGTCTCGTTTAAACGAAGCTTAACCGGCGAAAGGCGCTCCTGTTCGTTCGTGTTTTCGTTTCCTGAACTGTTAGTGAAACAGAGCCGATTCAGAGGCCTTTTAAAACCACATGACAAACAAACACTGTGTCCAAGCTTAATCTTCAACACTGTGGGATTTGTAAAAGCAAACCTGCAATTCAAGGTGGTTCCTGTAAGTTTATTTCGCAACCATTGTCGAGGTCAAAGGGTTCAGTGATTGACAGCTCGATGCGCTAATGAGACAGGGAGGACTAATTAAAGGGACAGTGTAGAATTGATGCTGTAGGTTTGTTTTTGTTTTTTTTTACTAAATTATAAGTTTATTAACTTATGCATTTGCCATTTTTGTTGCCAGAAAATTACAAAATTTGATTAAAAAAAAATTGTCATGGAATTTTTTTTCAAAATAACTATTTTGAAATAGTTAAAAATATTTCAAAATTAAGTGCAGCTGTCAAGTGAATGCGAATAAAAAATATTTTGTCTAAATCATAAAGAGCACAGCGATATCAACTGAAGTGAACAAGGGTCAAGCTGTTCTTTACAGTAATACCAGTGAGTGCCACAAGATGGCACAGTTAGTTAGTAACTTTAATTAAATTGGAAACATTGTAATTAGAATAATTGGAACCAAATATTCTTGGGTCTAACTGTTAGTAAACAAGAGCAAAATGTATTTGTTTTCCATATTTTAGTCTTTCTCTGGATGTTATATCAAACCACTCAATAGGAAGAATAGATAGCATTCTAGTGAGATATCAGTATTTATTTGGGTCAATTTTGCTGTAGTACTTTTAGTTTTTTCAGCATTTTAAACTCTGAGCTATATTTTGAGGTTGTTAAACCCAAATTCCCATTTCTTGACATTAATCATCAATCAATTATTCAAAACGTTTTACCTTTTTATCTATGATTTAGCTTTAGCTCTTATGTGTCAAATGAATACTTTTAAAATACTTTTATCATTTTTTTGTAAGTAGCTGCTTCATCTGTTCATAATATCTCCTCTGACATTTTGCCAGATCATATATTACCCCAGGTTTCATTGTCTTTGTCTCGGGATCCAGGATGACGAGCTATCAACTGAGCGCGAAGGAGGACATGGTGGAGAAGTTTCTGGATGCTGCAGCAAGAGGAGATATGTCCCAGGTGTCCACCTTGCTGTCCCATGTGCCCTCGCTCATAAACCAGACAGGATACAGCGGCTGGACCGCACTAATGCTTGCAGCTCGCAATGGACATTCTCATGTGGTGGAGAAGCTGCTGTCACATGGGTACATCACTGCATTTCTCTTAATTTGTAATGTTATTAATGTACCATTTGCTTTGAACAATACTAAAGAGATATATTGTGGAATATTTATTCAAAGCTGCATTAATAATTTTTAGCATTTAGGGGATGCGTCTATTCCACATATGTTATGTTTAGGTAAATATTTGCAGACTTGATGGGCAGAAACATAGGAACTGGAAAGCATTATGAAAAGAGGCTAAAGTGAGGTTTTCAAATATTTAAAGAAACTGAACCTGAAAGAGCAAAGTAAACAGTCTGTGTTTGTTTGTTTTTCAACAGAAGTTCCTTATTTGTGTGCACAAACTTGGCTAAAAAAATTTATTCTCATTCTGAAACAAAAGATGTAGCTAGAACAAAACTTGGCTACACACAGGTACGTTAAATTAAAACGTATTAAAAATTAAATAGGAGTAGACTGAAAGTCAGAGAGAGATAAAACTGTAGCTAAATTTTTTTAGCATATAGGAGCTATATGCTAAAATGATATTTTAAAGTATAAAACAAGGCAAAATAGGGATAAAACTAGTGGTGAAAATACAGTAAAATTAGGAGTTGCAAGAAAACCAAACAAGACAAAAAATAATAAACCTGCATGCGTGATGAGGCAAAAACCTTTACTGAAATAAATCAATATAAAAGCTGAAGAGACAAAAACTAGTAGCAAAAAAAAAACCCATTTAGTATAGAAAAACATCCTCAAAGAGGCTATAATAAGCAGGTACGGAAAAAATATTGGTGCAATTTAAATGAAAACATCTAAAAACTTAAAAGTCTAAGTTGTAAAAGCCCCAGACTTTAATGTGTTGTAGCCTTGAATGTATAAATGGATTCCTGACTTCTCTAAAACCTCTTTTTTCTTCTGTCTTTTAGCTGTGATAAGTTCATAGTAAACAGTTCATCACAGACCGCCTACGATGTTGCCAAGTTCTGGGGTCACAAACACATCGCTAACCTACTCTGCCAGACAGACGATGGCTGCCGGCGAGTCCTGCCGGGCTCCGACATCAGTCCGCAGGAAAACTACTTCAGCAGGGAGACGCTGGACCGCCTGAGTGGGAAGAGGACTGACAAGGCCTGGTTGGAGGCCAAACAAAGAGAACCAGATACTGTCTACCTCATATTCTCGAACCTCAGCCCCATGCTCAGCACATCCCAGGAAGACGACGGCGCAGTGGTATGTTTATGACCTACAGCCTACGGCTAGTTTACATGACAAAGATGAAAGTCATGTGAATTGTGAATCTGATTGCAACAGGTTGAGAGCAAACTGTGCCGGTTCAGATATGAGGCAGTTAAGGATCTTCTGCAGAAACCTGCAACTGTGCTCATTTTCCTCGGAGTGGAGAAGAGGAAAAATCCCTCCCCTTGCTCTCCTGAGGAGGGTATCCGGGAGGCTCCTGCTTGGTTTGCTTTCAGCACTGATGAAGATGCTGCTGACCTTGTTAAACGGTGCAGGGAGAAGAACTGCTCCTTTTCAAAGATGCCAAACAGAGACCTGCTGAAACTAAACGAGGAAGAGGCCGGTGAGACACACAAAACGTGTGTTGTTGTTTGATCACCTGCCTCTCTTGTGTCACAGTATAATACTTCTTCCTGCTCTCCTTGTCTGCAAGGAATCGTGGCTCAGGCTCGATCGGTGTTGGCCTGGAACAGTCGCTACAGCTTCTGTCCGACATGTGGCAGCAGCACCAAACTGGAGGATGGAGGACACAAGAGAAGCTGTCTGAACTCTGAATGCAGGAGTCTAAAGGGGGTCCACAATACCTGCTATCCACGAGTTGGTATGAATCTGCTCATCTATCAGCTCATCTCCACTGTAGTTAATACTGTGTAGCATCATGCTGTGCACAAAAAACATTACCAAAAAAACGTAAAAGCTAAAAAGAACAGAAAACTGTAGTTTCTCCAGTGGCTTCTTGAGGCTGGCTCTAAGTCAAGTCCTGCAGACCCCCATATTAAAAAAGCCCAACGTGGGTGCCTGTTATGCTGGTTGAAGGCACGGCCGTATGCAGCAGCCTGGGCATGATCCTGACCTGTAGCCCTTTCCTGCTCTCTTCCCCCTTTTTGTTGTCTACTCTTTATTGTTGCAATGTCAGATAAATTCAAAAATGTCCAAAGTAACAAAGTTTGCATATGTTTGTGATTTCAGACCCAGTGGTCATCATGCTGGTGATCCACCCAGATGGAAACCAATGTTTACTGGGAAGGAAGAAGGTCTTCCCAGCTGGGATGTTTTCCTGTTTAGCGGGATTTGTAGAGCCTGGTATACCACACACTCACACACACAGAAAAACAGAAAAACTGCTCAGCTGTTAAACAACTGATGTGAGCCTGAAGCTCATCCTCACAGGAATATTAACCATAAATCAAGTCTCAGCTATAAAAATTAGGGTGACAGCTTCTCCCTGTCCTACCCCGCAGGGGAAACGATTGAGGATGCAGTAAGGCGGGAGGTGGAGGAGGAGAGCGGCGTGAAGGTCGGACCGGTTCAGTATGTCTCCTGCCAGCCCTGGCCGATGCCATCCAACCTCATGTTTGGCTGCCTTGCTGTCGCCATATCAACAGACATCAAAGTGGATGAGAATGAGATAGAAGAAGCTCAGTGGTTCACACGGCAACAGGTAAGTAACAGTGCGACTATTAGTGGAACTGCTAACAGGGATCATGATGTTAAGAGTTAATAATAAGTCTACTGAAGATAATTTTATAACAACAACTTGGAAACTGTTAGCATCAGCTGTATCAACTAGAAATTCTCCAGAGCTTTCATGCATATCCCATGGCCAATTCTTCTAATGCTTAATAATGAACAATTCTAGACATTAATGAGACAGTAATCCAACTTTTCTGCTTGCTCAGGTAATCGACTCCTTGTTCAGAGGAGCATCTCCAGCTTTTAACATCCCCCCCAGGCAGACCATCGCCCACCAGATGATCAGACATTGGATCGGCATAAACGCTAACCTCTGACAGAACACCTTCATCACTCGACCACCTGCCCAGCTGAGGAGGTCAGATGGATAGGAACGAGTTTGTCCCCAGTAGATTAACTCACCACATTCCTCAGATTGTTCATGTTGTGCTTTAATATTAGTTTACTGCAAAGTGACTTTACGCATGTACAACAATCTCAGGTTTGACATTTCACCTCGGAAATATCTGCAGTACGATGATGAAATATGGAAGAAGAAGCATGCTCTGTCCAGATTCAGTCCAGAAGTAGTTGTCAGAAACTGTAATTATTTAAAATAAATGTATTTTAAAAAATGTAAAGTAGTATTCTCCTCGCGTGTTTTATAATAAACTATATTCAACTTTCCTTGGATTAAACAAAACATTTTTGACAAGAAATTAATTCTCAAACATCCATTTCATCTGCCAAACCATTCAGAGTCCTCAGGGTGGGGGGCCTTTTGTTTATGTTTAATTTGTTTTCATTTACTTTAATAAGTTCATTAAATCTAAATATTTCAGTAAAATTGCACAAGAGATTCTGATGATTGCTGGATTATTTCTAGGAGCCAAAATAAACTTCCAAGTATTAAATAAATTAAAGCCTATCCTTTGCATCCTTCTGTCACACCAACCCTATATGACCACATCAGTGACTCTTCTCTGTGGTCTTCCTCTTTTCCTCCTGCCTAGAAGCTCCATACTGAGCATCCTTTGTGCATCGTATCCACTATCACTCTTCTACACTTGTCCAAACCATCTCAGCCTTGCCTTGATTACTTTCTTCAAAATGGTCAAATTATGCTGGCGCGACAGCTCATTTCGAATCCTGACCTTTCTGCTCACTTCCTATGAGAATCTTAGCATTCCGGGTTGCAAGAAGTCTGAAGCCCATCCCTAAATATATAAAGGTTACCCCAATGACTCAGTTATATATTCCCAGAGTTAATTCACAAACAAGGTTCCTTCTAAAACAGACAGCGATTTTGTCTGATTGTCTTCAATGATCCATCTGTCTCCTGTGCATTCATAGAGAGCATGGTTTGCTTTATGAGAAAAGCGTCGCTTTTCAATAATTCATTTAATAACTTGAACTCATGAAGAGAATTTCTAGATGTGTTCAAGGAGTGGAAGGTGTTTTGCAGATTATATGGTCTTGCAGGGAGTAGAAGTGGTTCAATATCTGACTAAGATGCCGCCTGGTGGCACTGAGGATGCCTCAGTATCTTTCTAGAAGACTTGGTTGTAGCTGGACAGGGGCTAAAAAAAAAACTGGGCACTATTTTCAGTCTCACATGGGTCCCTATTATGATATTTTGTAATAAATAAGACTCCACAGAAGCATTACTTTGCCTGTGACTTTGTCTGTATCTTGGCTGTCCGCGCATATAAGGTCTTTCTAATGACTTGTCTGGTTAAATTAAAGTTCCACTGACTTCCTGCAACATTTTGTGGTGTGAAATGGTGAAAAGTCCAAGTTATAACTCTTTTGCACAATATAGGATATTTTTGAACATAGCGTATAAGTGTCTGTTAATGATTTGAATTACTTGTACTGTACACTGCTGGGTTGCTTTATCTATATTAGTGCAGCATAATGCAATAGTAGATTAACATTTTCAAATTTGCAAAATAATTAGTAACCAGATCTTTACAATAATTGGTACAGAATAAAAGTATAATGTTCATAACCAAAACATAGTGAAGTAGAGAGAAGAACATGTACTTCAGTTAAGTATTTGGCTGAATGTTATCATATTTCAGAGTGTCTGGTGGCACCCACATCTTACAACGATGACATACGTTCACATTATGAAATACATGTAATATACAGCGTATTAAATGCAGACACCAAGATGAGCATGTCAAACATGGAGTAACAATGATCTTAAGATAAAAAAGGAGGCCCTCCTTGCTTATTATGCTGCTGTGGAACTTTCCATATTTTCTTTATACAAAAATACCAAAAATGCAGAGCCGATGAGTCTGCCCCACAAGACAGGCCATTGTTTTCCTTGCTGTAATAAACCTTTGGGCCACATCTTATCTGAGCTCATTTGTTGCTGAAGTTGCTGAGTCTGTCTCAATGTGTTTTCACCCTGTGTCACTGTTAGAAATGTAACCTGCATCACAGATCAGATAAGAGCAGTCACTCTGCCTGCCCCAATTCAACACGTGCTCTGTCTCACAGGTCATCGGATAAACAGGCTGACTTTCAGTCAACAAACTAGGAAAGTGACTTCTCACAGCAGCCTCGGTCTGATGTGATATCTCGGAGATGTCAGCCTGATTTCTGTCCTTGTCGCTCTGAGGAAGCCAGAGCTTGGTTTCGTGTAGCGGAGCGCCGGCAGCCTCTTGATTTTCTTCTGATATGAAAACCTTGATAGGAGGACGGGACTGGTTCTCTGTGGGTTGTGCACTATAAGAAACATACTCAGAGTCTAGAGTGAGGCAGCCAATCAACAGCAGAGAGGTATCCTCACGCTGGTCATCATCTGGTAAGAGCTGAGAGGTTCGCTCAACTATGATGAGACTTTTGTCTCTGAGGACATCAGTCACCTGGAAGTCTTCAATATTAAGGATGCTCCTCTCTGCAAATTTCTGTTGAAAAGAATGAATGAGTGGTCATTTTGTGGCTGGCTGCTGTAGCTTTACATATATTTGTGTTTATTGTTTCTCTTTTTTTTAGTTGTGCAAACCCTAACGGGTCATTTTGTCAGTCTTAGAAGTTTTCTTGTTCCCGTTTCTGTATGGTGTCTTTGCCATTCCCCCCTTGTTGTCTGTTTATTAGCATCCACAGTTTTCAAGATATCATGTTCAAATTTTGTGTGATGGTAGATATCATTAACAGGTGTTTTTGTTATAATTAGTTGGACTAATATTGTAAATCTGAGTCTGACGATGGGCACGAAGTCTCCCATGCACAGATATATGAGCTGTAAGTAATTAACCCAACTATGAAAGCTGTAAAAAAACAGGTTACCTCGTGGTTTGGGTCCATCAGCCACTGGCCTGTTTTGCTTAATCGAGGGCTAGAGATTAGCGGGAAGAAGTACGACTTGTACCTAAAAAGTAATGTTGATTAAAGTCATTATCAGTGACAAGGACTAACCGCGTACTATCAGAGCATTCACTTCTGATTTTTGGAAACTGTTCCTGTAAGTCCAAGAAACCAGGAGAATCTTCAGGAAATTGTTCGCATTTTTGCAGCATGTTTAATCTTTCAGAGCCAGATTGACCAGAAAAAGCAGGTTCATGGGCCAATGACTTGAGGTCAGATAAAAAAAGATAACCGCTGTTAAATCCCATAAATGTTTGTGAAATACTGGTAAATATTCACATTTAGGAAGCTGTTCTCAGACAAGTTTTGGTAATGCTACTGCAAAATATGACTAGTTAGTAGCAAATAACATTTAACGTACATTTTTTCCCTTCATGCCATGCCTTGCATACAGTCTTTGGGCCAAAGATCACATGACATACATGAAAAACAAACGCATTAGTATTACTAAAAGAACAGATTGCCCAGCACTCACAGATTCCTGGACAGGATGGAGAGGATTAACACAGTGGCAGCAACCAGCAGCAGAGGAATCGCTGTAGCCACCACCGTTACATCATCTGGAAAGAAGAATATCAGATTCTCTTTGTTTCAAAAAAACAGAATAAATAAATCACTTTCCTGCAGTCACAGCAGTATGTTTCTATCGCCTGTACTTATGTCCATCATCTGGGTCAGTTGTGTACCTCACTGTCGAGCATTTTCTGTAATAGCCACCTGCACTTTATCCATCCATCCGTGCTTTTCAAATTAAAAGCCTATATAACAAATTCAACATTTTATTGCTCTCTATTCTGTTATTTCTCTTATTGTGCTATAAGAGTTATTCAATTTTTGATGCTGAAAGAAAAGCCATCAAGCTGGCTTTGATGTAGGCAGTGCACTCATTTATAATTATAATAGAAAATATCTTAATTGCAAAGTGTGTTTCACATAATTGTGTCTTGTAACATGTGAAAAGTTCTTGTTTGCATTTGTATGATATAGACTTTCATTTTTTGGGGGGAAATCCTCCAGAAATACAGCAGAAACATGTTTTGATTTTTTTAAGATAGTTTAAGTGTATTTTTGTTTGTCTCTTGGGTTGACATGGGTTGAAAATGTGAGGTAGCAAGTCGTGCTGTCCACTACAAACGATGCTGTTTTGTTTTGAAAGGGGTAAAGTTACTGAACATTTCTGAAATCCTGCAAAATCAAAGTCAAGACTGTCAAATTGGACCATTTCAGTTTTGGCAATAAAGTGATAATATCTGAAAATAAGTTGTCGCTTAACCTCCCTTGCGGCTTTGAAATGTGGAAGCTGCAATTTTTGTCCATTTTAAATGAAAGTCCATGTGCTCTCTTAGCCCAGCCCCAACAAATGAGACATCAACAGAAAGAGATACATAAGCAGTGCTTGATATAGAGATCTCAGACTCAGACAGAGAATCAAAATTAATTGCTGGCTCTTAGGAGGATATACAACTGGTTTCACAGGTGAACAAATGCTGCAGTCCACACACCAGGGGGCGCTGCAGATATGGCTTCAATGATTGATTCTAAGTATATTGAGTAGAAATCTACTACAAAGAAATGTAGCCAACGCTGCAATGCAAAAAAACCACAGAAAGGAATCTGGTTTTGGGTCCAGTGAAACTCACCGAAATCTGTCGTCATTTGAACGATGCTTTTAGAAACATTATCAGCCAACAGCGTAACAGAATACTGAGCGTTGGGCATCAGGTCATAGAAAGTGTGCTGCTGGTCATCTGGCCACAAAGGTAAAGCTGCAAATGGGAGACTGTATGTTGCATTTGCAAAAAGGTGATAAAATATGCATAACAGTTTTGTGTAACACCTCTGCAAGTGAGAAAATATACATGGACAAATCTAATGAAAAAAAGACAAACTTTTTTTTTTTTTTACCGTGGAGTGAGATTTTATGTTAAAAGGCTCATTAACCCACATACATTGTTTGTCTGAGTCTTTCCTCAGAACTGCTTCATATCTGCTCACTCTGACTGGCTCAGACTTCCTCTGCCACTCCCACATAATGGTCACTGATGTCTTAGTCACACTGACACTCAGATTGACCACCTCCATCAAAGCTGAGAAGACGAACACACACAGATAGAAAGTCAGATATAGATTCCTCATTTTTCCCCTGCATTTAGTTCAATGCAAATAACTTCTGTTCTGCTGTAAATTACTTTGCATATTATTCGCCCATTTTACTGCATTAGCATCACTATTAATTGACTCTTAGATAAGACTTTTCTCATTTTCTACTCACAGAAACAATACTAACTGAGAATACTAATACTGAGAGCTGATGATTCACATTACCGAGTCATCCGGTGCAGATGCAGATGTTATCACCCCCACACATTTCTATCTGAGCTCATATTTACCTCCGTACTGCAGACTTGCCGGCAGAGACTGACGAGACCCATACTGCTGGTTGTAAACGGGAAACACACTGATCAGGTACTCCTTATTAGGGTCAACATCTGGAAACATGCACAGTAAACAGAACAGCTGTATAAAATACAATGTCTGTTATAGACTAAAATACCATATATAAGTCACTCTTTCAGTTTGATTTATTTCCCCTCACCCCCAACAGGTTGCAGCAGACGGGTGCCCCTCCCTGAGCCTGGTTCTGCTAGAGGTTTCTTCCTGTTAAAAGGGTTTTTTTCTTCCCACTTTCTCCATGTGCTTGCTCTTAGATTGCTTTTTCTCTGTATTATTATGGGGTCTTTACCTTACAATATAGAGGGCCACAATGGTTGTTGTGATTTGGTGCTATATAAAACAAATCTGAAATGAATGAATTTAGACTTGATTTGTCAGGAAAAATGTACAAAGAAAAAAAAAAGCTAACATAAAACTTCTCCTAAGAGAAAAGATGCACCTACTAGCTAATTTCCATCTGCACTATTTAAATCCACATGGACAGTCTCCAGCAGTAATACATCCCCGCACAGCGCCCCCCAGCATTCAGCAGTATACATAAACTGCTCTGCTTCCTCAAAACTCAGCAACAGCCCAAAGTGTGAAAGTGTGAGAGTGTGTGTAGAAAAAATTAGTCGCTAACAAATGCCCAAACATATTTTTAAAGACTTAATGAAGAGCTGTTTGAGGAAACTGCTGTAAAATTTATCACATTTTTGTTGTAGATCTTATTAAAACACAACATAATTATGACATTTACCTGTTTCTTTATGGTAAAAATGGTAAATGGCCTGCATTTGTATAGCGCTTTACTCAGTCCCCTAAGAACCCCAAAGTGCTTTACACTACATTCAGTCATTCACCCAGTCACACACACATTCACACACTGGCGACGGCAAGCTACATTGTAGCCACAGCTGCCCTGGGGCGCACTGACAGAGATTTATCTGGAAATCTCCATTTTAAAAAAATCCCCACTAATCAAATGCAAATCAAATACACACAAGATGATAGCTTTTTTCCCCCATGTTGGGCTCTGTTATCTAACACCATCTAGATTGTGGTGATGAGGTCCTATCAGCACAACTGCACTTGCTATTTTGCATCAGCTTTACAGTAAAAGCCTGCTAGTGGAGAAATTTACTCAGCAGCACGTAGCAGCCTTAAGGATTCAAAGATAAAGCCAAAGAACAAGTGGCAGAAAGCGGTTTGCCCCAACAGTGAGTCAAACCCCATAGATGTGAAAATGCACTCCTTTACACCAGAAACACTTAATATGGCTTTTTTTTTTTTAAAAAGAAACCTGTTTAAAAGTAACCAATTAAAGATATGCATTATTAGATCTGATCATGTTTTGCACCACTGCTGGCTGCTGTAGCTGCTGCCTCTCAGCTTTGCTTCACTTCCATGAATTTGAGTCACTGAACTGGACTTCTCTGTGCTGTCTGTGCCTTCTGGAGCATTTTAATGATATTATCTGACAAATAATGCAGTTTACTAACAATGCTATGGCAAAAACACTCATATTAAGGCTAATAAGGCATCTGTGATGTCACAGCGGGTTTGTCTATATAAAGTCTCTGGTTAAAATGCTCAGTTCTAGAGTGGCTGACTGCTTGGCCCCCACCTCTGCTAATTGGAATCCAATTTAGTGAACTGACGTTTGTCTTGTTGGTGGCTTTTTGAGCATTTTTAATGGAGTTATCTAACAATAATATGGCTTGTTGTATGGTACAGCTTCACGAAAAAGAAGATGATGCCTGAGCAGTATGCTTTTATTCTGAAGTGACTGCAGGACACAGAATTCAAGGTGAAGCCAATATATCATATTCATTAAAAAATAAAATGACTTTTGTTTTGGGGTTTTTTCCCCCTTTTCACCTCGTATGACGGTGGAGGTGATGAAGCCGTCAACTCGAGACCAGTGGCTGGTGGATGGACTCGTCTCAGGGTGCCACTGAATCAGGAAATAACTGACAGGCAGGGTGTGACCTTGGTTGATGGGGATCTTCCACTGGACCAGAAGCTCATTTTTTTCTGGGTAAGAGGTGGAAATCCACATGTTTCTGACAGAGGGAAGAGCTGCGAAAACAGGGCCCACATTATTACATAGATTAAGATGAAGAAGACAACGCTCATCATCAACAGTAAAATAAGCTACCATTTTTAAGTCTCCTATTTTTGAGATCCGCACTTGTTCCAATGCACTGTGCATTTTTGAAATTTCTCTTCTTGTTAAACATATGAGGCAAGTTTTTAAGAAAAAACAGACGAGATCGTGGAAAGATTTTGCAATAGGTTTTGTAAAAACAGCATGTCACTGGTCTGCTGCTTCCTTCGATGAAAAAATAACATGCAGGATGTTGCAAAAGTGAGCAGCACGCGTATCATATCTAATATCTAGAGCTGGAAGCCAATAGTCACGATTGTGTAAGATACTGCAAATGTCTTTTTTAAAATTCAAATTCAAAATTCAAATTCAAATTTTATTTGTCACGTACACAGTCATACACAGTACGATATGTAGTGAAATGCTTGGACAACTACTCGTGACCTAAAGAAAACAAAAAAAGGAAAGGCTATGAATAAGATAGGAAATAAATATGCAAAATTAAAAAGGGTAAATTTAACTAGGAAGGAATAAAATATAAATTAAGGTTAAAAATGAAATAACTGTACAACACAAATTAGAATGAAGGGTAAATTTAACTGGGAAGAATAAGATAAAATATATAAATTAAAGTTGAAAATAAAATAACTGTACAACAAAATACACAATACACAATATAGAACTATATAAGAATGTATGAAGAAATCTAAATCTAAATAAATATATACACAATAACAGCAGCTGTACAAGTATTAACTGGAAATGAAATGTTGTTGGAGACATATACATACAGAACAAGGATGCTTTTGGCCTCTGCTATTTTTGGCAGTTAATATAGTTGGGTTTTTATTACATATCTAAATTTTGACCAGGTGACTGACGAGCTAGCCTGGGTGTATATATGTTTGTAGCGACCAGATATTATCAGTGGGTTGCTGACTGCCTCTACACCCGTAAGACTGAGGCCTAAAATGCATTAATTAATTCTTCTCCTCTTGGATGCTTTTAGAGCTGCTGTCAAATATTCCCTTTATGGAGGAAAGAGTTCAGTAGCTTTAGGAAGAAATGCATTATTTAAAGCAACTCATGTTAAAATTGTGATGTCTGTGGGGATCAATATTCTACAAATACCCCAGCATATCACTCAGAACATTAATATAACAATAACAATAATTACATGTCATAACCAGGATCTTCTGTCTTTTTGTGCTGAAGCTGAGATGGGCAGCAGGGCCGTAGCCAGCTGTGTTGAAGGCTCTGACTGTGATGCTGCAGTTCCCCTCCTTCACCACTAGGCGTGTCACATCAGTGGTGCTTTGAATCAGTCCACCTTCTTTATAGCTCATCTGGTATCCAAGGATTCGACCTTCAGTTTCAAGAGACTCAGGAGCCTAAGATGGAAAAAAGAAACAATAATAAAAGATTCATTTTAGTAAATCATAACGGTATTTTTCTGCATTTATATGAGAACTCATCATCATAGGTAAGTGAGACACTATACCTTCAACATAATGAGATGAACTTCCAGAGATCCACCTTTTTTCTCCAGTCTGTAAAACACCTCTGGTGGCCTGGAAGGAACTAAAAGAAAAAAAAATTGAGCTTCTTTTTAAAAATTTATTAATTTATTTTATATATGTCAGTGTTGTAGCTCCTGGTATTCTGTCCCTGATGTGCATGCCTGTTACCTCTGTCCAGTGTTCTTCCTCTGATTTCAGAGCTCCAGTTACTCCAGAAGATCTGTTCCCTGCAGGCCACAGCAGCTCTGTAGACTGTAAACGGCAGGAGGTCTTTGATGGTGTAATTCAACGTCAGGTTTGCAGATAAATCTGGAACCTGGACACAAAAGCACACAACCAAACCTATGGGACAAAGCTGACTGTAAGTGGACATACTATGCTCTTCTATACTTCTATCCTGTCTACTCTGTCACAGTGCTGGATGGCCGAAGGAATAATGAGGTTAGTGCATGTACAAGAATCAATGTAAGTCAAAAGATCAGGTTTCAGCCATTTTTATTTTGGGATCAAAATGTTGCCTCTATTAAAAATACATTTGTGATTTAAGGAGCTTGGAAAGAAAAGCGACTGGACTTCTTTAAGTTTCTTTAAGACGTTTCATGTCTCATCCGAGAAGCTTCTCCTTAGATTACTATGACATGGATGACCTACATGTTCATATTGTGATTCCCTTTTTGGTCGTTTTTACATTTTCCAAAGCTTATTAAGCTACAAACCCTGTTCCAAAAGAAACTAAACAAAAACAAAAGAAGTTCACATCTAACGGCCACAATCGCCTACAGAGCCTACAGAGTGTTGGCATGATGCTAACCTTGGTCCATATGTCCTCGCTGTCGAGTCTGTAACGAAGCTGACATCTGCCATCACCGCTGCTTGTCCAAGACACGACAAGTGAGTCCTCAGTAGAGCTGAGCACAGTTAATACAGGTGTAGGGGGCTTGACTGAGAGGAGGAGACAAAGAGCAAATTACTTCATCATCATTTTATATGAGCGGACAGCAGAGGAAGAAGCCAGGTGGATTACAGGTGACAGTCACAAAACGTGTGGGTGTCTAACCTGCTTCAAAAAGAAAGATACTGTGAGGCTCAGACCAGATCTCTGTCATGTGGTTTTTAATCCTTGCTGTCACATTGACAACGGATGCTGAGTTGAAGATGCCCTGACAGGATATAATTTCGTGGTCCCTAAATAGAAAAGATAAAACATCTGAGAAGATTCCACAAGATCACTTTGTAATTATCATCGTAACGAAATCATCAAGTTTTATACCTGCTGAAAATCAGGGAGGCGGTAGTCTCAGTGTCGCTGTTTGAGTCTAGACTCCACTCACATGTCATGGATACTTGTCTGTCTGCAGACTTTTGGTAGTAACACGACATGTTCAGAGTACCTGCAGGAAAAGACGTTTAAATAACACGTCACTCCAAAAAGCTGAAGACTTTAGTTTTGGGTCATGTGAACGACATGTCTACACATCAGAGCGGGTTAACTGAATACGTTCTTCTACTGGGCCTACATTTAATGTTTTACAAAATTAACATGATTAAATGAAAACTTCAAACCAGTCACTGAGACCAAAAAAAACTAACATCCAGAAACATATAACCAGATATATTTTTTAGCTTCTATTTACATAAAAAAAAACCCTTCTCAGTCATGTTTAAACAGATCCGATTTCTCATAGATCCTTATCCTTCTGCTGAGGTCCTTTTAGAAACAGGCAGCTTTACTTCATGTTTCTATTTTTTAAATCAGATGATAAAAAACAATAAGCAAACATGTGTGCTCACTCTGTGTGGATGAGGGTGGGCGAGGGTCACAGTCTGCAGGGGTGGTGACACACACCCGTGTGTTTTCTTTGCAGATCTCCAGCTGAAAGTCTCTAACTGTCACTCCTGACGCGAAGAAACAGGGAAACAGAGAAAGTCAATGAAAAAAGAATAAAGATCATTAAAGATTTTAATGATTTTGGTGCCCTGGATGTTTTTGTAAAGTGTGAAATGGAAAGTGAGACAATGTTTATTCACTAAAGACAAAGACTATATTGCCAAAAGTATTCACTAACCTAACCCAGTCACTGAATTCAGGTGTTCCAATCATTTGCATGGCCACAGGTGTACTACATCAAACACAGACTGCTTCTACAAACATTTGTGAAAGAACTGGTTGCTTTCAGGAGCTCTGTGAATTCCAGCATGGTCCCGTGATGGGATGCAACCCGTGCAACACATCCATTTCCTCACTACTAAATATTCCACAGTCGACTCTAAGTGGTTATAACAAAGTGGAAATGATTTGACTAAAATTACAGAACTTGTCTGACTGTGTTGTGCAGTGTAAAGAGCATGAACAATTTCATGCTATAAACTTTGTGGGAACAGTTTGGGGATGGCCCCTTCCTGTTTCAACATGACAGGTCAATAACAACATGGATGAGCGAGTTTGGTGTGGAAAGGACTCGCTTTCACAGTCCTGACCTCAACCTGCTAGACGCCTTTGGGATGAATGTGAACAAATGCTTTTTGCATTATAGTTTATAACTTCTCTACACCGATAGAAAGGTGAAAAAATGCCCGCGTAATTCTGACGCTCTGTTTTAAAATGATTCAATAAAATAAATTTAAAAAAAAAAAAAAAAAAAAAAAAGCTGTACTTCAATCAGAAAGTGTGTTCCCTTAAAAAAAAAAACACGTCAACAAGAGCTACAGTTCAAACACACACACACACACACACACAACTGAACGGATCAATAAAAGACCTTGATCAGAAAAAAAAAAAAAAAAGTCCTGAAATTTTTCTTCAGGAATTTAGCGAATTCAGTTTGGCTCCCTCACAAGCCAAACACTTCCAGTCCAGAAAACACTTTAGTAACATTAAAATGCAAAATCTGACTTTTAACATGAAACATTTGTGGATAACTTACCATAAGAAAACACACCAATCAGGAGACTCATCACTGTCCAGGTACAGAAGTGCACTTTAAGAACCCAAACATCCATCTTAACGGTAAAAATGATTTTCATCTAAACATCCGCACTTAATCTGTATGGTCTTTAAAAAAAGGTTCAAACCCCACAGAGAACGTCTCTGGTGTGTGCGGGAGGAAGGAGGAAGACGCCTCTGCTCAGCTCTGAGCTCGCTCAGGAAATTGCTCCACTCATGTAATCAAGCGACAAACTTGTGAAAGTATGTTTATGCTTCACTTGTATGTAGAGGATTATATGTCTATAAAGTTTAGTAGGATTACGGTAACTTTCAGCGCACTCTGGTGGATAAACTGTGTACAGCTATTTGACTCATGTAGTGAGCTACCAATCACAAAAACAAAAGCGTTAGCTAAATATACATTTGTACATGTTGGTTAGCAGCCATAGGCTGTAAATTTTTTAAATGTTATTTGTTCATCAAAACAGCCACCTGTTGAGCCAGTCTAATGAAAAAACGAATTATTAAACTGTTAGAGGATAAACTGCCAGAGATACAGAAGAAAATATTGATAGTTTCAAGAATTTAAAGGAAACGGTACAAAAGAAACAAACTTGATGGACAGAATGGCTACGCTGCTACTGTTAGCTAACGATATTTAAGTTATTGCTAGCTAACATTACTTTTAAATAATGGTAGCATAATGAATACATACAACAAATAAATAGGCGCTGTGTGTTTACAAAGTAGTGGCCAGAATTGCTATAAAGAAGGAGAGGAAATGGGTTAAAAAAAAAAAAAAGGCCCAAGTGAATTTCAAACAAGTTTAAAAAAATGTTATCATAGAAAGTGGTGTTGATGATGGGATTCCGAGCTGTGGGGGAACATTAGCTGAAATCTGGTTGGGAATTATCAGCATCAGGACCCATTACTTGAGAGCCAGTAACACACACGAACACAAAATGAAGCAATACCACACAGGAAATTAACAAGCCACAACTGTTCCTCATTTGTTTAATCTTTCCTCTTTTTTTTCCAAAGCAAAAACTTCAGCTTGTCTCTGGTTATTTTTTCTTTTTCTTATACAAATTGAAAACAAATCAAACAAAACGTCTTGTAGAAACATTTAAAAATGACTGACAGTGAAAACCCCCCGAAAAAACAACAACAAAAAGAAATGAAACAAATAAGGAAGGAAGTTCTGTACAGATAAAAAAAAAAAAAAAAAGAAGAAGAAAAAATAAAAAGGGGGGTGTTAAGTAAAAGGGATTCCTCTGTGCTGCTTACCACACTCAGAAGTGAAATATAACACTAAACAAGCTTCCTGTGTGATCACACAGAGCAGGCAGAGGAGTGCATTAATGTTGCTGCAGACTAACAAAAGGCTAAACACACGTACTATTAAGGTAAATGAACTTCATTAATGTGTCACTGGGTTTCTTGACCTTTGGGTCAAATGTCAAGTTAATGGATATCAGAAAACAATTTTCCCTCCTTAATCCTGAATTGAAAGCAGTGATTCTTGCACAGCAGCAGAGAAATGTGAAGAGAAATCGAGAGAAATCGGAGCCTTTATCGGCTCTGGTTGTGTTTCTGAGTTCAGCTTATTTACAAACCAAGTGGGGAAAAAAAAACACATATACAGAACATTTCACCGAGTCTGGTCTCCTGAAATGTCCACATGATTTCAAATATAAGACATAATTATCTGACAAATCCAGAACCATTTTTGGTGGAGTTCAGAAAAATAAAACCCTGCAGCTACTCTGGACATGCGAGTTAAGAGATTTTTTATCTGTGATTAGCCTCTATCCATTTCCATCATTCTGAGCCCGCAAACTGGTCACTTTTAGACTGAAGTGGGCCAGCAATGTTGCTCGCCTGGACAGAGGAAAAATTTGTCACTGCAAAGTTTGGACAGATCACACATGACAGAAAACAAAACAAACTAAACAAACAAAAAAAGCAGAACTTGTATGACAGCATGTGGCTTCATTATTACAGTTTTCTACATGAAAACATTCTTCTGTGGTCACAATTTGAAGATTCGAGAGAAGCTTTTTCGCTGTTGCCATCTTGGTGTTTTGAAACTGGGTATGACGAGCAAAAACCAAACAACTGTGAAATCATAAGCTAAACTTACAAAATAATCTTGATGTTGACGAAGACCTGAAATGATTGACTGAGACCTTTAACTCACCAGCAAAGTTTTTACAGAGGTCAAGTATAAGGGAAGCTTTCCCAAAGGACTAGAACTCTTTATCGCCCTCTGGTGGCCAATATTAGACTGCAGCTTTAACGGCATACATCTTTTATACGGTCTGTGGGTTAGATTTGGAGATAATACCAAAAATAATTGTTACCACATGTGCGTCAAGACTTTTGCAACTATGACAAATTTCTTGCACATCCCATCACTTTGCATTTTTTCACCGCTGTCAGTAAGTCTGTCTGACGCCACAGTTAAAGTGTAAAAGTGCCCTACGAATGACAGAGTGCCATTACTGTAACAGACTGGTAAGTCAGCCATGTTACCCATGTCTGAAAGGCCTACTGTTGGGTTAATTTAATATTGTGCATTATGATTCATGCAGCCACCGTATAACACCGTGCAATGACTAAGGCCGGCCTGAAAACAGAACCATTTTCTCAACACTCTAAAACGTGTCTTGTGTTGAGAAAACAGTTAAAAAATAATGAAGAAATTTTGATTCCATAAGCTGATTCTTTCTCTCAACCTGTAACACTCGGCACTAACAGTTTACAAACAATGTCTAGCACCAAGAGCTTGTACCGATGTACAACTATTGCACATCTACCAGGGATTCCTGCAATGCCCTAAACCATCTGGTGTCTCGTTCATTTTTTAAGAACTTTATTTTGTCTGAATTTGTGTTTACGATGATTTTAGTGCAGCCAGAGATTCTGAGATGTGATACTGGTTTAGCCTAATGATCAGTCGTAGCGTCAGACGTTGTTTCCCAGTTGCACCAGATCCTATTCTCTGTAGGGCGATGACTTTTTTAAAATCACCTTCATCTAGATGCGCCAGCCCATCTCTGCAGAAGTGAAGGATTATCCTTTTACAAACAAAATCTATTTTAAATAGCTAAGAATGGAGCTACACTGTGGAGAGATTACAGAATGTAAAAGCTCATTCAGTCGAGGGAGGACCAAGGAATGGCGAATGCACCAATCGAAGGTGCAGACTCACAGATAGCCCTAGTTTAGTGCTTACATAAATTTCTGCTTAATGTTTGTGCACAAATTCTTTTTTCAATTTTCCAATTTTATTTCACAGACAACAATCCTGCATTTCAGTCATGGCCTTGCATTTTACCACCCTTTTCGCATTTTGGTATGAGAACTGCTGATTTTAAAGATAACGGTACACTCGGGAATACCAACCTGTAAAAACCCAGCTGATCCGTAGTCTGGATGCCCTTCATTTCCTTCACCTGGCAGATGCAGGTGAGAGACTATTTCTCACTAAATTGGCATCACTTTGGTGCAAGCATATTGCTCCTATAAATCTGTTCTAATTTACATTTCTCTTTACATTTTACCTCTGATCTCTCTCCAAGACCTCTGAGAATGATTCCATACAGCTGCTGATGCTGCACCTGACGACCGTTTCTATCACCATCTCCCTTGAGTTACCTTTTCTAGGTTCATGATTAGGAGGGCAAGAGGTGCATAGGTCAAAAAGATCACATTTAGAAGGAATAAAGACAGGAGAGGAGAATTGAAACTGAAAACCAGAAAGAAAAAAAAAACTGTCTGGTGAACGACAGCACTGAAAAGTCCCAGCGCTCAAAAAGCTGAGGACCGGCTGATGTTAAAGTTCTCAGAAGACACCCAGGTCGTGTTTTTCAGGTCTGAGCCAGAGCAGCGTTTCAAGTTGAAGAAAGCAGTCAAAGTTTACCGGAGCTGAGCCGAGGCAAACCGAACTGTTTTAAGTCCGTGTGTGTTTGTGTCAGTTTCTGTCTGCGTAGCAGCGCGTGCTATTTGTTGCGCAGCAACTCCAGCTGATCCTGGTACTCAGTGAACAGTCTCTGGAACCGAAGGTTTTCACCGATGACGGGTAAGACCTCCCGCAGCAGCTCACGCTTACGTAGACCCTAAAAACACACAAGTCAAACAGTGAACGTGTGAGGACGAAGCGACTCATCTTTTCCTCTTTGTGTGCAAAAAGAAGCAAAAATATGGAAGAAATCAGAACTGTCATCTTGCAGAAGTGACATTGTTTACAGCGTGTGCGCAGTCGTTACAAAGTGTTCTTTAGTTCAGATAATTTTGGTTTATATCATCCAAGCATACTTACCAGTAATGTGTATCAGAGATTCTGGGAAATGAGTAAATGATCAAAACAAAGTAGCAATCTCAAATACTAAAATAAAATAAAAAATACGAGCGGCTGCCAGTGTTACCCCTCAGCCTCCGAGCAGACACACCTATGGTATCAATTTCAAAATTCTACATTCGAAATCATTCACCACCTTGACAATGGGGTGGCGCAAGCTGCATAAACTGTCCAGGTGTAACACAGAGACACAGACATCCTAAGTAGTGCTAATTAGGACCAGACTAATAAAATATTAGATTTGCAAATTGAAGCAGACATTTCCTAGACGGTCGGTACCACACAGCAAGACATAATATTAATGAGGCAGTCCATCAAAAAAGTTCAAAAGACACCAACAGCACAGACACAGTGAAGCAATACAGTCTAATGAGAGACAGCAGATGCTGATCAGCTCCAGCTTCCACTGTCTGAACATCTGCTGATCACCTCACTACCGTATTTGTAGTATTTTCACTATTTTCAGTTTGACTCCACTAATACCAATCAAATCTCTGAAATTGTTTCTCACAACCAAAGATAAAATATTAGGCTGTCAGAAACAGATCCTGGTGCAGTTTATAAGTGCAAACTTTCAACTAATCTGACATTTAGCCCACGTCCAAACTGCACCTCGGCTAACTTGTCTCAAACATCTAAATAAACCCTTTAAAGACAAAGCTGTTCTGTGCTTCACTTACTATTTAGTAAAAGCTGTGTTTCATGTCACATTTTGTAGTGACTATACTAATAAAAGCTGTTAATATTCAGTGGACTTTGGATCATGTTAAAAGTCAAGTCATGCGCGGCTCAGCTTGCTGGAGTGTTCACACACATCTTCAACCTTTCCCTCTCTCTGTCTGTAGTCCCAGCCTGCTTCAAAATGGCCACCATCGTCCCTGTACCCAAATCCTCCACCATCTCCTCATTGAACGACTGGCGACCTGTAGCCCTGACCCGCATCGTAAGCAAATGCTTCGAGAAGCTGGTCAGGGACTTCATCTGCTCTGCACTACCCGACTCACTGGACCCTCTACAGTTCGCGTACCGCCACAACAGGTCCACTGATGATGCCATAGCCCTGACACTACACACTGCCCTGTCACACCTGGAGAAGAGAGACACGTATGTGAGAATGCTGTTTGTAGATTACAGCTCAGCATTCAATACCATCGTTCCCTCGAAGCTGGACAGGAAACTGCAGGATCTAGGACTGAGCAGCTCCCTCTGCAGCTGGATCCTTAGCTTCCTGTCTGACAGACGCCAAGTGGTCAGACTGGGCAGCATCACCTCATCCCCCGTCACACTGAACACTGGTGCTCCACAGGGGTGTGTACTGAGCCCTCTCCTGTACTCACTCTACACCTACGACTGCACGGCCACTAACAACTCCAACATCATTGTGAAGTTTGCGGACGACACTACAGTGGTGAGTCTTATCACCAACGGTGATGAGACGGCTTACAGGGAGGAGGTCAGCGCCCTGACCCACTGGTGTCAAGACAACCATCTCACCCTCAACGTCGCAAAGACAAAGGAGTTGATAGTGGACTTCTGGAGGTGCAGAGAAGTACACACCCCCATCACCATCAGCGGCGCTGCTGTGGAGAGAGTGAGCAGCTTCCGGTTCCTTGGCGTACACCTGGCTGAGGATCTTACGTGGTCAGTACACACAAACAAAACAGTGAAGAAGGCGCAGCAGCGCCTCTTCTTTCTCAGGAGACTGAAAGGATTCGGCATGAGCCCCCGCATCCTCAGGACCTTCTATCACTGTGCCATTGAGAGCATCCTCACTGGATGCATCACCACCTGGTATGGCAACAGCACCGCCTACAACTGCAAAGCTCTCCAGCGAGTAGTGCGGTGCTCTGAACGGATAATTGGAGGTGAGCTTCCCTCCCTCCAAGACATCTACAGGAAGCGCTGCCTGAGGAAAGCGGGGAGGATTTTCATTTCATTTCATTTCATTTTTATTTATTTCACACTTGGTACTACAAATCAAACAAAACAACCACATCTTCTATCAACAAAACACAACAACCATGTGTGAAAAGGAGCAGGAAGAAGAAAATATTCTTATTAAACCCTGCCCCCTATCTACCATCGAACTTATATCACCGATGGGCACCAAAAATCAGGAACAAACTAATATTGACATTTCTCTCCGGTCGAATCCCAAACCAACATCACATTCATTCGCATTCTTCATACTGAGTTATCGTTTTAAACATATAACACTTTTTAAAACATTGTAGATTTATACAATTCTTTAAATTATAATGAAGTGAATTCCACAGTCTTATACCCCTAACCGTTGTGCTCATTAATCTTTGTGTAGTCCTGGCTAACTGATGTTTAAAATAAAATTTCCTTCTATTCTCTTCTCCCCTTGAACACATCAAAAATACTCTTTGTAACTTAAAAGGCAAAATATTATTTTTAGCCTTAAACATAATTAATAATGTCCGTAATTTCACTAAATCTCCTAATTTTAATAATTTTGATTCTATAAATAATTTGTTTGTATGTTCTCTATATTTAACATTATGAATTATTCGTATAACTTTCTTCTGTAATAGGTTTAAAGGTTTTATGGTATTCTCATATGTATTCCCCCAAACTTCAACACAATAGTTGATATATGAAAAAAACAAAGAAAAATATAAAATACGCATTGTTTTATAATTTAATAAATCTCTTATACTACCCAAAATATAAATACTTTTGACCATTTTCTTTCTAATATGTTCAATATGAGATTTCCATGTCAAATTCTCATCCACTATTACACCCAAAAAACGAAATTCAGTAACTCTTTCAATCAATTCTTCCTCTATAAACATAATGACTTTATCCTCCTTTACACGATTGCCAAATATCATATATTTCGTTTTTGTCAGATTCAAAGATAATTTATTTACATCAAACCATTTTTTTATTCTTAACATCTCAGAAGTCATAATTTCAACCAAGTCTTTCAAATTCTCTCCAGAACAATAAAAATTTGTGTCATCTGCAAATAAAATCGAATTTAACCTTTTAGATACGTCACAAATATCATTAATATATAAATTAAAGAGTTTAGGTCCCAAAATAGAACCTTGAGGAACACCACATACAATCTTCAGTCTTTCAGAAGTATTGCCAAAATAATAAACATATTGCAACCTATTCTCTAAATAACTCATTAACCAATTCAATGCTACTCCTCTCACTCCATGGTTATACAATTTAGAAATCAAAATAGAATGTTGTATCGTATCAAAAGCTTTTTTTAAATCAACAAATACTCCCACTGTGTATTTATTATTATGTGTTGCAGATGAAATATCTTCAATAAAAGTCAACAACGCTAATGCCGTTGACCTATTTTTACGAAATCCAAATTGGTTTTCATGTATTAGTTGATATTTTTCAATAAAACTATCAAGTCTTTGTGCCAAGAGTTTTTCTAGCAATTTTGAAAACTGTGATAAAAGAGACACTGGCCTATAATTGTTAAAACTATGCTTATCTCCTGATTTATATAATGGTATTACTTTTGCCACTTTCATTCTGTCAGGGAATACTCCTGACTGTAGCGAAAGGATCATCAAGGACTCCAGTCACCCCAGCCATAAACTGTTCAGACTACTTCCATCAGGAAGGAGGTTCTGCAGCATCCGGTCCCGTACCAGCAGACTGAGAGACAGCTTTTTCCACCAGGCCATCAGACTGCTGAACACTTCATAGACACCTCAGCTTCACTGCTGGAACTTTAACATTATGCACTCCATACTGTACAGTAATGCCACTGTTTTGCACATGTCCCAACTCTGTATATTTTATATATTTTATTTATTGTTTACTCTATTTAATTTGTAAAATATACACACACACACACACACACACACACACACACACACACACACAGAGAAAAATATTTAGTATACACATCCAGAAATGCATATACTATTATATATTGTACATATATTTATTAGTTTCAGATGTAGCCATTCTTGTATTTTGCTTGTTTACATTATTGTATTTTGCACAACTCTGTTGCTTGTGAAGCTCGCACACAAGAATTTCACTCACATGTACTGTACCAATGTACCTGCACATGTGATGTGACAATAAAAGTGATTTGATTTGATTTGATTTGATTTGAAAAGACAAAATCAAGAGGAAGAGACTGATTTTTGTTGTCGTACCAGTGTGGTGGGCTCCCAGGATGTAGCCGCTGATTTGTGGACAGGACCCAGGAGCTCCTTGCAGAGTTCTCTGAGGCGATACTCTGAGCCTGGAAGGAAAAACAGAAAAATATATGAAATATAAGAGTTGTTTATATAAGGCTTGTGTACTACATATGACACTGTGCAGCAAGCTTGCTTTTCTACAGTTGCCGCCTGTTCAATCAGACAATTGAGTCCAAATTTTCTGAAAGCACCTAGGTTGTTTTAGTTTCCACCATTTCTCATTTTCTATCAGAACACATCTGCAATACTCAAAACTGATGTTTGTCCCTTCAGCTGAAAGTTTGGTACCTTCATTGACGAGGAAACGGGCATAGATGAGCAGCCAGTAGCGATACTCCTGTGCTGACTGCAGAGTCAAAGCAGACGCCAGCTGATTCTCCAGGAAGGCCAGCGTCATGCTCTGCTGCAGGTGGTGAGGGGTGGAGGAGAGGCGGGAAGCCAGCCGACCGGCACTGCGGGGAGCACCGAGACTTTTTTATTGACTTTCTTTATTACATTTTATATTACTGAAGATGAGAAGTGCAGATTAATATTAAAGACATACTTGAGGTTGCGTCCCTGCATGACAGCCAGAGGCCCAGAGGACACCGGTGTATCGTGGCTAGGCAGGCAGCTCCTGAAGTCAGCACACTGAACCAGAGAGTCACTTTTATCTGCTATCAGAGTCCTGAGAGAGATGGTTTAATCACAGCTGTCAAATCCATTGGTTCATTATTCATCTGTGAGTACAGTGAGTACTTCCATAGTGTTTCTCACCATGTCTCCAGAGAGGAGCTGAAGCAGTACGACTTCCCGCTGGACAGTCCAATGACTGGAACTCCCTGCTGAGTCAGCAGAGACTGGGACACTGTAGTGTCAGCACCTGAAGACACAAACAAAGTAGTTTTCATGGAGAATAACACGGCTCGATTCACTTATTAATAATCACCTGAGTCATTATATAATCAAATCAAATCTGGCCTGGAGAGCGCAGTGAAGCAAGTTGGACATAACCACACGTTCCCTCTGTTAGCCGGCGCTACAAACCCTAAAAACCCCAGTGAGAGATAACAGGTGGGTCTGCCTCTGTCCCACAGCTTCATGGTGGTCATGGGCTAATACTTTCAGCTTTTGGTGAAACGCTACTGATTTTATATTCTCAGTGTAAAATGGCCTACTAATGAACTCATTTTTAAATACTTTTGTTCCACTAGCTGCAAGGCCAGCAGTGTAAAACAGAATTGGCAGCAGATTAGAATCAAGCATAATATTTGTTTTCCTCATAACCAACTGGGTGCATGCAAATTTCGTCAGTAAGGCACAGCTCAACAGACTGCACATTTAAAATAAATATCAATGAAAGTATACATTCTAAACAAAACTCTGAATATGACTTCTCTGGAGCAGGTTATGTGTTCAGCATTAGTCAGTTTAGCATTAGATAAGCAGCTTTAACTCTAAATATACCCATTAACACATTAGTCTCGCTACACAGTGCACCTCACTACATCTCTCTGCTGTTTTATCGGTCAAGCTTGTTTTGATGTGAGTAGATATCAGCTGTAGCGATGACTCACCAGACAAAACAGTCAGCAGAGACTCGTTCTTGACCAGAGCCTTCTGTTTCTGAACATCCCTGCAGAAACAAAAAATGAATTATTACAAAGAGCAAAGATTTTAGAATAAAGACAAATATTCATTAAATACTACCAGCGTAAATTAATGCAGTTTCTAAATGCGTAGGCATCTCTGTAAAACTAGTTTTACCTCAGAGATCAAAGATAAAAAAATGCAACAAAAGCTCCCAAGCAATTCAAATCAAACACAGCAGCTGAACACTGACCACACGGACAAAGTCGCTCCAGCGGTCAGAACCATGACGTAGTGGGCAGAGCAGTGTAAGGCAGACGCAGGCGTGCCTAGCTGAATGGCAGGAAGGAGTCGCCGCCCACAGGAAGAGAAGACTGACAACATCCTGTCCTCACAGGCGACTGCAAGGATGTCACTGAGGGAGTGGAGGAGAATTAGGAAGACCAGATTTTGTGCTGTTAATTCATTTTTTTTTTTTACATTTTCTGTCTTTGGTAGACCTGCTGATGTTTTCATTTCATAACAGTGTGGCCTAAATTAAAATCAGTAGCACTGTGTGGGAATATCCTCCACTTTTCAGTGATACCTCGAAGACTTTCCCTCCTCCAACTGGGAGTTTAGAGGATGACTGCACACATAAAAAATATTCTGCATGTAATTTCGGCAATGAATCTGCGTTACTTTACTTAAATGTCTATTTTAGCTTTAGTCCCCGACCTTTTAAGTTCTGAAGCTACTAGTTTTTTTTCCAAGTCACATCAAAAAGTGAAAGTAAATCAATTCAAGTATAAACAGAGATTCTGTCTGTATGAAAACTCAGCAGCGCCTCCTACCTGCTGCCTGCAGCAACGACCACAGAGCTGGGCAGGAGCGTGTTCCAGTCTCGTCCGTCTCTGGAGCATCGCAGCTGGCTGAGCTTCGAACCTGCAACCATGGACACCTCATTCTCCACCTCCAGGAACACTGAGGGCTCCATGCTCACCTGAATTGAATTTGAATTTAATCTTTATTTTGAACATGTTAAAAAAGTACAACAACATAGAAATCAAAAGAGAAACAAAGGAAAACAAGCGACCACAAATACAAAAACAAAAAAACAACAACAACAACTTTCATGTTCAAAAACGAGCAGGAAGAAGCATAAGCTGCACAACAAACACTCTCGATAATGTATGGAGCATCGCCTTCATCAATTACAAATCCACCAAAGCTGATGTTTCAAGACAAGGGAGAAGACGACACTGCTCAAACAGAAAAGGGAGAATTTCTAACTGAAGAAACTGAAACAATAAGTGTCCAAGGAGGAAGCCAGAGAAGGCTTTCTAAAGTGCTGATGGCTATTTATTAATAGATATAAACAAAACAAACAAACAGGCTTGAACTAAAATAAGAATTTCTACCTCTGAGACGTGGGCTTAAGAAAAAAAAGCTACAAAATGAGTAGCCACACAGTGGAAACACTAAAAAGAAGAAAAAGACAAAAAAAAAAAAAGCAGGCAGAGAACAACGACGACCTTAGCTAGAAGAACAAGAGAACAAACTTAGCAAAGAAATAAAAAGAAAGACCCAAAGCCAAACCGTAGAGCTTGTGAGAGATCAGACGGGGGATGCAAACAGATATAATTCGAGGTGAAAAACTGTCAATTAAGGTGGTTATAAAAGTACAATACATCTTCCAGCTGGATAAACACACTAAACACTTAAAGTCCAAACCAAAGAGATGACAGACGGTGTGTTACCTGCAGACTGAAGGCCTTCTGTGTACTTGGTGTTGGTAGTTTGAGAACAGCGACAGGAGCTGGAGGAGCTACAACCCTGCTGGGCTCCTGTTCCGCGGGAGGAGTTATCTGTTATGACGAGATAAGTAGAAAAGCACACTTGGTTAACCTATTTTAGCTGCACCCAAAGAGCTTAAAATAACAGATTTTCAGGCTTCAGATCATCCACATGTCCCTCTACCTGAGTGAAAGGCTGGGCCATGGAAGCAGCCATCTTGTCTTTCCTGGGCCGTCCCTTCTTCCTCTTCTCCAGCACCTCTCTTCCATCCAGCAGCAGCTCTGGTTTCCTCTTGCCAAATGTCAGGTTCTTGTTGATGGCAGCCATCTTATCCTCGCTGTCACTGCTGGTCTCTTCTTTGGTTTTTGCCTCCTTCTGGGCGGTGACGCCGTCTTTCGGCCTGTTGCTAGAACAGGACATCAGATATGTCTCTGTGTTCTGTTTTTGTGTTTGATGTTCTTCACTTGCACAGTTACTCACCTGTCTAACGGTGTGAGTCCAGCTGTGGACGAAATGGCGGCTGTCACGCCTGGTGTGGCCTTTGACCTCTCTGTAAACCTGGAGTCCAAAGCTTTCATTGGCTCAATCTTGGAGGCAGAGGTGAGCAGCAGACTGGATTTGACACTAGGACGAAGATAATGAGAAAGACAAGTGAAGGCGGGAATGAGAAAACCAAGCGCCATGTAAACGACTGGGAAGAGGAAGTGGGAGGTTTGGGAATTTAAAGTATGAAAAAGACAACACAGAGAGGGTAAAACAGAAAACAACAGCAAAAATTCCCTATCTGTGATCTCCATACCCATCATTGTTGTCCTCCATTGGCTTAGCAGTGTTGTTGGGAGGAGGTGAGGTAAGCATGGGGTCGTGTGTGGGCTTAAGCCCCATAGAAGAGGCCTGTCCTGGGCTGGAGTCGGAGCTGAGCTGGGGGGTGAGCTGGCTGGACATGGATGAGCCCGAGGGCAGGATGGGAACACTGTTGAACAAAGCCGGAGAGAAATCCCTGCAGAGAGAAAAGGGCCTGTGATCTTCTACTCTTCATCTGGTTAACATTATTATTACTTTTATACAACAATAACTAACTTTAACCATCACTTTTTCTACATTGCATTAGCTCTGTGGACCAGAATCATCTTCAGTTTGCACCACGTGGCTTCTATGTTGTTAAAACACGCAACAATAGCCCCCTGTTTCAACTGTTAATTAAATCTAGATCCGGTTCAGACTGAGAGGAGTCTTTGAACTTGTGTGGACTCAAAACCAAAGATTTGACACTTCAAGCTCTTCTCTTATTGTGTTGCTGTAGCTTTGATGGCACAGAAGAAACCTGTAATCAGTCCAGCCGCCATCTTTGGAGTCCAAACATGATCTACCAGCTATTTTTGTGAGATCAGCCATCTTGTTCACCGGAGTGTGTTTCATGCCTTCCTACCCCGTGTCCAGCTGAGCAATGCAGAGCGGTGTGATTCTTCTTCTGCCATCTGCTGTTCTCGTCTCCACCTGCTTCTTCAAAAGATTCTGCCAGATGAGAGAATAAAGCATCCAAGAAATTTACGCTGCACAGATATAAAAAGGATGTTTTGACAGCTTTGGAAAATTAAAAGTTTAAAACATTAATATATATATAAAATACATAAGTATTAGTATATTTTAAACTGTGTTGGACTTTGATTTCTAATGTATTTTGTCTCTACTCTAACAGTTTTCCAAAAACCCAATGAAAATATAATTATCAGGTTTCTGATATGCTTCCAGGAAGCACCTCCCAGAACTATGTAAGCATTTTTCCCTTAATTTCATTTATTATAGATGGCTGCTCCATCTACCTTCCTGATGTCCTCCAGAGACTCCCCGTTCATCACACTGTTGAGTTTGGGTGCTGAGGATTCAGGTGCAGCAGCACCTGGTCCTGAGTTGGCCTGGGCAGAGTTCTGCCGCTCCTGTTGGTATTTGAGAATCTCTGGGTTCTCGATGATGGTGGTGGAGAGCTGAGCCTCGGTGCTGGTTATAGCCAGACTCTTACCGTAGATGTTCTGATGGATACTGTTCTATTTGTCACAAGAAGAAAAAGAAAAGTTTTCTAGGAGGGAAGAAACCTTATTTAAGCAAGAACCACCAACAAAATTTAAAAAATCTGTTAAACTGCTTAGCAATAAAAACCTGGAATATAAAGATGTCAACCAATAATTATACATAAAGCAGAGTCTGGGCCTCATGTGGTGCATTTTTCATTCACTGATTACTTTTCTCTACTTCTAAGAATGAAAAACAAGATGAGAAGGGACAACTTTGTTATGTGGTTTAAATAAAACTTTGTATTTGTTAGCTGGTTTAGAGTTTATTATTAGCTAAATAAATAAAAGATCAGGAGAAGACTTTGACTTTAAATATATCAGCAGTACATATTTTCAGCTCTACGTTTTCATTGCTGCACTCTACTAGAGTAGATCTGTATGAGGCACAGTTCAAATAATCTTTATTTATCTTACTGGGCTCCTAAATTACTCCCCACAAGTAAAGAAAGACAGTACATAAGGCAAGCTGCTCAGATGGTCAACACTCCTGGGCACTTACTCAGGCTCCAAAAAAATGTTTAAATTGGACCTCGTTTTTTCCAGCTCCATATATTTATTGTTATAGTCTACTGGAATAGCTTTGCATAGTCTGCACTTAAAATAAACCTTACTAATCTTACACAGGGCCTTGGTCTCTATCCCTCAGTTCATCTTCTGTTTGAAACAAGCCGTCTTAGCTCCTTATTCTCTAAACCTACTTTCTCCTGATTGGCTGCAACTCACAACCAAAATTAAACAGTAAGTGGGGCAGATTTCTCCACACACCGGCAGAGCCATGTGCCTGAGATGACCACATTTGGGATATCCCCCATATGTCATAAAACACAGCCAAGAGCGGAAAACACCATCTGAAACCAAGCATTCAAAGCTTGAGACTTGACCTACATGATATCCTTGTACACAAGCTGACCTCATTATTTGAAACTCTAGCTATGTTTAACATGAGCATCTACCATTGTAGTAGAATATATATGACACAGGTCTTAAGTGTACACAGGACTAGTTGTAAACATACAGTCACAATTTCAGTGATGCCTTGATGCTTCTTACCTTCTCCTCTTCATTCAGCGGGTCTCCCAGTTCATCCAGGGAGAAGTCCAAATAGGCGACTGTGCCATCCATCGAACAAACCAACATCCCCAGACCCGTCAATGTCCTGATACACACATACATATCAAACTCAGACATTTATCACCACCAGTAATGTTTAATAAGCCTACACAAAACACCTGTATGCAAACAGAGAAGGGTGCAGGTAAAAAAGCATCCACACACTGAGACATTAAAAATGATATCTGAAGTCAGATATCTGATGTCAGGGCGGTGGACTTAGAATAAGAGAGACTGCAGAATGTGACAGCCCACAATGTCTTCACTCACCAGGAAATGTCCATAATGGATTTATCGAAAAGATCATGGATGACCACAAGAGGGCGCTTCAGTGAGGTGAGCTGGAGCAGAGAGAGCGAGAGAGACTTTATTTTTTTATATCCTCCCAAACAGCTACTAAAACTGGGTTTGGCGATTCCTGGTGAGAAACCACTGAACTGGAAAAACTGCCCTCACTTGGTTATTAATGTACATGTCATCACATCAATAAGCCATGAAAACTGCAGCTTGACTAAGGAATGAGAGTACTAACTTTTATGTTTTACTATCATTATTTTAAACTTTAAAACTGTGGGTTTTTTACTGACCCAGACGGAGAGCGATCGGTCTTTGCTGCCAACAGCGCAGCAGCAGTACGGACAGCTGGGCTTCGGAGAGCTGCCGTTCTTCTGCTTCTTCTTGAAAATCTTTGGGTTGAATTTCTGTAGGAACAGAAACCAGACGCATCAATAAGTAGCTTTTCTTTTGTTTAAATATAGATTTACTGGCTGAACATGTTGCTAGCACATCCTCACCACCACAGTGACAGCTTTACGGTGGCCCACAAAGTCCATATTAGTCTTCCAGCCATCTCTCTCCACAATCTGAGCGGTGGGGCCGGAGTTGTTCATTGCATGAGCCGACACAAGATACTGACCGTCTGGAGACCAGGACAGACGCAGGACGTGGGTCGTCCCACCGCACTGAGAGTGAGACAGAAAGAGAAAAATCCCTTAAACTGTGATGACAAAATAAAATCAAAACCTAAATCAATTAGTGGAAACACACAATGTATTCAGTGGGTTCCAATCAAAGCGAGAGTGAGTGTTTCTGTACCTCACTGAAAGGTTTGGTGATGTTTGCATCCATCTGCCAGTCCACCGTCCGCCACACTTTCAGACTGTGGTCGTCAGCCTGGGAGGCGATGTATTTCCCCACTGGATCCCATGTGAGGCCTTTCACCAGGCCAGTGTGTCCTCGCAGAGTAGTGATCATCTCTGAATAGATCATTAAGACAGTTGCAGAGTGTGCAGAAAGTGTTTTTTCCCTCTCAGTTAAAAACAAAAGACTTTTGTAAATATGAGCATTTTCTATTTTCCAGAGGCTGAGCTGTGGTTAAACTTTACCTGGAAATTTGCGAGCGTTCCAGATCACAATGGTGTTATCCACACTGCAGGAGGCCAGCCACACGTCACGAGGAGACCACGCCACGTCCATCACATCTGCAAACACAGCACAATGATAACAAATGATGACAATGGTGTGACACTTTTCTTTTTTTGACATTAATATGTCAAAGGGGATTTAAAGAAAGAAATTTACCAAGTAATGTACTGAATGTTGAAGGGGAAAAAATCTGGCTATTATCTGAAATATTTTTCCACTTTATTTTTGTTTTTATGATTTATTCATCGTCTTGTTTCAGGAAATTCTTTTGTTTTTAAACATTTAACCACACAGCTGTTAGACCTCGAGAACACACACAATGAACAGAGGCTCTTTAACTAGCCAGGTTGGTGGATGTGTGCAGATGTTCAGTATCTGTGAACATCTGCAACTTCTCTGTGCATTTTCTGAGTCTATTACCTCCAGTGTGGTTCCTCAGGATTGTGACACACCTCCACTGCTCCACATTGGCCAACTTGCTGCTTGACCCAAACACTGTGCTGGGACCGATGAACCTACAGGGAAAAGAAACACACAGACAGACAAAATTAAAAAGCAGCAAATGTGAATGCTGACATAATTATCAACAATGGAGATTCACCAGAAAACATCAGTGAAAGGAAGTTAGCTTGAACTAGCAGGAAAGGGATAGCATGCATCCAGTCAGTTCATACACAGAGAAAGAACTGGGACATACTTTAAAGCAGCAAAGAATAATAAATATAGACTTTGTTACAAAAAATACTTGTGTAATAATCATCTTTTATGGCTTTTGGCAACAAGAGCACTTCGTGTGAGTAACATATACCAGCAACTGAACGAGGTATCAACCTACTGCAAGTTCTGGTTATTCTGGTTGTCCAGCTTGGAAGCAAATTTCCAGAGAAGAGCTACCAGCTGCAGTATAGGATGTCGAAGTCTGTCCAAAAACCCCCTCTGGCAGTCTTAGTTACACTCTGGTGTTATTTTTATTCATGCAGCAAAATAAATAAATAAAAGCTAAAATTAGGTCCAAAATATATTTAGATATATTTATGTGACCGTTCTGCCGTCGGTGGCCCACCCAAGTAAAGTATATGTGTAGGAAACAGTGTGTCAAGATCCAAAAGTGGCCAGTGGCATGCCTCTCCTGGAGCTGTGGAATACACCGATTATAGCTGTATACCATCCATCAGCAGCAGCACATCATCCAACAGTAGCTGACAGCTGTAGAATCTGCATATGCCCCAACTCCAGCAGTAGCATACCACTGGCAATTTTTGGATCATGGTGCTGCAGAATTATTAAGGTTACAAAAATAGTAGATTTTTGGTTTTTTGGCTTAATTAAACAGCCCTAGTTTACAACAGTGACTCATATGATTGACCATTGAACAGCATGCTGGTGTTACTAGAACAAAAAAATAGAATAGGATAAATAAATAATATTGATGCAAGTTTATTAAAGTGTAGATCGTTGTAATATAATGCACTGTGGAAAGCCGTAAAATTGCCGCCTATCACACACACACACACACAATCTAGTGTGCGTTCACGCTGACACAAAAAGTTTCCCATTCTGCTTTCAGCTCAGTCACCATGGAAACGTCCTTGTTTGGCTGTCTTTCCAGACGTTACTTGACAGATAGTGAATGCTGTTTATCATATTGAGCGAGTGACTGTGTGTATACATACGCAGCTCTCTTCCACACCATGACCAGCTTGTCGTCTCCTCCAGAGGCCAGATACAGCCCATTGTTGGACCAGCGCACACAGTTCACACAGGCTGCAGAGACACACACAAACACTTCTGCTCACTGAGGCTATAAATACAGTTTGTATGGATTAGTGCTGAGGAGGCTGGTAGGGTGGACAATAACAGCACCTGCAGATCAAGATGCTCTCATTATTAAATATGGCTGCTTGTTATTAGGTCACTGAACACAGCAGCAGTTTATGTCAGTGGCAGTTCATTGAAGGCGAAGTGATTTTAATTTCCTGCCGCTGTTATCTCCATCCATCCAAGGTCAACGTTTCCGAACGTTTTAGTCAGATGGGTTTATAGTTATAGATTTCCTTTCTTTCTTTTTTCATAGTGTAAAAGGTCTACTTATTTTTTTAAATGGTTACTTTTCCTTAGTTCTTTTTTATTCAAATCACATTCTGAATACATCTTGAACTCTTTCAGACTTATCTTATAGTATTTAACTAACATTTTTACTCACTGACCCCCTTGTTGTGTTATATTCAGCTTTATACGTCGGATTTGTTGTATCTGATTTACATTTTTACTTAATGAGCATTTTTATTTTTTTACTCTATTTCATCAATTTAAATGACCTCTTGTCAAGGAAATGATAACAGCTGTGCATGTTGGTATTGCAGTACAGTCTACATGCATCAGATGTTTATTTGTGCAGCTTTCAATAACTGTTAAAAAACTAATTAATTAAAGAAAATTACATATACACACAGTGTGGAGCTATCGTTAGAGACCATAAGTAACCCTTAAGTTTAATTAAGGGGAAAAAATGACCTAGAGAACAAGCACACTCATTAACCAACCATATATACAGACTTTGATTACCTAAGTGATTGTCCATCTGGCAAAGCATTTTAGAAATATTCTCGTTCTTCTCATCCTCCTCTCTGAGGACCGGCGCCATGTTCCAGATCATCACCTTCCCCGAATCCTCCCCTGGAAACAATCCAAGTATTTTAAACATGAAACACCTTCACAAGGAGCAACAGGGAGAATTTTTCTAAGCTGGAAAGTAAACCTGAACCCAGCTGTAACTTTCCATCAGTTAGAATACTAAGCTGTTGCTTAAAAATTATCCTAAAGGGAGAAACTTTCATTTTAGCAGTTGTTGGTTTTACCTTGGCCACCAGTTGCAAATTTTGTTCCATCAGGGTGGATGTCAACTGAAAATATGGGTTTACCTGAGAAACACAAAAATCAACATTTAATATCAGTCATCTCAATTTTAATAGATCTAAAGAACACAAAAACTGCAGACTGATATTGTACACAGATAACCTAGAGATACTGAGAAAACTGGAGGAAATAAAGGAGTAACTAAAAGGAAAGACACCAGAGTGCATCTGGAAAGTTTACAAAACCTTTTAAGTTTTCCGCATTTTGCTGATCCAAACTCATAATTTTTACACCAATCCATACAGCACACACATGTCCCACAGTCACAAGCCAAAACAGGTTTTCTAGTGTGTTAAATGACAGCACTGACATTTTCCATTGACAAGGGTATTCAGAGCGTTTGCTCAGTACATGGCTAAAGCACATCTGATAACAACGACTTCCTGGAAATACTTTCTTGGCGATATGCTTTGGGTTGACATCTGAAGCTTAACACTGCTACACTCTCTCCTAAATTGTCTCACTAATATGCCCACAGCATGATGCTGCACCACACCATGTTGTAGTGATGGCACTAATGAGATGACTTCTGATTACCTTTAAAAACTAATGGCGTCTATGGTTGCTGGTTAATTGACACTTCACCCCAGAGGCCTGATTAGTACCCTGCAAGCTCTACAAAGGAAATCTAGATCCTAATTGATTGTGACAGCTGGGCTCTTGAATATCTGGTCTGACAAAGGCCTTTCATCCTCAGTTACTCAGTTTGGTTGGGTAGGCAGCTCTAAGAAGACTACTGATCACGGCAAACTTCTTATATTTTAAGTTATGGAGGCTAGGGCTGGGCCATATCATACCGTTCACGGTAATACCGGTATAATGTTTGGCAACGATAAGAAAATGAAATATCGCGATAGAGTATGGGTAAAACGTAGGGCTGGGCCATATTATACCGTTCACGGTAATACCGGTATAATGTTAGGCAACGATAGGAAAATGAAATATCGCGATAGAATATGAGTAAAACTCGCATGCGCAGTGCCTTTGTTTTCATACGCACATGGCCGATTGTTGAGTGAAACAGATGAACCAGAATTGGTTTGTAAAAAAGGTGCAACTTCCGTGATGTGGAACTGGTTTGGTGTTTGTCCGTCAGATACACGACAAAGCACATTTTTTTGCAGAACATGCAAGCGGCCGTCGTTATCATTGTCAGACTAAGATGCTCTTAAATCTGGGAGTAATCTGGGTCCTAAACGCCGTATGCTTCAGGTCAAACGAACACTGCAGCATCACTGAGAGTTAAAAACTGTCTAAATTCTTTCATCTTTAATAAAACGATCAGCATTGCTGCTTTACCAGGTGTAACTATGAAGTTTGACTTCCAGGCATCCATGAAAACAAAATTTATTACATTTAACGGAGTTAGAAGTTAGCAGGAAGTTAGCGGAAGTTAGCTCGCTAGTTTCGCTAGTTACCCAAGCATGGTATATCATGTTCTGACTGAGAGATTTCTGAAAAAATTCAAACGTACAGCTCTGCTATCACTTCCAACATAAATGAAGACAGGAAACTAAACAGCAGTGACGTTTGTAGGGTTACTGAAGTTGGGCTAGCTGGTACATAATGATGTGCTACGTGATCGCTAGCGACACAGCTATGTTAGCATAACATAAACAGTGAAGCTGGAGGACGAACACTTAACACTTTTCCACTTATAAAAGTTAACGCTAAAGTTCCTGATAGTTAGAGACAAATGCAATCGCATGGCAGGATGCTGTAAACGGAGCAAACTTCAGTCAGGAGAACAACTGAGATAATCCATCCACAATACAAGGTTAGTCATTAATATACTGCAACAACATGGGAATAAAGCAGCTGCCAGAGAATTCAACATTAATGAATCAATGGTACAGAAGTGGAGGAAGCAAGAAGAATGAGTTTAATAAAGTTTGATTTATCTGACTGCTTTGTTTCGCTTAATGTGCCTTATAATCCCGTGCACCTTATGGTCCGAAAAATACGTACTGCACACTGCAGTTTAATGTTGCAAAGCACCTCTTTTTTACTTCAGTGGATATTATACATGGTTATGCTCAGGATATGTCAGCCCATTTCTACTGGAAATGCCTTTTGGTTAAACTTTCAGCAAGGAATTTGCATTTGCACTGTTAAATTTTTATAAAGCTTTAATGTACATAAAAACCAGCTTCTTGTTTAAGTGAAAATAAATGGAAGGTTGTCTTTTTGCGCTAGTAATGTTGTGGAGTTGTATTTTGTCTCGCATCAATTATATCGTCAGTTATATCGTTATTGCAAATTTTAAAATATATATCGTGATAAATATTTTTGGCCATATCGCCCTGCTCTAGTAAAACGTGCATTCACAGTGCCTTTGTTTTCATATGCACATGGTGGAAAAAGCATGGCGGCGACGACGGAGAATGAGAAGGGCAAAAGCGGATCATTGAATGAAAAAGATGAACCAGTATTGGTTTGTAAAAATGCTGCAACTTCAGTGGTGTGGAACTGGTTTAGCTTTCGTCCGTCAGATACAAAACAAAGCACTATTTTTGGTAGAGCATGCTAGCAGGCCGTCATTATTACTGTGTTTTTTGGAAAAATCTACAGTGCCCCTTATAATCCCGTGTGCCTTATGTATGAATTCTGGTTGTGTTTACTGACCTCGAAATGATTGTATGTGGTACACGGCGCTCGAAAATCTGTCAAATGTTTTAGTACAACTTTGCTAAGCTACGAAGCCGCACCGCTTGATGGATTGTCAGAGCATTACGGCTATCGTAGGCAGGAGCCTCGTGGAGTGATACATACTGTGCTTCAACATAATATTACCGTATTGTGTGTGTATAACCTCTTTTTAAGTTTTGTAGATAATCTACATGGTTATGTTGAGGATATGTCGGCCAATTTCCACTGGAAATGCCTTTTGGTTAAACTGTCAGCAAGGAATTTGCATTTGCACTGTTAAATTTTTATATAATTTTAATGCACATAAAAAACAGCTGCTTGTTTAAGTGAAAATACATTGATGGTTTTTTGCATCATTGAATCTTATTTTGCTTTGTTGCTGCAAAGTATTGTGCACAGATCCGCCTGAAATGCAAAAAAGCATGTAAATGAAAACTTTCCAAGCACACTGCATGTTGGACACATTTCAACATAACACAGGAACATGGCATTGACCTCAGCTGTTTGTTTTTTACCAGGCTTTGTTTAGTCTGCCTTATGGAAAGTTACTCAACTGTTCTGTGATTTTCCACAAGTATGTTAGTACATGCCCACACCCGAGACTGTATTTCAGTGTCTTGTCAGGTTTACAATCGACATGCACTCGAGGATTTTCCTGAAAGGAAACCTTTCTGGTAAATCCTCCAAAATCTCTTTGGTAGTATAACCTAATTCCCTAACTCTTCCTTTAAGCCATGGAGATACATTACTAGGGATGGGTACCGGTATCCGGTGCCACGATGGCACCGGTTCTGACATAACCAGACCGAAAAGCAGCGCACATTTCGGTGCTTTATTTTCCTGAGCTGGGATACACTTTAGATTCTAGCCAATCATTTTACGTTTCCGAGGATAGTAGGCGGGGCCAGGTACGTACGTTCTTTTAGAGCAGAGCTACAGATTAAAAATGACCAAGGCGAAGCGGTCAAAAGTCTGGCTGTACTTCACAGCAAAATATGCAAACTCAGCAGCCTGTAACAAGTGCTTTAAGCTGATACTGTGATACTGTCAAAGGAGGTAACACCTCGAATCTGATGAAACACCTGGCGACGCATAGCGTTTTTTTTAAAAGCCGAGAAATGCGCCGTATTTGATAGCTTGCTGTGAGACCTCACACCGAGCACATCTACTGCGGGTGTGGTGCCTGTTATCGGACCCGGAGTTAGCAACATCCCCCAAAAACACGAAGAGGAGAGTCCTGGCCCCTAGCCCTGCCAGTGTCGCAGAAATGATGACGGATGATGATGCAGCAGCAGCCGTTCTTCTCTGCGTGAGTAGCTTAATGTTGTTCGTGTGTAATTTACGTTGAGTAGGCTAACCACGTTATTACATTAATGCATGTAAGGTGAACTAGCAAACATCATCATAGCTACATGTGGCTGTCTTCTTGTTTGATGGCAGATACTCCCTTCACCCTGGCCAAAAAGGCTAAAATGACCAAAGAAAAAGTGGAAAACAGTTAAACATGAGAGGTTTTTGGACAAAGTTTATGTTTTTTTTTAAGCACTGCTTCCAGCCAAGAGTGATACCATATATGCCCCATAGCTGCAGAAAAGGCTAACATTGTTATCTTTTTACAAAAAAACAGCTGAACATGAGAGGTTTTTGGACCAATTTTGTGTTCTCCATTCTTTAAGCACCGGTTTAAGCACCGGCACCGTTTCAAAAGTACCGGTTTGGCACCGGTACCGGATAAAACCTAAACGATACCCATCCCTATACATTACACAGTATTTCAAAAACATCATCATTAGCTGGTTTCTATGTAATTTATACTTTTTTATTTTTAGCTAAAAAAATAATGTGACTTGCTGTGAAGTTATGCACACACTGTTTCTTTAGGATCAGTTGAATGAAATGAGCAATTAAATACAAGAGACAAATATGGCAGTATCTTCCTATATTTCAAAGTGAAATCCAAATTACATTAAAGTAAGCAGCAGGGTCATTGCTGTTCCTCGAAGTTCGAGTCAATAGAGGCTCTTGGGGATAATTTTTTTTCTTTAGATAATTATCTTGTTAATTCAGATATGGTCAAGCCAATGCATTGAGCTTCCTTGAAGAACTAATAGTGAGGCTTCAGAACAGAACCAGTGTGTGGCATATCCATCCTTCTGTGTACAGTCTATGCAATACACCCTTACTTAACACTCGGTGCCTTTTTTGCCTAAGAAACCACAATTTGAAATAAGGTTATAATTGCTAGAATATATTTGAAAAAAGCTACTGTACAATAAAAAAACTGTGACTTATTACAAGCTTCTCATTACTTAAAGTGATATTTATAAAAGATACAGTACTGTGTACTACGTGACTAAAGCTGAAGTTCATACCTAACCGTGCACTCTGTATGCACCCCTGAGTACGTGCTTTATTTTAGCAACAGTGCAAAAATGTATGTCTAAAGATTACAAAGAAACTCCCGTTGAGTGCTGAATTAAAAAACAAACAAACAAACAAACAAAAAAACAAAGTATTATTTCCTCAGTTTTCTTTGTAAACATATCAGCAGCTGGAATCCATCTGCTAATATAATTATACATTTAATACATTTGGTTTCATTCTATATTGATGCTGTTGTGCAATTTTGTTGGAGTCTTCCAAATGTCAAATATTTCACGGGCAAAATGTGCTCTACTAACAACAGTCGTTAGCTGCACCCTAAATTCAGGCCATTTCCCTGGCGGTTAACTTTCCAAACTGACAGCTTAAAAATTATCCCAGCAGACACTTGTTTATTTTTTAAGCTTTCTGTGAAGCCGTCACACAAATAAAATGTTAAAAATCCCACGGGATGTGAGTAAATCTGACCCCAAAAAGTCACTGCGAGGCAGTAACTTCGACACGGGTCATCTGCCAGGTAAGTTAGCTAACGTCAGGACACCAGAACTAGCCGGGGGGGGCTAACTAGCTAGCTAGCTAAGGTTAGCAAACAAATATACTTTGAGCACAGAGATACTGACAACGGCACAAACACCAAATGCAAGTGCCCAAACGTTGGCTTAGATTTAGCATGTGAGTGACTTTTAAGTGACTAACAAGTCAAACAAGTGTGCACCAGCACCATAACCATCATCATCATCATCATGCGTCCTTATCAAGTCGCCCCCCTCCGACAACAAAAGCCCAACTTGATCCAACAGATTCCTGCACAAGCTTACCGTTGTGGCTCACCCAGCTCGGCTTCAGCAGCTTCATTTTCACCCCGGGTATTTTATTTTAAATCCCTTCGAAACAAAAATCCATCCAGCGCTCACTTTCGGTTCATGGGAAAACTAACGAAAAGCTCCCTCCTATTGTCTCAAACTCCGTCCGACACTTTGTTGATTGCGCGATTCAACTCCCATCTCGCAGCATCCCCGAGTCCCCGAGTCGACCAACGGACAGCAACAGACAGGCGGCCCCGGATGACAAACGGGCGAACACCAGGCAGCTCAGGAAGTGTTTCCGTAAGTTTTGACCGCGGACAGGAAGAGGGTGCAGGCAACATATCATAATACACCCACGGGGAGAGTTAAAATAGAAGACAACTACCAAAAGATAATTATTTGTGATTTTTTACTTATTAATTTTTTCGAGTGCATATACTCAAATGTTAAACCCGAAAATCAACTCAAATTCACACCGTTTGTGTCGATTGGATCTGACGCGGCTTTTATTTTGAAAGGCCAAATGGCAGATTAGTGCGCAAACTCGGAGTTTCTTTTCGACAATTTAGCACAATTTAAAATGTCTTTTAAATATTCTTGAAAATAAAACATTAAACATACACTAAGAACAGTTAAAATATGTTTTTATATTGGAGCTGAGAAGTTTCTGGCCAACTTCTAATTTGTTTTTGCTTCACCCCTTAGAGCTGGAAAAACAAATATAATAAAATTCAGATATTGTTTTGGATGCTTGTGTGGTGGCAATCTAATCCTGTTTACAGTGTGTTTATACAAAACTTTGTCCTTTATTTCAAGTCACTGAAATTTGCAGAAAAATTAAGCAGAAAGGTAAAACAAGCAAACAAAAAACTGCACACATCCTTATCACAGTCTTTGCTTTTGCGAAAATGTGTAAAAGGATGCATATGGTCAACAATACACAGGTAGACTGAGTAGGCCAAGTAGACTCAGGAGGGTCCCAAATTTTGCACAAAAGTAACCTCTCACATTATACCAGCAGCAGCTTAAATTGTTGAAACAAGTATGTATGCATAGAGGATGGAGCCATGCATATATGTTATTTATGCCAAATGCTGAATCTGTAATTTGAATATTGAAGCAGAAATGAATACTCAGCCTCAGTTTATGGTTTTTACCTGACAGGAATGACACCGGGTATGGTCATCTGTACATTCAGAGATCCTCTTCTGCTTACCTTGGTCATAATGAGTGGTTATTTGAGTTACTAGTCTCAACCATTGTATTAAGGCTGATGATAGAAGGTGATTTGAACAACAACCCCAGGTGTATGTGGCTCAAATTCACCAGATACACAACAGGCATGGGGCTGATTACCAACAATGATGAGAGAGCGCCAATTGACAAATAACATAGTAGTGGATTCCTGAAGGTCCAAGAGAACAGACCCACCCCCCAAATATAAATCAGTGGTCAGGATGTGGAGATTAAATTTGTCTCTGTCCACCTCTCAGAGTACCTGACCTGGACCACTCACATCTTTACTGTCACTGGCAAGGCTCAACAATGTGTATACATCCCGAGGAAGGTTGGGCTACCTCAGAACCTAATTTCTGCCAGGATCCAGCTACATGCAATCAGTGGCATCTTTAAGACCTGGCACCAACAACAACACTTAAAGTGACTTAAATTTCCTACTTGTTAATGTTACCGTTAAGTGGCAGTCAAAAACATCTTAAGGGGTCTTTATGATAAGATTGAAACATTTATCACCTGGAACTTAGATGTTTCATCAAAAAATGTTACGAGTGTAGGTAATAATTCTGTGTCATACCAGAGTCATAGAGGAGAAACTAGGGAAATAACCATGACTTTATTCTGTTCAGGTGAAATTCACAATGAATTTGTAAAGAATACACAGACACAATAGAAACATCTTTATTGATCACAAACTAAATAAAAAAAAACAACAACAACATGATTATTATTCTTTTCCAGTAGAGTGATCAACAAAAACAATATGTTTAAGAAAAGGTGATATTTAATTAACATAACTCACTACTTCACAATGTGACTTACGTGACTATTATCATAACCTCAAGGGTGTATAAGTCATATAATGTGTGTTTAAAACATTTTTCAAGTGTATCCCAAAAGAAAAATGATTATAAAACTTTAAAGAAAAAACACATTTTTACAGTTCACAGCTAAAAAAAACCCCAAAAGAACAATGCCATCACATAAATCTTCCCTGATGGTGTAAATTACACACAGGTAAATTAGTGTAAACAGCTTACTCACTTCTACCAAAATGTTACACTTTTGTTCTGTCTTTTGCTAGAGTCCTTAAAAAGAGTCAGAACAATAGGAAATATTCTTATCCAGCAACGGAAAAAAAATGTAAATGACCCGGAAGAAGTCACTGCACGTGTCTGCCTGCTCAATTTAGAAGCTCTGTTTAAACAAACAGAGGGAAAAACAGTAGCTTATATGTATTTTTGGCATTTCATTTTATAGGGAAGGCAACACTGGAGTCCATTACTACAACCCTCAGTGTTTTCCAACTTCATGCTAAACTGCTGTCCTGAGGAAAACTTGCCAAAATTGTCTTTACTGATCAGAACTGCAAGAAAGAGTACACCTGGGGGCAGTATAGAGTCAGCCCCCCTTTAGCCTGAATCTGGTCCCCTCTGTAGACTGTCAGTATCACAAAACTGAAAGGACTGCACTTAATTGCCTTATCAGATTATCTTACATTAAAGGATTCTGGACAGATTTCACATGAAAACAGCTCAAATTTGGCAGAACCTTACTGATGCATTACAGTTCAATGGCATCATGAACAACAGACAAATCAATGCCTCGTACACAAATACTGAAAATCATAACCTTCACGAAGGATTACTTCTTTCAGCAGTTTCTGTAATATCCAAAGGTGATAAAGTGTTAATAATAACAACAACAAAGAATACCCACACAGTGCCCCAGGTAGAGCAGTGAGTTCAGAAATGAGCAGTTTTGTCTTTTAGTCTTTACATGTGGCATCTTCAGGGACCTGACATCCCTCTGAAAGTTGCTTCGATTTGCTCCAGTGTCTTGCCCTTGGTTTCTGGGACGAAGACCATGGTGAAGATGACATTCAGGATGCACATAGAAGCAAATAGCCAGAAAGTTCCTGCACTGGTTAGAAGATTCTGCAAGGCAAATAGGTATCGGGGGGGGGGGGGGGGGGGGGGAGCAAGAGAGAGCGAGAGAGAGAGAGAGGGGGGGGAAAGGCCACAGAGAACTATGTCAAAAACACTCAAAATATCCCGACTGCAGCGCAAATTCAATTCAAATTTTCATCCCTGCATCAAAATATGTTTTCACAGCTTCACAAATTGTCACTCATATGGATTTAACTGTTATTTTTCCATCCTCAGTATGTTGGAGAGGCTTCTCCAGGTAGCAGAGGTGGCCTTCAGCAATGAGACAGACAGCTACACAATCCAACATCCAAAGCCAATTTAGAATGACCAATTAATGTAACATGCAGTTTTTTGACCTCCAGGAGGAAGTTATACAAAGATATCGCTGTACAGTAATCTAGATGTTGGTGTAGAGTAAACTTTGTTTTTTAAATTCACAAATACAGATGGTTAAAAAAAACAAAACAAAACTATAATCCTGTACAAAAAAATGAAACCCATTATCCTTTGAGCTGAGAATATCCAATCTAAAAGTGACAGCGCTTTGAGACAATACAGCGAACCTAAGCAGGCTATGGAGTGACTACTGACTACTTAAGCTGCTGTTATGGTTGGCATGTTGGTCACTGCTCAGTCTAAATGTGACATCAGACCCATAACTATTCATAAGGGTGCTTGTGGCACACTGGACGTGGTGAAGTCTTCTCGTAAACAACATGTTTTGCAACTCAGCGGAAAAAAAATTATACTAGAACAAGTCCAAAGAGGAAACAAAATAATTATGGTGGTTTGAAAGTTTTCTCCACAAAATCTCATCTTTTTTTGCTCCAGCTGTTACAGCTTTTCGCCTTTGTACCCTGGTTATCTCAATGTGCCTGTACTGACCCATCACTGAAACAGCAATAGACATTAAGCTTTTCAAACACTCATTTTTCCAGCCTGACTAAGTCAGGAGTCATGCAGCATTTGTGAGAGCAACAATGGTGAGCATAAATGGCCAGTTAAGTCTGTTATGACTGATGGCAAATTAGGGCCGTTACAACAACTATGTGTATACTGGACTAAATGCTTCCCTTAATATGCTCGTTAAGTAGGAATGCACTTCTCTGCAGCTCGTCTGGTGTTGGCAGGGAAGCTTTCTGGGAATAAACTATGTTTGATGGGGGCGAGTCATCAACATTTTGCCATAAGTCAGTGATGATGTGTTTCCAATGTGTTCTGCTATCTCATCACAACCATAATAACAAACAATAATGATTACTGTGTGACATCATTTTGACTTTCTGGTGAGTTACGTTATGCTAACTGTTCCAACAGGATCTTATTCCACATCCATTGAACCATTTGTGGTAAACATGCGGCCTATGTGCCAGAACCAGCCCAGCAAAGGGCTCTACTTTGTCCCTCGGATGGTGCTGCAAAGTGCAAAATTTGCAGTGAAGTCTTTTTATGGCATCTTAAGTAAACATGCTGTATGCTCATGTGTTCACTAAAAAAAGGATCCCAGATGTAAGATAAAATTTCACTTCTGTTTAATTAAATTTCACTTCTGTTTACAATCCTGGTTGAAATGTGGTTTTATGGATCTTTAACAGATTTGGTATTCTGTTCAACACTCACCATCATATCCTGGAAATTTTTGGTGACGACGAATGCTATGCTCCAGTTGGTGAGGACGCAGACAGCGCTGGCAACCCCCCTCACTTTCACTGGGAAGATCTCTGACATGACGAGCCACGGGATCGGACCCCAGCCGAGAGCAAAACCTGAACAGGACAGCAACAGTTATTAAAGTGGCATGGTCTGTTGGGGGAATACACCCACAAGTTTAACAAAAAAAATCCCCATCAGCAGCACTAATTTGTTTGGGTTTTGGAGAATTAAATGTAGGGCTGTTCGATATAACGATATAACGTCTAATGTTTCATTTTACGCTATCGCTTGTTTCGTGGTGTCGCAAAATAAACTGTTTACGGAAATAGTTTTTCATCGTTTTGATGGTCACTCCAGGATTTCTTAAAGTTCTCTCTTTCTCTTATATATAAAATAACCACACTACTGACGGACAAGCGACTGTTTGTTTGCGTTGTCGTTAGCAACAACGACGGTAAAACCATCGTGTGGCTCCGCCTTCCGCTTGTTTATTTTCCACGTAAACCTTTCACAAAAAAAAGCTGAAGATCCTGTTGAGATTTTTCAAAATAAACTGAATCAGGTGAAATTGTATGTGGAGTGTTTACGGATGAGAAACTAAAAAGAGCCGATGGGTGCTTAAAAACATAAACCTTAGGACAGGCTTTTACCCTCAGCATGCCGTGTAATAAATAACATAAATAACAAATTTCCCACGTGTGGGACTAATAAAGGTTATCTTATCTTATCTTATCTTATCTTAAATACTCACAAAATTGTGAAAATTGCGGCCGTTTCAACTTATGTAACACTCGACTCCAGGTACAGCACTCCCAGCTGAAAACACTTCACGCAAGTTGCCCGAGATTCACAGAATTTACAGAAAATGTAAAACTTTTGTGATAAATATCGTCGTTTGGGACGATAAATATAGGATATATTAGGATATAGGATATGAGATTTTGGTCATATCGCACAGCCCTAATTAAATGTTTTGCAGATGACTGACAAATTTATCTTTGAATTTGTGATGGAATAGCCAAAGCCATTAAATATCCAAAGTTATTTGTATTAAGTATAAGGTAAGGAAAAGGTGTGAGGACTAAATCATTTTTGCATCTTGAAGTGGAGCTGATTGACCCATTTTTATATGCTGGAAAACTGACCTGTGATGAACACCGCAATGCTGGCCAGAGCCATCCAGGCCAGGTCACCATGGGGTTCTGGAAGTAAGGACATCAGGTAGAAGTAAACTCCAAATGCTGTGGTGCTGATGGCCATGGCAACACCTGTGTTATGAAATTACAATCAAGGAGGTGTCACAGAGAGATCTCAGGAATTATGGTTAATAATTACATTTAAAGATTCTGGCTACCTGAGATAATGAGAAGGACTTTCCTTCCAGCTTTGTCCATGATAAGCGCTGCTACTCCAGTAAAGACGACCTGAATGAGACCCACGATCACTGACGCCAGGTCACTTTGCTGCAGAATAACGAGAAAGACAGGTCTATAATGAATTTATGTTTTCACTGAAAACTTGTAAATTGATAATTTTGCTGTTGAATTCAATTTTCACCTCCAAGGGGAGAGCTTTCTATTAGTGTGTTCACTGAAATGTTTCGCATTTTGTTACACTAACTTGTGACTTTTGTTTTTAGCCCTACTCCTATTTCCCAAAAAAGCCTTTTTGGGAAAAGTGCAACGCGACAAATCCATTTTTGATAAAAAGGTGCCAGCACTGTCCTGTGAAGTCTTGCTCTTCTGCTCCTTCATCTGCTTTGTTTAGTGAGTGATAGAAAGAGCAGTAGCGCCTGTGAATGAGCTACCTTAAAATGTGCCTGTTCAAATATATTCTCAGCATAGAACATGATGGCGTTGATCCCGCTCATCTGCTGGAAGATCATCAGCATGATGCCAATCACCAGAGGCTTGTAGACACCAGGATCCTTCAGGTCAGACAGCTGGAATTTAGAGCCCTAGGAGGAAAACAGAATAACGTTGTCAATCATCAAGCCAAACTGCCAACATTTTCCCACAGTGGTTGAATTACAATTGAGGAGGGCAAAGGCACTGTGGCCAGAAATTCTTGTCTTATATCACCTGCTCATCACATGCTTCCTCAATGCGGGCGCACTCCCATTCGACAGGAGCGTCTGGTCCACGTAAGAAGCGCAGTGACTCCACAGCCTCCCTTCGCTTGCCCTGTGACAGCAGGAAGCGGGGCGTTTCAGGCATGAAGGACATAAAGACCATCAGCAGCGTCGGTGGGATGGAGCAGCAGATCGCCAACCAACGCCAGTCCATAAAGAGACCTGCAGGACAGGTTCACACACACTCAGGATGAGCCATTTCTACAGCTATTCCTCATCTTTTGTTTAAAGAGATGTGGAAAAGAAGTTTTAGAAGCCATTCATTTTAATTTTACAATAACAGGAACAAGGATATTTATTATATTTCAAAATCGGCATCTAAAGTGTTATATGTGCTCAGAGAAGGTTGTTAATTTTGGCCAAACAGGTAATCACTAAATCACTGAATGAGTTAAAAAATGTCTAACAGAGACATTTCCCCCTTTACCAAAAAACAAAACAAAACAAAACAAAAAAAAAGCCTCAATAGAAATAAGCAACATTTCTTGAAAGACAATTTGATTCATATGGCCTTTTAACAAATTCCATGATGTGATCCATCGCATCAAACCATGCAGCTGTTTTGAAACAACTTTGTCTTAACAGTGAGAACCATTTGAACTGACACTTTTAGTTTTTACTGAAGCCTCAAGGTTAGCATTTATACTGCCCCCATATCTAAGTGTTTAACACCAAACATTACAAGTGAGGGGCGGATTTAAGTGAGAAAGGCAATGCATGCTCACTGGGCAGCAACGTGTCAATATTAAGGTGAGCCTGTCCTAATGTGTACTCTTATGATCCTTCTGTATGCTAATGAGACAATAATTTATTCAATGAACATCATGTTATATTGAGGAAGACTTGAGGAGGCTAGTGACTGATACAATAAACTAATTAGGAACCTGTTTACTGAGGTTATAAATCAAATGAGCAATAAGCTATCTTTGCAACTGAGTAGTGAGCCCCTGCTGGCCATTAAAAGCATTAAAGGTTTAGCTTTATTTTTCAAACCTGGAGACTAGACCAGAGGTGGGCAACTCCAGGCCTCGAGGGCCGGTGTCCTGCAGGTTTTAGATGTGTCCTTGATCCAACACAGCTGATTCAAATGGCTAAATTACCTCCTCAACATGTCTTATAATTCTCCAGAGGCCTGGTAATGAACTAATCATTTGATGTGTGTGTGTTGACCCAGGGCGATATCTAAAACCTGCAGGACACTGGCCCTCGAGGCCTGGAGTTGCCCACCCCTGCTATAGACCAATGTAAAATGTCGCAGTTCCAACACGTGCTTTTTACTTCAGGTTTTTCCTGCATTCTTATACAATTGCCTTATTCCTTAGCATTTTCCTGTTTCTCAAACTTTATCCATAAGTTCTATTTGTCAAATGTTACCCAAGTTACCAGATTGTCTATGATACACAGTTAACATAATACTGTGTGTGTGTGTATACACACGTTTAGACGTCTTTGTAAGGACAGAAAATTGGGATGCTACTATACCTGTGGGGACCAACAGTCACTTATGGGGACAAAATGACCGTCCCCACCAGTCTGAAGGCATTTTTGAGGCTCATAATGTGGTTTTAGGGTCAGGGTTACAGTTAGGTTGTGGTTAGGTTTAGACTGAGGGTTAGGGTTAGGTATTCATTTTTCATGGTTAGGGTTATGGTAAGCAGCTAGGAAAAGCATTATGTCAATGACATGTCTCAATGTCTTCACACTTGAAAACAAGTGTGTGCGTGTGAGTGTGTGTGCCTCTCTTTCGATGTTTTCAGTACTTTAGTGAATACAGTTCTCGATTAAGCCAGTCTGCCAAGAATGAGAACAGAGCACCTTTTGCACAGGAACCATTTGTTCAGAGCGTTGAATAAAAAGAGGTTTGGGCTTGTCTTTTTTTGATTAGTTATAAAACTCAAGCGCACACTCTAAATTGATACGCAGAAAACTGAGGACACAAAACAGTTTTTTTTTTTTTATTTGAGTAATTTTAGCTTTGGGGGGCACACAGAGGGATTATGGTCACGTCAAAATTCAGTCACAAGGCTCACACAGAGAAACAGGTTCTAAACCAGTTTACTGATCAACTGATTCATAAATAAATTATTCTATTTTTAACCTCATGATGTTATTCCGCAAGTTATCACTGCAAACTCTGATAGACCTTTGATACAATTCAAAAACCATATCTACCCACAACCAAACAGCTGTTTGACTGCAGTGTGACACAGTTGCTGTGTTTGCACAGCAACTAACCTCCAGAGCACCACGAGACAAATCCTCCTCTCAAAACATACCAGCTTTTATTAGGAAATCATGCACAGCACACAGCTAACAAGATTAGCCAGAAGCAGCCATTTTCACACAGGTCAAGCAGTGAGGCTGTTGTCTAAGAGGCAGCAGAGGAATCGGATCATATATGACGATGATCATGTGAATGCCACATTTGTTACATCATCTTTCAATGATTTGTAGGTTGTAAAACGTTGTTGTTATCTGACACTTTTTCTTGTATCTGACACTGCAGTTCTTGTAGCCATGTAGACTTTGCAAAGGGAGTTTTAAAGATGCCATAAAAACTTTAAACATCAGTTTCATACCTCCAAGATAAGCTCCCATGATGCCTATCACCACCATGAGCTGCACACAGGAGCCTAAAGTCCCACGGACCTTTTCATGTGCCATCTCAGAAATATACACCTGTTTGAGGGGAGACAAGGGAGAACATCAAAAATTCAAACCTTTAGTATACAGAACTGTTCTCTTAATGGTTTATAAAGCAAACACATATAATTTTGTTTATATAAAGTTAAGAGCACATTTATGATTCACATTTGAGAAGCCAAAGCCAACAAATGTTTGGCGTTTGAATGGACTGATCCACACTAACAATCATTTATGTTATTGAAGCAAAGGTGGTCTTATTCTGTTCATTTCTAGCTCCATATTTTTATTCTACAATGGCTTTGCATGATTCACTGTTCAAAACAATCCTTATTTATCTCACTGAGTGTAGGTGCCGCCCATCAGGTCATTCGGTGTCTGGCTTTCACACCATTTAAGGCCATGTGTCAGATTATACTCTCTAATTTTTAATCAGTGTTCAAGTGATACTGTGCAGCTACTTCTTAATCCCACAAAATGAAAGCATACCTTGTTTTTTCTGCCTGACATTTCAATTTACTGTCTAACAACCAAGTTTTTTGGAGATGGATTTTTTTCTTCTGGAATCAAACTGTCTAATCTTCACATCAACAGATGCCGGGTCAAATATTAAAGAGGCCTTTAATCTGCTTTTAAATGACATACCGGGACAACCAGCGAGGTGATGCCGCTGGCGAGGCCTGTCAGAATTCTGCCAACGTAAAACATCCACACGTTCTGCGCCGCGATGATGATGGTGAAGCCGGAGACAAATGGCAGCGCGCATAACATCAGACTGACCTTCCTGCCAATCTTCTCCACCATCCAGCCACCAATCAGCCCGCCCAACGCTGCTCCCACCGTCACTATGGACTGAAACACAGAACAGATCGTCAGCAATAAACGTTAATGAATTATTTGAACTTTATGTTGCATTTGATCAATTTTATTATTTTAAAAGAATAATTAAACAGGGTTTAACTATTTCTGTTGAGTTAACATCTGGACTATATTTTCTATTTTGCATTAGTGCCTATTTTGAAAAAGGCCAAAGCTCCGGCGCTTGCAGTATATAGACCAACTTTACACCAGTATGCCATGTAACACATGACCATATGTTTAAGTGAAATACTTTCAACGTATTTTAAAACAGACAGCTTGGCTTTAAAGGGTGCATATACTCTTTATACCCAACATTAAAAGGGCAAAAATTACACAGATCCTCTCATTACAGTGGACGGGACTTGAAATGAGTGCATCAGTGGGAAACCTCAGGTTAAGTGTTTTGGAGACAAAGTTCAAGAGGCAACGCTACGATAATTTGGGCATTTGCAGAGGAGGGATAGTAGATAAACTGAGCAAATGATGTTGAGGATTAGGCTCCCAGGCAGGAGAAAAATAAGGAAGATTCATGAACATAGTAAAGGAGAACATGCAGACGGTTGATGTGACAGAAGAGGATGTGATAGGGTGAGATGGAGGCAGATGAACTACTGTGGCAACCCATAAAGGAAGCAGTGAAAAGAAGAAGAAGATTACAGTATACTGGAGGCAAACCTTAGGTACTGCCATTCATGAAGATGTTACCTTTAACACGTATACACACAAAGCTGACTGCAGGTTGGGGAAACCTGCAGTCAGCTGAGACTGAAGGAGTGATGAAAAGATTCTCCCATTGAAATTGCTACGTCCGGATGAAAAGAATCAACCTTTTGGGGTCTCTATGGCTAGTTTCCCCATTTATCAGCTACTATACAGGAGGTGACTTCTTTTATAGCTACTCAACGGTGTGATTGTCCTAAGGCTTAGCGTTAGAGTTGTGACTGCTATGGATGCCAGCTTCTATTATTTTAAACAATTAGACTAAACAATGCAGCCTCTCGTCCAAGTGTGGTCACTTCTGGCTCAACCCCCCCCCCCCCCCCCCCCCCAAAAAAAACCAAACAAAACAAAACACAAACATGGAGGCGGCCAAAATGTTACCACTGGGTTACCAAGAAGGGAACCTACAAACCACTAGGCACATGGCTTCAGTGTTGTGGCTGATCAGTATATTAAGTTGTTCCTTCAGTGACTCTTCCACCGTTTTATGTCATAAACTATTATGACCATGATTATTGAAGCTCTTAAAATGTGCTAAAATGATTAATTTTAAACATACAGTGAACACATTTTAATTTCATCCGGCTCTTTCTTGTGTGTCTTTTTTACAGGATGTGTTGGATGAAATGAGATGTCACACAAATCTGCTGTTAAAATTGCCTGGCTGTCATCATACCCCAAACCAGGAAGCCTGGTTATCGTCCAGTCTCAGCCGAGAGTCCTCAATCTTGGTGAGTTCGGGGATGGCGGGAGAGCTGTATCCCAGCACGAACCCGAAGCTCATGGGACCCAGAACAGAGGCAAGTGTCGCAAGGTACAACTTTCGATTCTTCACTTTGCTGTGGAGAGAAAGAGGAACACAGATGAGTGTAGGAGGTAAAGGTCAGGTCTCACATATGATAGAAAGAAGCTCAGCCTCATTAATATGCTTCAGGGACAAAAGAGAGAATAATTTCTGCTTCTTCTTTTAAGCCTATAATATCATGGCATGGGTGACATGCATCATTTCTAACGGCTGTTCAGTCAGGAACACTGTAATCAAGAGAATACTGATTTGTATTTAAACTGGGAGAGCACCAGCAACAATAGGAATCCAGTACAGAATAGAGCAAGTATTACAAAAACTAGCAGATATGACTGTGATTAACTCGGACTAAGAATGAAAAAGCAGAGCTAGGATCACGGTGCTGCACAGTACTTTGCAGCTTTAGACTGAATGCAGGAAGAATAAAGCAGCTTTAATAGGACATGAGATTGTCTGTAAGCTCCAGTGAGTTTAAAGGGAGCATTGGGTGTACTAAATGATAATTTTTTCAGGGTTTGTAACATTATTTTGCAGATTTACATTAATATATAAAAAATGTAATTACATTAATGTTATTAAAACTTAAGAATATAAAAATAAAAGCTTTTTTGCCCCCACCCCCCACTTTACAGCTACAACACCAGTATGTGGTGTACCACATGACCATATGTTCAAGTCACCCTTGGACTGTTGGAAACGAAAGCTGGTTTTGCAATCATCACTATAATTCAAACTAAAGGTGTTGAGGTCAGGCCAGTCAAGTTCTTCCACACCAAACTTGCTCATCCATGTCTTCATGGACCTTTCTTTGAGCCATGGTGGGCAGTACTGTTGGGACAGGAAGGGGCCCTCCTACAACTGTTACTGCAGTGTAGATCAGTATAAGCTTTCTGAAGCAGGAAACTCTGCATCAAATCACATGCTAAAATCTAGTTCTCAGAATGCTGATGTACTCGCTTTACTTCATTGTAGTGACGTTTTTCCAAAAGATATTCAGTCACTCTCTCTGCTGATGATGTATGCGAGTCTAAAATCCCTATATTTGTTCATAGCAACATGGTTTACATCATTTTCATCCTCATCAAACTTCTCCGTGCAGGACAGAAATGTGTCACTGTAGGATAAAGGCGATCACTCAGAAGAATATTGTATTGTATTGAAAAACCCATCCATGACAGCATACCACATCCCCCCAATGCAGAGGTGAAGGGCTCAGTGTTTTCCTTTAATTTGTCACTCATCTGTGTAATTCTTCTAGTAGCCATTGACTTTGGTCTAGGTCAACATAAAACAGTTGTTATCAAGCAAACTCCAGATTCTCCTCTGTGGCCCTTTCAGGTTCCAAATAAGCAAGCAAAAAGAAGCTAAGCAAAGATCAACTGCTTGTTCAGTATGCCATCTTTAAATTTAGTACACACACACACACACACACACACACACACACACACACACACACACCAATAAATTATGCTACACCATTAAAACTAAACAAAGCAATAATATCCGTAATTAAACTGGGTTCCCTAAAACAGCAAGGGGAGAGTAAAAACTACAAGTCGGAAACATAATCTGCATGGTCTAGATAACTCTGTATATTTAGATGATACGTAAACCCTCTGAAATGATCTGCTGTGGTAGAGCTACACTGACCTCAGATAAGCATCTTGTTCAGACATGAGTCCTGTTGGATCTCCACCCTCGGCATCCAGCAGCCTTCTCCTCTCATCTTGGATGTCCATACCGACAGCAGTAGTAGCAATCTTTCCTGGTTTTTACCTCTGTTCACCTTTGACAATGATCACATGTCAGAAAGTAATTTAAAAATCCCCGAACAAAAGCTAGAAAAGCAGTCGAAGAAAGCGAAAAACCACCAGGACGGAATCAGAAAAAAGAAGAAGTTAGACCATCTGAGATATCCGTGAAGAAAATATCGGACAATTCAGCTGGAAAAAACAATGTGACCATTACCGAGAACATTTGCTTCTCACCGGCGGTTAACTTGCTTTGTCAACATTGAAGTCAGCTGATCGTCCTGTGTTCCTCTTATTTCCTGTTTCCCTGCGTGTAAGTAGTTTCACAGTAAAACTCCTAGTATGAGGTCTATCGCCCAAAACAGACTGCAGTCTCCTATCTTTATTAAAGCAAAGATAGAGTAACAGACACCTTTACTCTAAAAATTAAACTCACTTTAATTTTTAACGTTTTACGAAGACGGGCAGATATTCTGGTTAATCGCGGTCATTCCTTCAGAATTAGTTAAAGCTCATTCCTTTAAGCTAGCAGATACATAGCGTTACACAGTTCATTAATTTTTGCATGTGTTTTAATTTTACTTTATAGCTACAGCTTATTAAAAGACGTTAATGTTATTTATTTTGCATTTTAACATGGCGAAAAAACAGGAAGGAAGCGATCTCTCGCTTACGATTTGTTTCCAAAATAAGAGCTTCTAGGAGTGTTGAAGTTGGTTTCCATGGCGACCCTCGGATTTTCAACATTAGGCAACAACTTTATACAAGCAAAGCAAAAAATAAAGGTCGTAAAAGTGACTGCGTAAGTGTAAAACAGCTCGAAACAGCAATTTCAGTGACGCAATGGACACATCTGAGGAGACAGATGACCAAACGGTAAAAAGTGACTGAAAAGCAACAGTGAAAATGTAGACAGGCCCAGCCTGTTGGTTGTGTATAAAATATGTTTGTTTCATTTATGATGCCTGAGCTAGTTAACTAGCACAAACCCAGGTTAAATAACGTTACGGCTACTGAGTGAACATTGAAAGTGACGCAAAGTGTTTTTAGGTTGGAGTAAGACTTGTAATTTAAAAATTTTAAATGCATAACAGCACACAATAAATGTTTTCCACTACCTTAATAATAGCCTCACTAATAAACTGTTATGTGATGTTGTCGAGATAAAACAGTGTGCCACCTCAGAAAAAGTGAACTGAAATCTTTTGATTGTCCACCTCCAGGATGCAGAGCAGAGTTTTTTCCCCACTGCTGTATCAGAAGAGGAGCTGGTTGAGGCCAAAAGAAAAAACAGCCTAAAACGGCTGTTTGGCTCCAGTAAAATATTTCTTCACACAGAAAAATCCTGTCAAAGACCAGACCTGCAGGGCAGCCTCATCATTCAGAGCAAGGCCGCTGAGCAGTGAGAATCAACAGTGACTGATACCTATGTGTCTTGAATACGTACAGCAGTACATTTAAAATGGTGTTATACTTCTTATTATAGTCATTATTTATGTTATATTGGGCCTTTGTGCTTCATCTAAGTTCATCCTCTGTGTGGAATAAGTTGTTTTAGCTCCCTTCCACTTCCTTTAAAACCAAATTGTGTCTGATTACCTTCCACTTATATATAGACAGTTTATTGAATTTTAAGTATTTTCATTGTTAAGTAATATTTGTTTTTGTTTTTGTTATTGCAGTTATATAAATGGGGAAGAGGCAATGGGGAAGTCTCAGTATGAGAGGGCTGTCATCTGCTTCTCCAAAGCCATCACTCTGCAGCCACAACAGGTCACCTTCCACAGTGGTCACACAAGATGTTGCTGATTTTCCTGTAAAATAGATCAGATGAGGCTTTTTTTTTAACATAACCGTTAGTTATGCTTTCTGGATATTATGTATGCATCTCTTTTCTGGCCTGCGTCTTATCCTCTCTATATTGTTATATCCTGTGATATTACATGTTCTAGGTTCAGCTATATGTGAGCCAGGCAGAGGCCTACCTACAGCTGTGTGACTTCCAGTCAGCAGCAGCCTGTTACAAACAGGCCTGGCTCTTGGAGCCTGGAGCCTTCGAGGATCGTTTGGCCTTCATTTACTATCTGCAGGTAGAAGTATTCGCAGGGTCCAATGATGAAGACTTGTCATGTCGTTTCTTATTTTCTGTCATGAATATACTGCTACAATGCTGGATACAAGGTCTGAACACTCAGTTTCAGAAAGTTTTTTTTCTATTTGAGGATTTTTATTCGGGTCATCTCAGGACACGACTCTAGCTGTGAGCACCTCTTAAGTAAAAAATAATTGAAAAGAAAAAAACATGTTATTTTCTGTTTGATTTAAAGTTGTTGACATGAAAAATATTGCATATTGTTTGACAGTGTTTCTCTCAAATATACGTTCATTATATCATATATCTCCTTGGAATCTAAGTTTATTCTACATAGAACTGAGCTTATACTTAGTTCTAGTGGCTGAGTCAAACTCAGCCACAGGCCTGGCAGATCAGCTGATCTTAGTGCCAAACTACACACCCAAGTTGCAAATCTCATATAGCATGCACTAATTTACCTACTGCTGCCAATGTATGCCTCCTTGCAACCCACCTACCATCCAGGTTCTCTGTTTCCTTCTGTTTATGAAATAATCAAGGTTATATTTGTTGTCATTAATGCCTGTTCTGTTCTATGAGAAGGGTTTTTGTAGCGGTTTTCCTTGCCTTTAGCCTCCATGGAAAGGCGGGGATGTATACTGCTGCAGAGCAGAGCAACCAAACATTAATTACTACAGTTGAAATAAGAATCCTATCTTAATTTAAGTGGGCATTAGAGAACTATCCTAACATAGATCCCTCTGCCTCTTGTTGTCCCAGGGTCAGTGTTTGTTCGACCAAGGTTTTTTTGTAGATGCACTGGAGGCTTTCAGCAAAGCTGCTGAGGTGAAACCGGGTTGCAGAGCTCACAAGGTCAGAAGGTCAGGAGCCTGAGCCATAACATCTAGACTGAAGTACAATATATGTTTAGTGTCTAAGTTACCTTATAGTTCCCTTATAATTGATTTGAGCATTTGTTATTCGTGTACAGAAGGTAAAAGATTAATAACAAGTCCCCAAGAGTTCAAATGTGAAATTAACAAACATACATATACTTTGCATCCCAGCTTGGCCTGTCTGACAGCTTTAGGTCGCCACACTGACTGTCTGAAGCTGGTAAATGACTGGATGGCATCAGAAGGTCCCACCTCCGACCTATACATCCTCAGAGCCCGACTGCACAAAGAGCTTAACAAGGTCACATCTCTTACACCTCTCTGTATAACCTATGTAAAAATCTCAACATTTTGCGTTTTGCATTCATGTTCACGATATTTTAATACCAAGATTCTTTGACTGATCTCTGTGTAATGGCCCAATGTACTAACTATAGCTACAGAGCAGGACAGAACATGCAGCATTACAAAACATAGGCTGTAAAAAACAGTTGAAATTGGGAACTGAGGCTTCCACAAACTGATTTTGGCAAGAATAAATCAGCAATAAGAGAACAAAGTGCTGAGGTTGTGGATCCATGGATGCCTCTCATGTAAGATCTTGTCTGTCATCACATTGTAACCACAAAGATATCATGTGGTCTCAGTTAGTGTTCAGCCAAGCGGAAAAAAGTCATATGAAATGTTTGTGTAAATGCTAAGTGATGTTGTAGATTAGTGTCTACAAACAGTATACACTAATGTTGCTATCATAATGACTGCTGCAATAAAACAGCCAGATTTGGCCAGATTTGCAGTTGCTGCTATTTCCTATTTGCTCAATCTTTAAGTGTTTAAGTTTCATATCAGATATAACATGCAAACTTTCTTGAAATGAAATGTGCTTTAATTCTCAAAATTTTCCTTTAGTCTGGTTTTTTTTTACTTCTGAAGATCTCATCAGTTCAAAGTTCTAAGTATACTTTGTCTACTGTTTAACATTTATGATTAAACCAGCAGAAACTTTCTTCTTCTATCCAGACATCAGTTTGTTATCATGACGTGCAGTTGGCGTTGGCGTTGAACCCGACCTGTCCGGTGGCTGGAGCTCTGCAACTCCAGCTGCGGGAAGCGAGTGAACAGGCGAGACAAAGGGCTGTGGACAAAGCTTTGTGTGGAGAGTTGCCTGAAGCCCTTTGCATGATTAATATCGCTCTAGCCAACAGCCCAGAGGACGGAGGCCTCTACCTGTTCAGGTGTTTCCAGCCAATGTGTAGACCTTAACAAAATCTGTTTTGGGACTGTTACACAGCGGAATGTTGACTTGCTGACATGTATTTAATTCAGCTGAATGCTATTCCCTTGCATTTGCAGAGGGACTCTGTATAGACGGATGAAGAACTTCATACCAGCCATTGAGGATATAATCCAGGCTGTGGAGCTGAGTGGAGAAGAGGAGAAGGAGGGACAGCAGGAAATCAGGAGTCAGAAGGTGGAGGTCAGAGATGATAAGGCTGAGAGTTGCTCTGTGCAGGAGGAGGCGCAGTTTCAGCTGGCTCTCATCTACAATGATTTTGCCGTTCAGTGCTTTTGCAAAGGTCTCTACGCAGAGGCGACTCTGCTTCTCAACAAAGCCATTGAGGAAGAGAAGGGCCAGGCAGGCCTGTACGTGAACCGAGGAGGTGAGGCTGTGACACCTGACCTGTCTGTGTGTGAGTCCTCTGCTCTTTTCACCCATGCAATGAAACCCCAAATGTTCTTAGATCGAGCACCCCCCAAAATACTGAACATCTTCTTTGACTCACCTCAACCTTTAATCAGATCTCTGATGGAAATGTAAAACTTAGATAAATTATTTCCTGCTTTTTGTTTTCTTTTTCTGTTGATTTCCTTGTTCCTTGTTGTTGTTGATTCACATCAACAACTTTTCTTTGACTGTCTGATAGACACCAGTTTTTTAACATATACACATAACTGCAATCTCATAGCATGATTTTAATAATTAATATTCATTACCTACTGAAATGCTCATGTTTGTGCTCTCTTTTTTTAAATGCATTATATATTTATTATATACATCCCATGTACAGTTCTTATGAAAGGGGAAACTCTGTTATTTCTGCTGTGATACTGTCCATTTTACATAGGAGTTTATGGCAGTTGACTCACTCTTGGAGTCAGCCTCAAGTGGCCATTGGAGGAACTGCAGCTTTTGGCCCTTCAGCATTGGCTTTGGCACTCAGCCCCAGAGATTGCTGCTTGCTCTAAACATTATTGATTTGAGTTGAATGTAAGAAAACTAATGTCGAATGTTGTGTGCAAAGTATGTTTGATGTCCCCTTCCGAGTGATTGCCTGGACAACAACTTTGCATGATCTCAAAACCTGTTATGACATTTTTGAGAATTAATGTGTGGAAATTTCTACTTTCTGTGCAAGCGCACATTCATATTCAGCACTTTGGAAGTTTGAGTAATGCGACAGCCAGAACGTGAGGCTTTAAAGCCAAAAGTACACCTTAAACTTGACGAGCTTTTGTCATGGATCATCAGCACTGTGAATCAGGGTATTTAGTCAAAGAGGATCTTACACTGAGTGTCCTTCTAAGTGTTTGAGTTGAAGCATGTGACTTCCTGCACAGTAAAAGAGGCAAAACATCTAATGTGACAGGGGAAACTTGACAAACCAGATTTTTAGGCAGCAAGACTGAAGAGCTGCTCCAACTGAAGATCATGCACTGTTTTTAGAGTTTCACCACTCTACACTCTCCATCAGGAATGGATGGGGATAAAACACAATTTAATAGCCATGTATTTGGATAGCCCCTGTATCTCACATCTTACTATGTAACACGAGGGGGATTGGAAATGAATGGTTCAGCGACAGTAGTGCGTTGAGTCTGTTGGCAATACATATGCAGCTTCAGACTGCAGAGAGCATCTGCTGTCAGATGCGGGCTGTATAAAAAATATGTTATACAACCGGTCTGTGGGCCAGTTATGCTTACGCTGTTGTTGGTCCATTAACCAGTGTCAGAGAAGAACAGACATATCACATGCAAAAAGGTGATGTGAAATGTTAAAAACAGTGATGTTTTTTCTTTTTTTTGTTGTTTCATACTTTTCCCATTCCTGGTGATCTCCACTGAGACTCCTCTCCCTATTCTGGCCCACTGTCAGCTAATCAGCGTTTGATTGATGCACACTGTCATTCATGTCAAGCAACATGCAGTTGGGATTTTGGAGGACTGCATGGGAGCACGTTTGCAGTTGTTCAAAACCCCTCTCCGTCTCTCTGTAGGCTTTCTAAAGGGAAATCCCTCCATAAGCTAACACAACCACGGGAGCATAAGTTACGCATGAATCCTTCTTGGATTTCAGTTCATTCCCAAGCCCTTTGCTAAACATCATCCCACTCCCACTACCCTGTCTTTCATTTTCCCTCTCATTGTTATATCCAGGGGCATTTGCAGGATTTTTGTTAAATGGGGTGGCACAGAGAGGAGGGGGAATGAGGCTGAGGCGAGCAGCACTGGAAAATGAAGCCAGTTCAATAATGCCAGGCGCTGGAGTTGGGGACTTTGTTGATATGTTTTGACCACACGTGTTCCCTCAGAGAGAATCATCACTGAAAAACAACACAAAAATAGTTTCCTGTCATCATATGATGAAACATTTTGATCCTGCTGGACCAGACTGAATGGTTTGAAGATGATGTGAATCATTTGCTTGGCCTCTACAATTACCCAGCTGAGTGCCTGTGGGGAGATTGTGGACCAACATGTGAGACCCAACTCTCTCAGCATCAATCAAACACCAAATATGGGAATATCTGTAGGAAGAGTGGCGTTCATCGTGTTAGGGTTTTGTTTTTCACCTGTCTTTACATCATCAAAGCAGCTATTATGAAAATTAAAACCAGAGTTAATGTGTGTAAAGTTAATGAAATATTGACACTAAATGCTTAACTGAGGAACCATTTTGATGCTTATATGTGTATGTCAGACTGTTTCTTTAAGCAGAGTTATTGGCACTATGCTCTGGCTGACTACCGGCAGGCTGAGGAGATGATGCAGCCAAAAGACCCTGCTGTCCGCCTCCGCCTCGCTGTCATTTACAACATGCTGGGATCTTTGTGTTTCCAGGATGGGTCAGAACCACACGGAGAACATCCCATTAACACCCACACAGAGAAACTTATAAAGTCAAGTTATCAAATGTCACTTAGCTGATATACTGTTGAATGTGTGTGTCTGGATCTGCAGGCGTTTCCAGGAGGCAGTCGATATGTTTTCTCTGGCCATCCAGCACAACCCCGCCTCTAGCCATTACTACGAAAGCAGATCGAAGGCTTTTCGAAAGCTGCTGAACCTGAGCGGGGCCAGGCAGGACTTCATCTGCATGCTGATTCTGGACCCCACCCACGAGGAGGTCTCAAATTCTTTAATCTTTTGTGGTTTTCAGTAAAGCCACATTTCATTTCAAAAGATTTCATTCAATAAGATTAACACAATGTCTGACAGAGCCCTTAGATAAGGAGAAGACATGACACTCAAATAACCCTGAATGGAAGTTGTTTTAATGTGAACAGTCATCCCAGCCCAACACTAAAGGAGCCAATTAACAGCTAAAATAAGGAAGTTAATGGCTGGTCATCTGTTAATTTCTAATCAATTAACAAGAAACTTTAAAACCTCTTGTGGGATAAACATTTACTGAAAACAATTTCAAAAGTTTTATCAGTAAAACTTTACTGATGCATTTCATTTTAATATTTTAAAATCTTGTGTTAATTGTGTGTGTCTGTTTGTGTAGGTGGCTGCTATGCTTATGAGTCTGTTCCCTGGCTGCAGGGTCTCTGATGTATTGTCCAGCCCAAAAGGACAAGCGATCAGAGCTCAGCTGATGGAAACCATGCAGAGCTGTAGCTCCTCCTCTGATCCACAAAGGTCAGAAACATGGAGGTTAATTTGAAGGCTGGATGATACCTGACATTGAGGTAGCTGACAAAGTCAGTCTTTCGTTGTCTTGTGTTGAATTTTGTTCTTAGACTGAGTGAGAAGCTCTGCAACATGACTCTCACTAATGAGAGCACAGCGAGCCAATCAAAAGAGCCAAGTAAAGAAGGCAAGGAGCTGGAGCTGTGTGTGAACAAAGAGGAGATGCAGATAACTGTGAGGAGCCTCCTCCAGGTACCGAGCAGGACTTCATTTATTTTAGAAGTTCAGTTCTTTAAAAATTCTACTCAGATAATTTAAGTAATTTTCAGCTACAAATCAGTTTTGATCTTTTTTGCAGTGACTTCACAGCTGTTCTGTGTTATTGTGCAGCAGGTCAGCCGTTCATTCCTGACACTGCATCGCTAAACCACACTGGGACGTGTCTCACTACACACCACCTACCATCCATCAGTGCGTCTGTAAACATGAGAGGATGCAGTGCTGCAGAGTTGGCCTGTTTGGGTTCCACATCTGAGAAATGACAGCAGGAATACAGAGAGTGGAACAACCATCATCAGCTGTAACTCTGTGTTTTCCTGTTATTTAGAATTACACAGGAGTTTGATGATCGAGAGAATCATTTTTAACAGTGCCCGATGAAAACGTGCTTCCAGATACATCGGCTGTAGATTGATATCAGAGTTTAAAATCCCAGTTTCACTGATAGCTAGTGCATATTTTTGTATTTGTACTTTTTCTTTTAGTCGTTCCTTCTGCTTTATCAAAATCTATGAGACACAGCAAAGGTAAATGTCATGTCAGTCAACAAGGCTGATATCAAACAACGTATCAGTTCATCCCTGCACAAAATTGTGTATAACTGTGTTCCTTATAATCAAGAAAAGTACAACAATTCATGTGCCTTAAGGAAAAAGTATTTCTGTTCATCTAGATGTAGCGTTTATTAGTAGGAGAAACATTTCATCACTCATTGAAATGACTTCTTTGGTCTCAGAGACGACATTCTTTTTGTTGGTCAGCAGGGGTCAGTGTTTATCTCACTGCAAATACTGCATTCAGATGAACAGGATCACTTTTCTAGGATTTTTTTTTTACCTGGATACATCACAACAAACCCTTCATATGAAGATGCTGAATAAAAATTAGAAAACTGCAGTTTCATGCCTGTTGAGAAGAACATAAAGGATACTAGGCATGTTTATTTTTTGTGAATAAAACCTTTACATGAACCTAAAGTTTAATACATATAGCTGCTGCTACAAATACAACTATGATTTCTAAATTATAGATGCTGTTTCTACACAGGTCTTCTATACAGTATTTACGGTTTGGAGATAGGCTCTAAAGATTAATGTTGCACAGCTTAGTATCTGACCAGAAATGTAACGTGGTTTCCCCCTTTTAATTTTACATGGACTGGTACTTAACATTGTTATACTCTAATTGTGCACTCAATGTGGTTCATACAGCATTTTGTTGTATGCCTTTATGGAGTTTGTATCTATCAAGCCCACAGTTACACTCTAATGGATGCATTTAGGTCTAAATTAGGTTTCAGTATCTTGCTCAAGGGCACTAAGACAAATTTACTGGAGAAGCCAGGGATCTTTATAAAATAATTAGTAGCTGACCTGTTCTACTTCCAAGTGAGTGGCAAAAATGATTTTGCAAAACGTGATGTTACTGTAAAATTGGTCCCAGACCTTTTGATAATTAAATGTCACAGTCAAGTTATTAATGTTCAACAAACAGAAATTTTGAAATTTTCTCATATTTAGTGCAAAAGTTATTGGGTTATGACCAAAAATGGGGTTAGTTTTGGGAGGCCACAAAGTCAAACTGCAAGATCAGCTGAAGTGAATTCTAGCCCAGAGTGAGTGATTGGTCTGCTTATAGCTGAAAGTACAGCTGTCATATAGTCAGATATGGGTGTGCTGTTTAAACTTAGTCTGCCTACAGCTGTGCTGTTTCTCTCTTAATAAATGTCACTTGTGTTGTCACTGGTATGTGCTCTGTTCTGTGCTTAACTGGAGTGCATACGGGCAAAAATAAATTCTTACAGATAAAAAGGAGGACCTGACTGAAATGTGTTTGTTTAGGTCAAAGTGGCCTCCGACATTAATTTTTGACTACTAAAATCTAATCAGTTCATTCGTAAGTCCAGGAAGATTTTTGTGAGAAAGACAAGAAACTAGTTTAAAGCCCTTCTTCAATATTATGTTCACGAGACAGACAATGGAAAACATATTGCTAATGATTTATAGTCTTAAATTGCATCATACAACAACAGTTACTTAAACTCTAAATCAAAGGTAACAACATGTATCTAAAGCACAGTGGTATTGTCCTTTAATGATCATGTACTGTAGCAGGTAGGTGCAATAGGTGGCAGCAGAGGCATAATATCCTAGTATGGCATTTTCACATGATGTTGGACTGGTAATATCTTCTTTTATATTTGGCATTACACAAAATGTAGGCTTCTGTTTCTCTAAATCCAGCAACAGTTCTGCATTTATAAATGTAATTTGTTTAACTAATTCAGGTGTGATTTACGATGATATTGGTTGCCTGACATACAGTGTGATCGCTTAATGCGACAACAAACAGGTGCTTTGGTGAAAGGGTAGTGCTGGTGAGCGTCTCCTTGACTGATGAGTGAACCCACGCTGAACTGCGCCACTGTTCACAGTCAGGAGTTTAGTTCCACATGTCACTGCCAAACCACAGATTTGCACAGAATCATGTGACTTAACATGAATAGTAAACTAGTTTCAGTTCCTCTTATTTCTCATTCTGATTGAGCATTAATAACTTGATTTATTGCCCATATACAGTAAAACCACCTGCTCTTTGAAGTCACGCTGTCTGAAACCTGATCCTTTCTAATCCAAAGACCAAACATGTGCCACAGCACATCTAATATGGTATTATTTCCTCACAAAAATCCCTTTGGGAGCCATATGTGTTGACTGACAGCTGTCTGAGGACATGAGTGGTCTGTGCTGGTTCAGAAAGCTATTCTAAAAAGCAGAACAATAATACTGATGTCTTAGATAATGGGGGTGACGTTGCTAATTTTTTGTCTTACATGACATGTGATTATGTACACGACTAGTTGTCGAGGCTGTCCAGTAATTTGAAAGTAGTTGTGGGAATTATGTACCTGCTGCTTTTCGTCACCTTTCTGCTTCCTTGGTGAAGGGAACCCCTTCTCAGGTGATAGAACATGTGGATGAGCTTTCATATCTTGAGTCTGAATGTGAGGGCACAAATCAAAATTTGCCTCCACAGCACACATATGCCTACCAGTTCTCTTTTCCTATACCTCTGGTGTACCTGAGGTCTCTTAGGTGGAACATCAGTGTCCATGTATTCAAGAAGCAACACTGTGGCATTCACTGGCTCTCACTTATATGTAATTAATTAATTAATTAGAAATTTATGAGAATGCATCAGTTTGTAAGAAGTCATAGTTACACACTAGTCAAATACTTTTTTTTTACAGTACTATTTGTTACATCTTGATGGTTAATTTTCCATTTAGCCTAACCACGCCATACTTCAACAGAAGGATTAGATCTGATTGTATCACAGGTGATCGGCAGTGGAGATCTGTTGTGGCTGCAGCTCTGTTGTTGTCTCTACGAGGCAGCTGACCTCGCGGCATTAACAGCAGCTGTGGCAACAGCTGACGCAGAGAAAGGACCTGTGGCACAAAAGCTGCTGTCACACCACAGAAAGTACAGCATAGCTAAAATCACAAACATACCACACATACCAGAGTCTGTCACAGTCGCTTCACGCCGTCCACTCTGGTGTTTAATTGGATCTAATAAAAACTAATAATGCTTATTATTTTCGTCAGCATTTTTAATTCTGGGAAAAGTTGTGCTTTCTGGCCTAAAAGTGCTAATTTCCATTTGTCATTACATTCCAACTGACGTTAAAATTCCACTCTGCCGTGGAGTGTGGTCACGCTAATGTCAATCAAGGCTTACAGTGATGATTGTGATCATGATCGTGAGCTGGCGGACTGAGGTTCAGACGATGTGAGTGTGTATGATCCACATCACCCGAGAGTCTGTAAAAAGCTCAGATTTACTTGCATTCTGTAAATGTTAGGCCTTGTAAAGATTAAAATTCAGGTGGTAACTTAATGTATAGAGTTTGTTAGCTGGATCAGGGATTGTGAATAGTGTAAAGCATTCACAAGTGTAGTCATACAGTCTTGAATGTGTGTGGGCTCTCTGCAGAGCAGTGTGGCACAGACAGTGGTTGTAAAGGAGCCGAGAAGTGCTTCACGCTTGTGCAATAAAAGGCTCAAGTTACTCTCCGCTCAGGGCCGGGACGTGCAGCCAGCCAGGAGGTGCCGGTGGCCCAGCCAGCCAGGTTTCTGAGTCCAGACAAAAACACCTTTCTCTGGGCACAGGAGCTGGCGGCTTGGCCCCAGCTCAAAACATTCCCTGGTGGAGGGGAGGTACATTCTCTGTTTTGTCTAAGATACGCTGAGCACGTTTGTAGTCTTTGGGTAGTATTTGGGGCAGGTGACGTGCTTGGACGCATGGCTTCTTGTACTCCTGAAGTGAAAGCAGAATGGGATATGTGGGACTGGAATTAGATTAGTGCTGCTAGGCTGAAGAGATCCTTGAAGTATGTGCCATTCAGGGCCTTTGTCAATGATTTGCTTCTGTAAAGTACATATCACTGCATTATGAGAAAGAGACTTAAAGTTCCACCAGGTTCATAAAGACAAGTTACAGAGTCCTGACTTTTTATTTTCATTTAGAAACATTATAAAACAAAAACTCTTCATACGAAGTATTGAACTTTTCATATTATAATAAATAACAGTATATTACACATGTTCAAATATAGTCAAAGCTGTCCAGTCAGAGTCCATCTGCACCTCCAGAAACACATTGCACTTCAGACTGATGTCTGGGCCTCTGCTTTGCGTCACTGATGCTCCACATGACATATTTGGCACCTCAAAGATGCATAAAATGCTAAAAGGTGCTTTACAATCTTATAATTCTCACAGGCCACGTGGTTCCTTTCCTTGAGAGAGACTGGAAAGAGAAAAGAGGAGGGGAACAGGGCAGACAGAGGCGAGCAGACGAAGGGTCTCCCCTGAGGAACATTTCTAAAGACAATTTATATATTTTGGAGAGATAAACCATCTGCCTGTTTGTTCTTCTCATAAATTTTCCAGTCAGTTTTACTGGCTTGTCTCAGCCACCGTCTCCCTGTTCGTGCTGCGTGTGTTCTTTAGTAGCGTGCTGCCTGTCCTCAGCTTCAGACAGCTGGGTTTTTTATCGGGTCTCTGAGGGCACCAAAGACCTAATTCTGTACTTTTTTTTTCTTTATCTGCTGGTGGATTCCTAAAGTCGCTGCTGACCTTAAATAATCTACCAGCCAAAAATGATTTCTTGGAGTAGAAGGGAACATCCACATGATTGTTGGTTTCCTGCTGAAGTAGATTAACTTACCAGCCATATACGAGTCTATCAGCATTCTGTCAGTTATTTGGTGATTTTCCAGTTGACCTCTATCTACGCCTGATCTTCTCCATGAAATTACGCACACTGACATGTAGGTATGTTTTTGGGTTCACTTCCAGCCGTTCATCTCTTTGAGCTTGCTGATACTGGTCCCTTTGACAGGTGTGGATGGAGGGGGGTTATAAAGAGGCAGGGTGGGGGTGCTACAGCCTCGTGCCCACGGCTTTTCTGTGGGGACCGTCCACACAGTCCGAGATGACTTCTTTTTCGGTTTGTCTTTCTTGTCTTTCTTCTCTTTAGAAGAACCGGGGGACATGGTCTGCAGTAAGAATAATTAGGCAACAGGATTAGAGCAAAATTAAGGACATGAGCTTAAAAAAGCTGAAATTATCACCTCCAAGGCTGTCAAACACATACAGCTTTCTTGCTGGTGTTCAATAAAGGCTTTTACGGGTGGCATTTATTTCGAAGGTAGTGGCACATCGGCCCCCTTGTCAAAAAACAATAACACATACTCTGATACACTTGTCTGTGTACATTCTCATTCATTGAGGTCGTTTTGAGAGCCTTAAAATAAAAGGCAAATTGACTTCTGTAGGTGTTTGAAGAAGTTGCAAAGCAAAGGAAGTCCAGTTTCCCTCTTTTTTCATACTCTCATGACTATAGGCTTTTGGATTATCCCAGAAAATAAGCTCATTGGAAAAAAAAGTATATACTTACAGGTTTTGCTCGTCAGTATATTCTCCCCATTCTGTCACTACTTTCTAATACATGATTTTTTGAAGCGTAAAAACCGTCCCAAGAGGTAAAATGCTAATCACGGGTGATAAACAGCCTGCATTTAGCTGCTCAGCAAACACCTTCTTGGGGACATATAAAAGCAGTGGCGTATTTATGGCCGTATTTCTATTTTGTACAACAACATAGAATAAAAATGTCGTGTTAACCACAGACCTTATTTACGGGAATGAACATAAAGTCATTGAAAGAATCAGCCTACTCTCGTAAGCTGCTCGCTTACACTGAAGTTGTATTTTGGCATCTGTGGCCTGGTGCTCTGTTTATAGCATTATTCAGACAGGTCTGTCAAAGTCAACCAGAAACCTAAAAACCCGTCAGTGGCACCACCGCCAAAATAAATGGTAAATAGACTGTTCTTATATAGTTTTCTGCTCTGCTTGAGCACTCAAAGAGCGTTATACTACAAGACTCATTCAAACAGGCAATCATAAGAAGCACTTTTTCTAAGTGTAGGAGCTTTCTGTCATACACATTCACACTCCAGTGAACATATTAGGAGCAACTTGAGGTTCAGTGTTTTGCACAAAGATACTGTGGCATGCAGACAGGAGCATCCAGGAATCAAACCACCAACCATCCGATTGCTGGATGACCTGCTGTACCTCCTGAGCCACACCCACATTCTCTACCATTGTAGAGAAACACATCTCATAAAACGCCTTTGTATTGCACCCCAGTATAAGATAGACCGGAACAAGCTCATTTTACTTTAAGATGAAATAACTGAAAGTCTCATTACTACAGGATTTCTATAGTGTATATAAATGGAACGTACACAGCAGCAGAGGGTGAAGCAGCTGAGCTTAGCAGCGTTCTCTCCCGTCCCTGCATAGCGGTTCTTCTTTGGCAGCAGCAGCACGAAGGAAACAGCCAGAGACAGATGGTAGAAGCTGTGGACATAGGCGTAGTCCCACTCCTGTGGAGTGAAAACATCACACTCTTTCAGTATGTAACCGGATATCGATGAACAACACAAAATGTTGTGACAGAAGATAAAACCTCAGACTCTTTAAGTAGATGTTCTAGTATTCTGTATGTTTTTATTAAATATCTGTTTGTGATTTGGCGGCAGTCACCTCAAAGTAGAAGCGCAGCATTAGAGCGAGAGCACCGAAGCAGCAGCCTGGACCGACCTGCTGCGTGTACACTGTCTTCTCCGGATAAACCGCCCTCAGCTGCTTCATCTTCTGCAGCTGCAACAGCAGGAGTTCATCACAATCATATTCACACATCAGACTTCACACAAAAGAAAAAAGAGAAAGTGCAAAAGGCGAAGAAGAAAGGTGCAGGGGATAGCAAAGAAAGGAAAGAGTACAAGGAATGGATGGATTAGTCGAAAAGAAGAAGAAATACACAAGAGCACATTAGATAACAGCAAGGGTGAAGTTATTCAAGGTGGAGATCATGAATAAAGAGGGAGAGGAGGAGATAGAGTAGAAGAAACACTGAAAAATATTTGAAATACACGTTGCCATTTTTTTTTGCCACTGACCCATTTGACAGTAATGATGAAGACAGCTGATCCGATTGGCCCGGAGTAGATCCCGTAGCCCCAGCGGTCCTGGTAGATCCTCACAGCGATGGTTAACACTCCAAACATAGTCATAGTGGAGCGCTGGGGTTCATCAAAGTCACCCAGAGCTGAGACAAGCAGATGAAGGATTTCAAACTCTTTCCCTCATGGATAAAATCATTACACTGCAGAGGTGCTGCACTGTTTGCCAAGTAGGGATTACAGATGAAGTTTATTCTCTTGTTGGGCTAAATTTGATCAATTCAGGACCAAAATTTCACTAATACATGGATAGGAACTGCAAAATTTCATAAAACCACTGATGTGAGGTGTGAACAATATGTTCAGATTGAAGTGTATAAGGAAAGAAGACTAAAAAGGCTGAACTGAACATTTCCTGCAATGTTTTTACCACCAACTGTCTACAGAGTTTGGTTTACGAAGTCCTGTTGTGAAGCATGCTACATTTTATCATACTTTTTTACTCTGATAGAGACCGCAAATTACAAATTCTTTCTTAAAATTAGCTATAAGGTCCATAAACTCTTCAGGAACATTGTAAAGACTTTGTTTGAATTTAACAACAGACCTGATTTTCTTAAACTAAGAAAAAAAGGTTTTAAGAATTCTGAAATTAGTAGAAGAAATCATCAGCAAATGCAGTTAAGTACACAATTTTAAAATAACTAAGGAAAGCTACAGCACAGTTTGTCAGCACTATTAAACATTAAAGGTTTTATATAAATAATTTCAAGATTGAAAACAGTCTGAATGCGTCCTATCATGGTTCAAGACCATCTTGCAAAAGAAGTTCTAATTTTAAGAATTTCCCTTCCTGATTAAATGAAGGTGACAAAATGAAAATGGATCAATATTTTACTGGCAGCCTTCCCACAGACACAGGAGGACCCCATCAGTTAAATCAGCTGTCAGGGCATTTGGCTCTTAGCAGCATGTGATTTAAAGCCCTTGTTGCAAAACCTCTGGGGGATCAGGTGGGAGTTAGAAGCAAATGTATTTATGTCTGTGTGTGCAAGTCTTCATGAGCACTTGTGTGCAAAGCCTGAACATGTGTTATCACCAACTGCTGCAAACCGAGCTTGTTTTTCATCGCTTGCTTGTGTCCTTTAAAAATCTGGTACCGAAATAGACTGTAGTGAAAAAGATCAATCCAAAAAAACATATTTGCTGTATAGAGATACATCTAGAAATGTTGAATACTGCTATTAACTAGTCAAGCCAGAACACTTTCTGTGTAGCAGGACTCACCTATAAGTGTGACCCACATTGAGAGTGCAGTGCTGTAAACACTGAAGTACTCCAGGATGTCGTATCTCATGAAACACAAGATGGAGAGACCTGGCCCATCACATGCATGGTAGATCTGCAGGAATACAGCATTCAGGAGGTCTATTAACCACTCTCACATTATCCCATTCACAGTTCAACACAGCTAACTGCTTGTCAGGTCATTGAGATTAAAGAACAGCAACAGTTTCTCACCGCAGTGAAGAACATGGTGAAAAAGTAGACCATGGCCTCCATGTGGAAGCCCCTCTTGGCGGCCACGCTGGCTGTAGGCAGGAACACCAGGCTGCTGACTGTAGGGAGCAGCATCTTGGCAATAAATGCACCCATGGCTGCTGAAGGGATGGTCGACTCAAAGCTTGTAGATGATAGTTTATCCTTTAAGCCTCAAAGGTTCTTGAGTCTTTGGCAGGTAAAATTAAAGTTATCCAAAGTTCAATAAAGTGTGAGATCAGATGGTACAGTCCTTGAGTGTCTTATGTCTTTCGGTGTGTGAGTGAATGAGGATGCTTATACAGCACACACTCCCACGCAGCATGAACACACCCAGCTGTCCACTTTGGCCCTTTAAAGTTTAAATGTCCGCGTGGATGGCAGGTCCACTGAGGCCTGTATGTGCAGTGTCATCGCTGGTCAGCTGTTTGCATACCAGTGCAACATGGGAGGGGCTGTGGGCAGGGTGAGAGCCATCATAACATAATGTAGCATATCTATGGACTATTTGAAACCAGGACTGGACACTAAGTGGTTGTGAGTCAACTTGAAGTTTAGGCTGGAATGAGCAGACGTCCAGCTGAGAGACCAATCCCAAAATCTTTATTGTGGTTAACTTGTTCCAAAGATCTGAGTCGAATCCACATTTGTGCAACTTTATCTAATGATATCATCCCAACACAACTCTCGCACAATGTGACCACCTCCCCTCACAAGGCCTTCACATAACTATTGGTGGAAAGAATGGCATCTAAACCCCCTTGGATTTAAAAAAAAAATCCATGTAAACATCTTCTTTTGCTAACTGCAGATCATTTTTGATTAAATATGATGCAAGTTTTAGAAATCTGACTCATCTCGTGCTACCCTCCATCACCACCTTCTTAACTTTGCAAATTTAACTTAGTGTCTATTCCTTATTTTGCTGTTTTTATTTTATGTGAGGAACCCTGTGATTTTATTTTGAAAGGCTCTATATAAAGAAACGTACTTATGTCACACCGTTTTAAAAAGCCTTGGAAACAATCTTGCTAAATGCATTATTCAGGACTGCATCTATCTTTATGTGATGTCATTCAAAGACCAGATAAGATCATTTTGTTTTTTTCTCTGATATTTGATCCAGTGAGGTTGGCTGGTATCAGAACAGGTATTGAATCAACGTATGACTATGTCTCTCCTCTGAACCTTCATTGTTGGAAGGAGTCCAAGTTAGGCACAAAAGCATTTTTGCTAGGGTCTTTTCTTTTCTTTTTTTAATAAAGCTTTATTAATAAAATACTACATAAATAAGTTTTTGTGCAGTTAACAGCATCCCGAGTGAAGTATGTTTTCCATTTGCTTTAATCTCATACATCTTTGCAGTTTTTTAGTTGGAATTCATTAAATATAACTCCAAAATTGCTATCTTGCAAAGGGAAGATGGCAACCAGCTCTAGTAATGCATCCATACACAACCGTACCACAGAGGACACGTGGGAAGGAGACTTTCTTACCAGAACGGATTAACTTCCATCTCCAATCCAGCTTTGCTTTCAAAAAGCACTTTCTCAGAAGTGCTTCGAGGTCAGTCTGGTACTTTCTATCAGCTGGGATGATTGGAAAATATGTACATTTGGTGAGTCCAGGTCTCTTCAAACAGCATGTTTGCAGACAGTTTGTATTTTTTTCTTGTCCCTTACTGTGAGGGAGCAGACTTCATAGTCAGCTCTTCTCTGCGGTTGCTTTCCTAGTGAATTAGTCTCTTTAGATGACCATATTTCTCCAGTGAAATATTGCATCCGATAGCAATAGTTGGCAGTTAACCTCACTAACATATTAAAAACTACAAAGAATATGTTGCTCAGTGAGGTTTAAACAAACCAACCATTTTTTCTGAATTAGATTTTAACCAAGTCTGGAGTCTCACTCTAAACCAACACGTGAAATCTGTTGAGAAACAGCTGTCATATGTTTCAGCGTGTTGCGGCTGTGCGATGTGGCATTGAGCCGACCCTGCTGAGGTCCTCCCATTAAAGTAAAGACATTCACCCGGCTCTGGGTATGGTGGTAAATACTTCTGCTGCTCTGGAGAATCGTCTGTTTTTCTGGAGAATTGTCATTATCTCAACATGACTCAAATACCAAAACATAAAACTCACTTTTAGTTTTTCTCTCAACTGACTGTGCTGCTGCTCTCCTGCCAGCCGATCTTTTTTTTTTGTCTGACCTAATAAAATGATATAAAATGTATTCATTCGTAATATAAAACAGGTAGTTCTAGCTCAAAATCTCTCTCTTTATTCAAATATTTCACAACTTGCAATAGCAGTAAACTCAGCAGGGGTAGTCTGCATCGTTAGGAAGCCAAGCATATACAAAAAAACATCAGCTCTTTTTCTAGCCATACATTTTCTTCATCGCTCGCCCAGTTAAGGGTCACCGGGGGGGTTGAGCTGGATAGATTACTGGGTTAGAGGGAGGATACACTCTGGACAGGTTGCCAGTTCACCTCAGGATTAACACAGAGGGCTAGACAACAATCACATTCTCACTCAACATTTAGTCAATTTAGGATCCCTGACTAACCTAAAAGGCATGTCTGTAGACTGTGAGAGTCATATGCGACTAAGAAACCTACTGGAATCAGACCGCAGACTGTGCATACTTTAAGGACTGTAAAGTCATTACCAGGAGTGTGAAAACAAGTTTTTAAGCCCTTTTTAGAACAAAAATCTGAAACATTTTTAAGCATTTTCCTTTTTTTCCATTCATCAGTCACTCTATGCATGCAGTTTTCATTTCATTTCATTTATTTATTTATTTCACACTTAGTACAACAGATCAAACAAACCAACCACACTTTCTATCAATAAAGCACTACAACCATGTGTGAAAAGGAGCAGGAAGAAGGAAATATTCTTATTAAACCCTGCCCCCTATCTACATTCCAACAAACTAATATTAACATTTATCTCCGGTCCTAACCCAAACCAAACAACAAATTTACAATCAGAATATACCTCTCCACATAGTAACAAGGAGAAAATAAACATCTTCTACTTCCGCTGAAATAAAGTTAATTTTGATCATAACTAAAGTAACAGCCCGAGAAACTACCTGGAGATCTTAAAGATGGCATTTGAGTGTCGAGCTCTGCTTGTTGACAGACTTTGGCTTGATGGTTGGGTGTAATGCTTTCCAAAATAACCCGTTACTGTAATCACATTACATTTTTCTTTAATACAGTAATGTAATATTTTATTGTACTAAATTCAGTAATCACATTACATTACGATGGTTTTTCAGCTATCTGTTTGCCTGGCAGACAAAAACATCCTTCAAACTTGTGCTGCTCTTGTTTTTGTGCAGCGAGCAGGACAACAGCAGAGAACTCAACCAGTTTTTATTATATGAAAGAACAAGAGCACAATGGTAAAGTGCAAACTACGTCCAGGACAGAAACAACTGCATCATACACAACACTGCGTCTTTGCATGTCAACAAAAAGCCAGCAAAGAGCTCAGAGGGATATTCAGAATCAGGATCAGAAATACTTTATTAATCCCGAAGGAAATTATAGGTTACAGCAGAGTGCATGATCATCTCAGCCTATCAGGCTGATCTTCAACAGGTAACGAAGCCAGCGATAAGCCGGCTTGTGCCACTGTAGCCACCTTCTGCCTATAAATGCTTCTTAAGTATAATCACTGTGGCGATCGCTTTGAAGTGACTTTGGCTGGTTTTCTGTTGCTTTGTGTTGTTGTCTTTGTGTTCATACAAAACACTAAAAGAAAGATCACATGTGCCAGGATAGGGATTTGTGTCAGTGTGGGAGTGATTATGCATTCCAGGTCATGTAATGGAGTAATCCAAAAGTAATGTAACAACTGCTTTCTGTGAGTAATTCAGTAACATACTCCACTACTTTTAAAACGTAATGTGTAATACAAGTAACAATGAAAACAATGAAACCAAAGAAAAGCTTTCATGGTTTTTAAAAGAAGACTTGAAATGCACAGTAGAAAACATGCCTGACAGCTCATCTTCCCAAATATATAAAAAATAAAAGACATTTCTTTTGAAATTGAGCTGAAGAGACTGCAATCTGACCTGGGAACAACTAGATCCCCAGAACGATCGCAGTAATCGATCACAGCCATGTCATTTTTACGGCACACGATCTAATCAGATTAATGAATGTTTCAGCCGAGTCAAAGCTCTGTGTAGAAACTTGAGCACCAAATAAGGCAGATTTCTGTTTGCCTCCTCAAAGCGAAGCCATATTTGACTTCTCTCGGCATTGTTGTTCCCAGAAAGAATTTCAGCCTGAACGTTTCCCCTTTAGCAGCAAGGCAGCAGCTGGTGCTCTCCTGTCAGCTGCTACACCTGCTGAACGGCACAAAGGGTGCAGTATTGCTGAGGGCTTTCACCACACGCCTCAGATTCTCGGAGTGCTTCAGTAACCCGAGTCGCCTCACCACGCCCTCTGCCGGGAACTGCACACTCTTTTCCAAAAGTGTCTGCAATCTTTGTGGCCACTCTAACATATGAGTGTTGAAGTAATGAGTACCTATTTAATTAGGTGCAAATTAAATGTGGGTCAGTCTTTGTAACCTTTGGCTTCCCACTGCAGGACCCAGCACAGCTTCATTTTCAGGGAGAATAATGTGTGTCTTCAACTCACTTTGTTGAAAAGTTGAAAACGCTGCACTGGATTAAACTGAGGCAGCAAAGCAAGTTTTCATCATGACCACTGCCAGTGGCAGAAAGAGTCAGATGGCCTTAGCTGACCCTGAACTGAGCCCTCTCTCACCCTCAAAACAGCGGTCAAAAGGTCAAAGAGGCCACTCCATATGAAGAGCTGACGGCCGAGAGCTGATCACTGCAGATATGTGAATGTGTCGTTTAAATGATGTAATCATTTCTCCCAGGAGGCAAAACTGTGCTGCACTTGAAAAGCACTGAAATAGATCATCTTCATAATCAGCATGTATTTGCATTTCATGAACTCCCCTCTATAGATTTATTCATTAACCAGACTCACTCACATCACAAACAGCTGATTAAATATCTAAGTCAGGAGAATGCCAAAAAACTAATTGAAGTGGTTTAGTCGAATTTCTACTGAGTCAAATTTGCATTTATTTTTTAATTTTGGCGGTTTCTGTCCTCCATGTAATGTCAATAGGAATTAGGAAGAGCTGAAAAAGCCCTTCTAATGCAGGTTTGAGACTTACATGCCCATGAATGCACAGTTTTTGGCAGCTCAGTGTGAGGACCATTAGTTCTTCTTGTTGAGGAGAGTTTGTGGCCTGTGGTGACTTTCACTTCAGCACCCCTCTGTCTAAACACGGCGGGTTAGTGTGGGAATGCAGGCCAGACTTCCTGAACGCATCTGAAAAAACAACAGGCTTCTTTTTGATTCAGTAAGGAATAGCTGCGACCTCTGACCCCTGGGCCTTCTTTTCCAAATAACTGGAGGTGCTTGAGTTTTAGTGAGCCCAGTCACCGAGGACAAATGGAAAGCAACTTCGAGAGATTTCTTCAACACGCTGCTCGTGTTGTTTTACTTTGAGAGCTAATGTTCACCCCAGACTAATGTATTTTGACTCTTACTTTTAGTTTTTCAGATATTTAGTTGTCACCTTCTCAAATGCTCATCTACTTTTGCCTTTCCTTCTTCCTGAAAGTACAAGTGGGTTTTGTTTCACACATTTAAGGCCGAGGCTGAAACTGGCAACTTTTTTTTCTCCTAATTTCTCCTCTTCTCTCTGTGGTTGTGTTTATAACTGCTTTAATTGCTTTTTTGTCTGCATGCGCCAACCCTAATGACTCCAGACTTTGTTTGGCATGCTGCAAATGGTCACACTCTCACACACGCACACACAAATCACACCCATGGGAGTGTTGTATGCCCTCGCACAACACATTTTCATAATAGCTTTTATTTTGTTGTCATGCGGAGGGAGGGTAGCTTTAATTGGTGTTGCTAGTGGTTGACGGGGCATATTCCTCTGGTTTGGCAGCCTCCATAAACTCCCTCTATCAGCTTGTAAATCTAGCATTGGAGCGGAGAGCCAGCAGACACACCGGCAGCAGGCTTAGAGGAAGGAGAAAAATGGATGGAGGAGGATCAGTGGAAAGTTAGAGAAAGCACAAAATGATGGAGAATATAATAAAAGGCACATTTGTCACCTGCACTTGAATGAAACACTGCAGAAGATGTGAATTAAACTAACTACAAATGAACAAGAATTCTCAAGGATTAAAGACTTTAACCCCTTTAGCTCAGCTAAAGTGTCATGCTGATTACAGAAGCAATAAATTTGGCTTGTTGAGTTTGCGGAAACTCTACAGAATATTTTTGGAATTAAGGCTTTTCTGTGCAGGAAACTGCCCAAAAGAATTCACAAACAGCCTCTAGCAAGGGTGTTTGGAGGATATTTTGAATGGGGTGTCAAAAGGAGGGACCAAGAAGAAGGGTAATTCATGAGGAATCAGAAAACCATATCAGAAATATACACCAAACCAAACCACTCGATAATTTCAAGTCTGGACAGAACTCCTGCTGTCGTAAATAGTAGGAGGCGTGGTTGTTCCGTAACAATATGGCAGCTGCGCTGAAGCACAGTATGCAACCACGAGGAAATGGAGCTAACAGAGAACTGGTTAAAACCCTAAAACATTTTACTCTAATGAGGGTTGCAAGTTAAAAACAAAGTCTCACACATCCTTTGAGTTTTTAGTAAGTAAATGAATTGGAGAATGATAGCCAGTGGATAAATGTGAGGCACATCTGTTGAAAACTTAAAAATATATTGTTTTGCATCTATAATTAGCATAAGAGCTATCAGTGCACATTGATCATTCTTTCAGAAGCGCATTTGTGAGGTCAGACACTGATGTTGTTTCCCAGTCACCGCTCTAATTCATCCCAAAAGTGTCTTTATGGACCTTGCTTTGTGCACTGGTGTGCAGCACTGTTGGAACAGGATGGGGCTATACCTTAAACTGTTCCCACAAAGTCAGGAGCATGACATTGTCCAAAATGTCTTGATATTATGAAGAATTAACAGTTCCTTTCAGTGGAGCTGAAGGGCTGTGCCCAACTCCTGAAAAACAACCCCAAACCATGATCCTCCACCAAAATTCACACTTGGCAACATGTCATCAGCTATGTACTGTTCGCCTGGGAACCAGTTCAGTTCAGTTTTATTTATACAGCGCCAAATCACAACAACAGTCGCCTCAAGGTACTTTATATTGGAAGGCAAACCCTACAATAATACATACAGAGAAAACCACAACAATCGTATGACCCCTATGAGCAAGCACTTTGGCGACAGTGGGAAGGAAAACTCCCTTTTAACAGGAAGAAACTTTGGGTAGAACCAGGCTCAGGGAGGGGCGGAGCCATCTGCTGCGACCGGTTGGGGTGAGAGAAGGAAGACAGGATAAAAGACATGCTGTGGAAGAGAGACAGAGATTAATAACAGGCATGATGAGTGTTACACACTTGGATTAAAATGAATTGAAACCAGTGTGGCTTTGTGAGTTCGCCTTCACTGTATCTGCAAATATATATATATATATGTAGACATAGCACAACCTTACACACTTTTGCAGTCTCACACAACTCTTATAGGCGCACTGCCTTATGGTTAGTGGCTGGGCTTATTTACTCCCGCTGGAGCTGCTCATTTTAGGGGATACTCCCTCTTGTGGTGTAACGGAGGAATAACTACCCTTCCTGCACTATGTCATTTTTGGAGACTGGGGCACACATTATTTTACAACTATCAAAGAAAATACATATTTGAACAATCAGACCATTTAACTAACTATAATATTGTAACTAAATATGATGGGGGGTGTCCTGTTTTGTCCACAATGAATTTCTCGTCCTTACAAGAGGCAGGGTACACCTTGGACAGGTCGCCAGTCTAACACACAGAGAGAAACAACCATTCACACTCACATTCACACCTATGGGCAATTTAGACTGATCAAGTAACCTATCCCCACTGACTGCATGTCTTTGGACTGTGGGAGGAAGCCAGAGTACCAAACATGCAAACTCCACAAAGAAAGACCCCAGCCTGATGGTGGAGTTGAACGCAGGACCTTCTTGCTGTGCAGCAACATTGCTAACCACCGTGCCATCGTGCTGCTGATTCAATGCAAATAGGTCTATTAACACATAGTGAGCGAGAAAGGTGATGGGAGAAGAAATAGTGCATCATGGGAATAGCCTACGCCTATTGCAGCATAACTAAGGGAAGATTCAGGGTCACCTGATCCAGTCCTAAAGTAGAGATAGTGTCTGTCTCCTGAATCCAAACTGGAAGTTGGTTCCATAGAAGAGGGGCCACCAAATCCATACACATCATTCGGATTACCAGACTGAGAAGTGTGATCTGCCACTGCAGAGAACACATCTTCACTGTTCTAGAGTCCATTTATGGCGTGATTTACACCACTGCATCTGACACTTTGCATTGCGCTTGGTGATGTAAGGCTCGGATGCAGCTTCACAGCCATGGAAACCATGAAGCTCTGTACGCACTGTCCTTGAGCTAATCTAAAGCCAAATGAAGTCAGGAGGCCTGCAGCTATTGAGTCTGCAGAAAATTGTGAGGTCAGAGTAGGGACCACGTAAAACCAGAGTGGTTGCTCTGTGATTTTGCGACACCTACCACTTTGTGGCTTAGTTGCTGTCATTATTAATTGCTTCCACTTCATCATAACACCACTAAAAGTTAAATATGGAATATTTAGGACCAAAGAATTTTCACAGCTGGACTTGCTGCACAGGTGGCCAGATTTCACTTCTTTGTTAAAAGAACAGTACAGAATGTTGCATTATGCTTTAAATGGGGCGCCATTTACATAGGATACATTGCATACCATACATTCATAAAGTGTTTAATACTATGCACTTAAAACACTTTACCTACCTCCAACTGATGGCCAACTTAAATCACCAAATAACCCAACATGCACCTTACATAATTTCTTCCAAGGCGCCACACAGTCACCCACCTGAATGACTCACATTAGGTTTCACAATGTGCCAATACAACACAAAAGTAATCATTAATGGAAATTAACATCTGTATCCCTATTCAAAAAATATATTTAAAGTTATTACCAAGTGCATTATTAAGTAACTGACACATTTTATTTGGATTAAAATAAGGACATAAGTTACACATGGACAGAATTAAATGAGAGATCAAGGGGGGAAAGAGACAAGACAGTAACAAAGAGAACAAGTGCAGCGCTGCAAAAACAGCTGTAGAAACAGAGAAGCGAATAAACTGAAAGAGGAGAGAGACACATACGGAGAGGAGGAGAGGGAGGGGTGAGAAATAAGAAGCCGATAGAGAAAAACATACGTGAGAATAGCAGAAATCGTAATGAACAGGAGGGAGTGAGGCAGACAGATGGGGGGAAAAGAGGGGAAGACGACATGGTGGGCAGACACGGTGGTCCTCAGATGTCTGCTTGTCCTCCTCATCATTCACTCTTCCCACAGCGTCTCTCATTCCTCTGTCTGAATCGCTGTCCTCCCGTCTGTTGTTGGCTTCCTCAGAGTGTTTCGGATCACTTAAAGGACTAGTTCACCTGAAAAAGAAAGCGCAGCATGAAAGGACAAACCCCTCACACTAAACACAAAACAGCTCCATGTCCACTTTGTTCAACACAACAGATATTCATTGATCGGCCACAGCATTGATCACCTTGTTACTATGTAATGCTCTGTGAGATCCTGACAGTCCTGTGGATGTCACCTTGACACATACCTTGTTGCAAGCCATTGCTCTTATAGCTCCAAATTTTATTTGCAGCTATAATTTTATTTTTATTTCATTTGAAATGTTTTATTTTCAATTCAGGTGCGTTTCAGGTAGAGTGCTTTTGTTCTTTTCAGTTCACTGTTCAGTTTGGATTATTAGTTCACAACAGTACAATAATACGATTAAAAAAATGCAAACACACAGTCGCTGTCATATAGACGTCCCATGATCAGTAAACATTTGCATTATTGCCCTTTTAGCCTGTGGGTGCTTACAAATTTCAATAAATTGACAAACACCAAAGCCAAAGACATTTCATGCAGATTTGTATTATATTTTATTGTATTTATGGAGCATTCTTTCAGGGTTTTGTTTTTACTTCAATTTCCAAGCAAACCTACAAATGACAGCTACACTCTTTGATTGTATCAGCCTGTTATAGCAACAGTTTTCCCCAAAAAGCTGCAAAATCTACTCAGGAACAAACTGAAGAAAGAACTCGAGGTGTTAACCCAGACTCTTAACTTTCCTGTTTCTTGAGAGATCCCCCCCACGATCCACAGTACCCAATGTGTCTGCAAGAGATGTGCTGGTATGCCCCTGTTGGGTCTGTGCTCTTGGTGGCGTGTGAGGGATCAATGCAAATTAGGTGGTTTTCAAAGTTGCTACAAAAACAAGCAACTTGACCTTTTTTTGTGCTTCCATTTGCCATCGGTTGACGTCACCAGAATTTATCATTAGAAAGAAAAAAAAAAAACCTTGTCAAATGTCTGCGCCTTCCTTTCACGTATATCTAAATATTCAGTGTAACTGAATTTGAAGTGGCACATCTCTATCATAAATTCAGCGCATCCACCTTGAGAAGTTTGTGATTGTATTTCGGGAGATTACAGCTGTCCTTAAATTGCAGGACAGAAGCATCTTGCTCTGTGTGTTCTCATAGAAAAGTGTATCAGCATCTATTTTTGCTTCCATAGAAAATCCAGATCAGTGCAACACAAGAAAATGATTGAGAACTTCCGGAAAGTGAAGTTTCAGCTCAGTATGGAGGGCAGAGGACCCAGGGGAGGAGAGCACTGTGGGAAATGGGCAGTTCCTGTCTGTCTGTGTCTTTGTTCAATCATTTGTCTGCCTCTCAGAGTGACACGCTTGATCCCAACGGCAGTCTCCGAAGGAAAGATGGAGGCAGACTGAAGTTAAGGGACATTTGGATGGAATATAAACATATGAAGTTTTTGTTTGTATGTTTTTGGACTTGAGATTCTAATAAACTCAGGAAGAAAACAGAAAGAAGCCAGAGCACCAAACCAGGGGTGCTCCTGTTTTTTTTTCTTTTTTAACTTTACTGATCCTCCCACCTTCTCCCTTTGCTACCACTCTTGCTGCTCCTGCTAACTAAGGAGGAGGAGAAGGAGGAGGAAGAGGGATGCAGGGAGAGCACACCTTACCTCCCTCCCTTCCTTCCTCACTTTCTTCCTCCCTTTCTCTGTCTCTCCCACTCTTCACTCCACAGCAGCTCTCACCAAAACACCACAACACACCACCACTGTCTCTGGCAGGCTGACACACACTTACACATCCCTGCACACACACACACACGCACACACACACACACACACGCACATACACACACACACACACACACACACACACACACCTATACACATACACACACACATGCACACACGCACACATACACACATTAATCGGCATCCTCAACACAGACTGAGACGCCCTTGGACTGCTGCAGGCGAGGTGAGTGGGTAAATATTTGCAACCTCCTTCTATGTGTGCATGATTGTGTGTGTGTGAGTGTGTTTATACTGTGTGAGAGTTTTTCTGAGTTGTGTGTTTTTCATCCTGTGTGTTTTTGTGTGTGATTGTTTGCATGTCTGCATGTGCTGGTTTGCCTCTGGCCTCTGCTCTTTGTGTACAATGTGTGTGTGCATCTAAGTGTGCGCGCGTGCGTGTGTGTGTTTATGAGGCACACCAGAGCCAATGAGACTTGTGCTTTGCACCAGACCAAAACAAATCCACAAAATAATGCTGACTCTCTTTCAGAGGAGTGTGTGTTTTTGTGCAGGCATGCATGTGTGCGTGTGTTTGTGTGTGAGATCCTGGAGAGGCCCGAGTCTGTCTGGAAACTTGTCAGCTGTTGGGAGATGTGTGTGCGTGTGTGTAAACTGGTGAGGTAGAGGCTAATATTCGTGCCAGTGCTACTTGTCAAAGTGTAGTTTTTTTCTCTCTCTTGTGGCTCTAAACTGCTGTAGAGAATTGGAAGAAAAAAATCTCCCCACGTCTTGCCTGTTGCATTTCCCTCACAAAAGGTCCTCCTAATAGTTTAGGAAAGTTACATTTAGGTCATTATTAAAGTAACGCTTTAGAAAGTAAGTCACATGTCAAGGCTTTTTGCTGTGTCAGCCTTTAAAATGCCTAAAAAGCACAGACTTGATGGTTTTGCCATTAAAAAAAATGCAGATGAAGAGGTTTGGAATAGTTCATTGTTTAAACTCATAACACCTAACAAACTGCCACTGATCTATTAAATGTTAGGTTTAGACAATGTCTACAGTTTTTTTTAACCTATTGGCCATGTACTTAAACAAAAATACACAGTAGGGTGATATTTTGTAATTTCTTAAAATATGCTTTCTTTGTGTAACTCTAAAATACAAGTCACCATTGCTGATGATCTTAGCACAAGTTTCCAAATTTAACCAAAAACCAATTTTTTAGAAAATTTAAATGACTTTTGTTGGGAAGAATTATTACTTTGTTGGTCCTCTGATTGCTGAGCGTATTCAAAAACAAAGGCAACTCACTGACTGAGTGAATGACTTATATTTCCAAAAGCTACTGCAGGAGGCCTGGGTTTGAGTTCTGCCCTCTCTCCCCCTTTTCCTGTCTATTCTACTATTCTGTCTAAAATAAAAGTGAAACTGTCCACAATGGGGCGATCGTGGCTCAAGAGCTGGGAGTTCGCCTTGTAATCGAAAGGTTGCCGGTTCGAGCCCCGGCTCGGACAGTCTCGGTCGTTGTGTCCTTGGGCAAGACACTTCACCTACCGCCTACTGGTGTTGGCCAGAAGGGCCGATGGCGCGATATAGCAGCCTCGCTTCTGTCAGTCTGCCCCAGGGCAGCTGTGGCTACAACTGTAGCTTGCCTCCACCAGTGTGTAAATGGGTGGATGACTGGGTGTGTAAAGTGCTTTGGGGTCCCTAGGGGGGACTAGTAAGAGCGCTATACAAATACAGGCCATTTACCACAAAGAACGACATATTCTGGTGGGGTCATTATCAGAATACAGTTCAAATAGATGAAAGAGGTCTGTAACCAGCCAGCTCCACAGTACAAGAGTTCACGTTACAATAAATTGGACTGAGCTCATAGAGAAACAGAGTTAATTGTCTAGTGAATTCACAGTTTGGAGTGTCATGCTTCCTGCACGCTGTACCAGGCTCCACCCTTGCCGAAACCAAAACAAGTATTGCGAGTAGAGCAAATGTGTCTGAAGTGGACCGCTCCCTGCTGTGAACCACATGCAGAAGAGCAACTTCGGACAGCCTGATTTGCAGAGGTGTGGACTCGAGTCACATGACTTGGACTCGAGTCAGACTCGAGTCATTAATTTTATGACTTTAGACTTGACTTGAAAAAATGTTCTAAGACTTGTGACTTGACTTGGACTTTTACACCAATGACCTGGGACTTGAATTGGACTTGAACCGGTTTACTTGAAAAGACTTGATATTTTACCCCAAATATAAAATTTAACATGCATATTATATAGAGATTGAAAATGTGACGTCATTCAGGGGTAAACCGCAAAGGATTCTGGGAACTCGTGGCAAGCGGTACTAGCACACGCAGGCTTTCAATTGAAATCAGTCACACAGCGATAAAAAGAAACACAAAAAATGGCAAGAAGCTGTTGTATTATTAACTGCAATAGCCGGTCGCATGACAGCCACGAGAAGCTGACGGGTAAAGAGATCGGTTGTTATCGGATTACGTCGTTGAAAAGAAATTGTTCGAGCCATGTGTCACGGCGGGGTGCGCCGATGTGTGCGGAAACAGGACCCAAAAGCAGATGATGACGAGGAATAGTAATGATTAACAGAAAAGTGAACCTTTATTGCGATGACGGCAGGAAATGAACCAAGAGACCAAAGCAAACAGGCAAAACACTAAGAAACAAAACACTGAGCTGGCAAAACACTAAGAAACAAAACACTAAAGGTACTAAGACCAAAAACTATAACTATGACCGAGGTGGAAAATAAACAGGCTAAGACTATGACTATGACTGTAACTCTGGTGAGAATAAACAGACGAACTGACAATGGCATGAAGAAAACAAAAGGCTTAAATACAGACATGAGGTGATCAGGGGAAGTGGCGACACATGGGGGAAAACAGCTGACAGACATAAACCTAATGACAGGACCAGGAGAGGAAACAAGGCCAAAAAAAAACAAAAACAAAATGTCCATCAAAATCACAGGAGCGCAGGGAATAGTTCATGACTCCTCAGGGGGCCGACCCGGAGGGTGACGGTCCAGAAAGTCATAGTTCATGTGATCAGGGGGGCGTCCGTGCGGACGGCAACGGCGGCGACACGGAAACGGTTCAGGGGGCCGACCTCGACGGCGGTGACGTGGAAACAGTTCAGGGGGCCGGCCGTGCGGAAGGCGACGGGGCGGGAACCGTTCAGGGGGCCGGCCGTGCGGAAGGCGATGGGGCGGGAACCGTTCAGGGGGCCGGCCGAGGCTTGGAGGGCACAGGACCAGGTGACGCTGAAGCAGAGGCTGAGGCCGGACCAGGCGTAGCAGAAGCACAGGCAGAGGCCGGACCAGGCGTAGCAGAAGCACAGGCAGAGGCCGGACCCGGCGTGGCTGAAGACTCTGACGAGGCCGGACCAGACGAGGCTGAAGACTCTGACGAGGCCGGACCAGACGAGGCTGAAGACTCTGACGAGGCTGGGCCAGACGAGGACGAAGACTCTGAGGCTGGGCCAGACGAGGACGAAGACTCTGAGGCTGGGCCAGACGAGGACGAGGACGAAGACTCTGAGGCTGAAGCTGGAGCCGGACCAGGTGGAGCAGGAGCAGCTGATGCAGAGGCCGGACCGGGCGAGGATGAAGGCTCTGAGGCTGCGGCTGACGAAGCACAGGCTGGAGCTGCGGCTGACGAAGCACAGGCTGGAGCTGCGGCTGACGAAGCACAGGCTGGAGCTGCAGCAGACGAAGCAGAGGCTGAAGCTGGACCGGGCGAAGCACAGACCGGAGCTGGTCCTGGCGTAGCAGAGGCAGAACCAGGTGACAGTGAGGCAGCCACAGGTGGTGAAGCAGAAGGTGGCCAGACGGGCTCCTCAGGCCCTCCAGCTGACGAAGCATGAGGCTGAACGGGCTCCTCGGGCCCGCCAGCTGACGTGGCGTGAGGCTGGACGGGCTCCTCGGGCCCCCCAGCAGACGTGGCTTGAGGCCGGAAGGGCTCCTCGGGCCCCCCAGCAGACGTGGAATGAGGCCGGAAGGGCTCCTCGGGCCCCCCAGCTGACGTGGCATGAGGCTGGACGGGCTCCTCGGGCCCGCCAGCTGACGTGGCATGAGGCTGGACGGGCTCCTCGGGCCCGCCAGCTGACATGGCGTGGTGCTGGACGGGCTCCTCGGGCCCCCCAGCAGACGTGGCATGAGGCCGGAAGGGCTCCTCGGGCCCCCCAGCTGACGAGGCATGAGGCTGGATGGGCTCCTCGGGCCCTCCAGCTGACAAGGCATGAGGCTGGATGGGCTCCCCGGGCCCTCCAGCTGACAAGGCATGAGGCTGGATGGGCTCCCCGGGCCCTCCAGCTGACGAGGCATGAGGCTGGTGTGGTTCTCCTGAACCTTCAGCAGACGAAGCATGAAGCTGGCTGGATTCTCCTGAACCTCCAGCAGACGAAGCATGAAGCTGGCTGGATTCTCCTGAACCTCCAGCAAACGAAGCCTGAAGCTGGCTGGATTCTTCTGAACCTCCAGCAGACGAAGCATGAAGCTGGCTGGGTTCTCCTGAACCTCCAGCAAACGAAACATGAGGCTGGCTGGGTTCTCCTGAACCTCCAGGAGACGAAACATGAGGCCGGACGGGCTCCCCGGGCCCTCCGGCTGACACTGAAATTGGCTGCACCAGCTGTACCTCCGTCTCCGGCTCCAAACCGGCCTGGATAGCAGTACCACAGCAGCTTAGCTGAGCCTGATGGCTAGCTTTTCCAGGGCAAACAGTCTCTGTATAGCCGGGCTCATTAACCGGAAAAGTAGTGTCAATTTCAACAACTTCCTGAGAGAAAACATGAGGAGCCAAAATGTAATCACTCACTTGCGTTTGTGATACGGAGCGTCGGTGGCGCGCACGCCGCTTTTTCTTAGGAGTGGAAGACGGCGGAGCGATGGGTGGAAGTCCCTGGTAACTCCGAGGTCCCCCGAGAGCCAGTCGAGTTCCCCGGAAAGAGTGCTCGTGCTCCGGAATGAGCCACGGCTTCCACCGGAGCTCCTCCTCCAAGAGAGCGCAGAATATAGACTGGCGCTCGTCGTCGTCCAAGTCTATGGTGTGCGGCGCTTCCTCGCGCTGAACTGTGACAGGAGTATTGCGAGACTGTGATGAGGGCGTGGAAACTGGTGAGCTGAGAGGTGGTGACGCTGCGGCGAATCTCAGCGAACCGACACGAACACACTCAGGTTCCGGAGGCAGCAATGGAGATGACTGATTGTGGGGTTGTTGTGACTGGTGGGTGCTGGAAGCCATTTCCTGACTCGACAGTCCCTGGGCCTGCAGCATCTCCTTTATCCTCGTAAAGGCATCAACTATGGCAGGTGAGTCCGGGAGCTGGAGAAGGCGGGGATCCCTCTCCATAATAGCTTCAGCAGCGTTAATCATTACCAGCTTGCTCTTCAAATCGGGCGCTGTAAAGAAGCGGTCGAGGATCGCTTGGATCCGAGCAGTCTCCTCCAGACACTCGGTGAGAGCAGAATCCGCTGGGTCCATGACTGGTCAGTTCGTTCTGTCACGGCGGGGTGCGCCGATGTGTGCGGAAACAGGACCCAAAAGCAGATGATGACGAGGAATAGTAATGATTAACAGAAAAGTGAACCTTTATTGCGATGACGGCAGGAAATGAACCAAGAGACCAAAGCAAACAGGCAAAACACTAAGAAACAAAACACTGAGCTGGCAAAACACTAAGAAACAAAACGTTAAAGGTACTAAGACCAAAAACTATAACTATGACCGAGGTGGAAAATAAACAGGCTATGACTATGACTGTAACTCTGGTGAGAATAAACAGACGAACTGACAATGGCATGAAGAAAACAAAAGGCTTAAATACAGACATGAGGTGATCAGGGGAAGTGGCGACACATGGGGGAAAACAGCTGACAGACATAAACCTAATGACAGGACCAGGAGAGGAAAGCTAAATACAATGAACAAAGAACACATGACATTGTCAGAATAAAACAGGAAATGACAACACAACTTAACAGACCTAATACGTGATGAAATAAATAGAAAACCCCAAAACATAGAAAACCCAGGAACAATAACTGCCTAAACTAAAGGCAAATAGGAAATAACACAAACTAATAACATATCAAAAAATACAAAGAAAACTCAGAGTGCTGGGTCGGAGACCCAGCCTGTGACACCATGTTTCCGAAGTAACAAAGACGTGACGGATGGCCTGGATTGCAGCCATTCAAAGACCAAATATAACGTCCCAGAACACTCCAGCTCACAGGTTAGTCTGCTCCAAGCATTTACACGAAGGCAAGTCTTCTGTTGTAGTTAATACGTCATTTTCATAACATAATTGGTGATATAGGTTACAAGCAAGTCTGGCGCTGAACAGAAATTGTCGCGCTATGCTCCTTTATTTATTGTGCATAAACAGTGAATTGTCCTGACACAATATTGCGTTTCGCCTCTGTTATTATGGTACATTGACAAAAATATATACTTTTATTCACAGGATAAAACAGGTTTTTTGTATCACTAATTGCCCAGTACGATTACAGCATACAATATTGTTGTCACTGCTACATTTCTGTGATGCGTACCAGAAATTATTTCCACTACTAATTAATTACCCTTGAGCTCAAAGGTCCTATTAATAAACGGTTAAGGAATGTGTATTTATGAAGACAATTTGTGAGACTGGTAAACTTATGATACGTACGATGGTCTTTCGTTCTACACGGTGCATTTCAAGGTCCTGTACCCATCCGGCGGTAAACTGTACCTGGGCTTGTTGCAGTGACCTGAAGTTACTAAACTTCATGAGTGTGTGCACTCACTCCAAGAACCGTATGATTATAAATATGCATATAAATATGCTACGATGAGATAGCTGACTTCATCTAACTAGCAAATGTTTTCCAGGCTACGTTGGTGATGCAGTTTTTTTTAATGTGTATGATATTTTTGTCATGCGATTTTAAAGCCGGTCCTACAACCGCATCCAAGAATAACATGCAGCGTATCTCAGAACTGTCGGTGAAAATTATTCTTGGAGCTAGGTTTAATTGAGCTGCATTTTAAAGAGGTGCAATTTCACAATTTGTGTATATTTTCTAAGTTCACTATTTTGTCATGTGTTGAGAAAAACACAGATTTTAAAATTACATGGTCTAATATTTACATTTAACATATAACTGCAACATGCTTTTTTCATTTTTTTTTTAAAGACTCGAAAGGACTTGAAATTCAAAGTTTCAGACTTGTGACTTGACTCGGACTTTTACACCAGTGACTTGAGACTCGACTCTGACTTGCCTGACATTACTTGAGACTTGACTTGAGACTTGAGGATAAAGACTTGAGACTTACTTGAGACTTGCAAAACAATGACTTGGTCCCACCTCTGCTGATTTGTTGGCTGTTATCCACAGTTCTGTATGTGTTTATATATAAATACATAAATGAGCTGCTGATTAGCATTACCCAATCAATTGTTGAGTTCCCTTAATAACGTTAATATGCTGGTTTTTCACAGATTGTAACTGCTCACAATAACAACAGAATTCACCTTTAGTTCGTGAACAAAGCACTGTTGCTCTTCACCAATGTGATTATCAGTCCACACAGATTTAGTCCAAGATTTAGCCTTTGACCACAATTTAGCCTTGTGGTCAAAGTGGATTACTGATTGGTTCGAGCACATTCAAAAGACCTGCTTCTTTTCACTGTGAGTGAGTCTAATAAAGATGAATTGAGCGTGGTCCTTCTCCTGGGTAAGCCAGCTCTGAAAAGTGAATCAATAAATAGGTCAGGGTTCAAGTGTGAGCAATTTAACCCAGTCTCTGTTTGTCCCAGGGGCATCTGAACTCTGCTGACCCATCTTCAACTTCTCAGACTGCCTTTCTTACTCATCCTTTGCGTCTTCCCTCCTTTCTGTTTCTTTTGCTCACTTATCCATCATTGTTGGCTCTCTTGGTGGCTTTTTTCCTTTCTGTATACAAGGGAAGGGCCTGGATCCTGTTTCAGCTTTGCATGCACACTTGAGAAAGGAAAAGAGTTTGGCTCAAGGGGTAAAAGGCAGGAGAATGAATCTTCCTGGAGACAAGCAGACATCCCCAACCGCCTCATACTCCTCCATGACGTTATCCGAATTTTGGGAAGCAATGACGCACTGGGATTTTTCTGCTCACTTATGTGTCATTGCACTTTTTATGTCAAAAGTATGCAGTTTACATCTAAATTGCATTTACCATTAACTCTAATTTTCTGGGTTCAAATATTGGAGAAGCATTATCCTGTTAACTCTTATGAGTTAGCTGTAAAGTGCGCCACAATTGTCATAAGTTGTGTTTGCTTTCTTGTGAAAAAACACAATATTTGCAAAACTTTCCAGACTCAGCAGAGAAAATGAACTGTTAATCGCACATTTGGTGCTTCAAGACACTGAAATCTGAATGTCTCCTGATGGCCAGACTGGCACCTTTCATGGCAGTTTGCTGTGTGAGAATGAATTTTAAATTACCAAGACAAGTTCCACTGCAGCCCACAGCACTGATGACTTCAGACAATGGGAACATGATATCAGTATTTCTGATACTCCTTCATCTGCTTCCTAGAGCAGATGAAAGAGTATCAGAAATACCAGGCTCCAATTTGCTACCGAAAAAAAATCTTTGTATATAGTACCCACAGATATTGGAGCGAGCTCCAACAATCACACAGTCCAATACGAACTGACGACAGGCAATAATGGCAAAGAAATAGATCAGGAATGATACAAGGGGAGAAAAAGTGCTCATTGCATCATGGGAAGTCCACCAGTAGGCTGAGCCTATATAAGTACTATGCAAAAACTAATTTTGATATGGTATGTGTAGATGCAAAACAGAGTCAATTACAATGAGCTTGCCTGCCAATATTCAGTATGACCACCTTTATTCTTCAACACAGCCTGAACTCTATTAGGCTCGTTAAGCAGTCTTCAGGAATACTTCTCCAGGATTCTTGAAGGACATTCAAAACTCGTCTTTGGATGTTTGTTTCCTTCTGTTCCATTCTCTGTTAAGATGATCTCACACGGCTTCAATAATGTTGGGATCTGGGCTCTGGAGAGGCCAAACCATGACTGCTAGGATTCCACTTCGGGGTTTTTTTCTGTCTCAGTATGACTTTGCAGGATTGGTAGCGTGTTTGGGATCATGCTGAAAAATGGAGCTGGATGATATTGCATGGTGGACCAAAATCTGATGGTACTTTTCTCTGTTCATAATTCCATCAATTTTGACAAAATCCCCAAAACTAAAGGTAACCTCAAACTATGACAGAGCCTTTTTGATGTATGCTCAATCGTCCAGGTAAGGAAATATCTAAAAAGTAGATTCTGTTCATCTGGACTTAGTATTTTCAGTTGGGCGACACGTTTTCACCACCCATCCATAGCAGAGCCTGCACTGTGTTTTACAGATGACAGGGACCTTCACTTTTCATGCATACTGATGACTGGATTGCAGGATTTTTGTCCTATTTATTAAGGACGTGACTTTCAGATACTGTTTACCTGCTAAAGCTAGCTTTTGCTTTTTTAGGCCTGCCTCCACTGATCCAGTTTCCTCACATTTTTTAAGGACACACTATGCCAAGTTTGAACTCGGCACTGGTTCATCCCTTGAGTTAGGTGTCTTCACGGGTCAGTGTTAAGAGTCTACTCTGATGTTCAGAAACAAGAACTGGGCTGACAAAGAGTGCAGACAATGTCCAAAAACAACTTTGTAAAACCTTCAGAAAGCCTGGAGAACCATTGCTCAAGAACCGAAATATAAAGAAAAGAGGGGTGACTTAAGGCATTTGCACAGCACTGTAGTAGAATACCTAAAGGATACTTCAAGGTCATCTGATCCTAACTATAAGCATTATCAAAAAAGAAAGTTTGAAATCTAATCCTAAAAGTAGAGAGGGAGATTGTTGGGCGAGTTTGACAGGCTCATTCGGTATTTCAGAAGACAGCGTTATCATTTATGGAAGATCATAGACAGAGTCCTCCTAAAGCCAGTGTGTAACATATATCTCATTGGTATTAACCCTTTAAAACCAGTCGGAGCGGGCACGGTCCGTTTTGCGCAACTACTTTTAAATCCCTTAGAACTGCAACCATGTAAGCTAGCGCAATAATTTTTTTTGCATATGAAACCGGAGGAGTTGTACTTACATCTTATGCCATCAGCTGTTTGTAACACTTCCTACGTTAGAATAGACGTCAGCGTGAATTATCGCGTGTCCGCCATTACCTGCCTGAAACCGGAAGTGACGTCATTTTCGCGAAAATGTAGTTTTTTACCATCAGGGCCTCATGAGCCTAAGTTATGTTTGACTTTCTGACTTTCTGTGTCGTTTCTGGGATGCTTAGAACTAAAATTGCACTGCTGGAAATAGTTTATTTTGATGCATATTCTGCTTTTTTGCAAATTTACACTATAATATTTATTTTCGTTTTTCCTGCAGTGTATAAAAATTGGTGTATTTCAAAAAGAAAACTATGAAGACACTCAAAATACATTTCCTGTGGTGGGAAACTATTTTGTGCAACTTTTTTGTATTCACAGTTTTGAGGGATAAGCCTCTTACATTTCTCTAACTAGAAATATATGTTAAAAACACAAAAACGATTTTCAATTCTTTTGTAGTTTATTGCACTTTCTTGCAATTTATGTAATTTCTATGCACTTAATGCATACATATTATTAAAATTTGGGCTATAATGGTTGTATTGATGTATAGCAACTTGAAATGCTCCCAAAAATGGCACTACAACATGTAAAAATATAATATAAGCTCTGGCGGACTTGGTTCTATGGTAGGTCTTAAAGGGTTAACAGAAGAATAGCTTTCAAACACAATGTAAACAATACGTAGTAAATTATTCGGTTATTTTCTGTCCAACTGCATAACTGTATCCATCTCCATTACATGTGGCCACCAGAGACTGGAAAGCATCCAATATTAGATAATAAAAATCAAGTATTGGTCTGATATATTGTTTGATATGTCAGACCGGTCTTATTCAGTCCAACCTCTCAGGGGACAGACAGACTACTGCTGTCTGTCTATCTGCTGAGGCTGCCAGTGCTACATAAACAAAACGGCAAGGCGAGGGGCCCCAGGGGGCCTTCAGGGTGGGGACGGCTCAGGGGTGAGGGAGGGAGAGTCAAAGAGGATGAGGGACTGTTTACTTTTGTCTTATGCCTGGCCGCCTGGGAAACGACAGCGGAGGAAAGAAGGAAAGAGGAAGACTGTGTCTGGATTGTGTGTGTGTGTGTGTGTGTGTTTATTTCACTCCAGGTAGAAGGTATTCCTTCTACCAGGACCAGATGTGTTTAGTTATAATAGTGCCTATGACTTATGATGCAGTTTACAGTGTATTTAAACTGGATTTTAGGGTAACATTTCTGCACGTAATATACTTGTAGTAAGGACCAAGAAAGATACAAAAAAGAGGATACTGTCGCTAATGAAACCTTCGTGAATACATTTGTAACTTTTGCACACGACTGTATAACGAAGAATTACAGAAACATTAAATCTTCTAACAGTGAGTGATAATATTTTTTAAGCGTTTTTGAGTCGCGGAGCATCGACTACCAATACATGGTGTTTTAGACGGCTGGGCAGGTGTGAGGAGGAGCAGACAGATCAATAAGTAAAAACATCAATGCCTTATTGTTATTTAATCGAAATGATTTGGGGAATGAACAGCCTCTTTGTCAGTTGTGCAATGCCTGGAGACCTTAAGGCTGTCCTCCCTCCTGTGTAAACGTCACACTCTGTCCGTGCTGGCGTAGTCTTCCAGATCAACCTCAGCTAATAGAAACATCTGGGCCTAGTCTAGGCTACTTTTGACACTGAGAGCTCAATTATTAGACTGGCAAATGTTGTGGCCCAGACGTCATTAGGTGGGGCCTGCGGTGATATAACACGTACCTGTGGCTAAGTTAAATCTGCCAAACTCTTCCTAATTCAACACTGTCTGTTAAGCCCAGATGTGGCTCATCGAAAACTGTGGGCCACACTTGGAAACTTCGGAAAAGGAGTTGAAATTATTTCCTCAACAAGTGTCAGATATGGCTAATAGCTCACACCATGATAATTACAATAGCAGACCATCCAAAGTAGCACCAACTTTTGACATGTTGGCGAGTTCACTTTCTCAAAAGAGCAATTAGGGTTAAAATTAAAATACACTTGGGTGTAGGTTAATATCATTGTGCAAATATGCGTAAGCAGCAAAGAAGGAGATTTGGAGAAAGTGATTGACTGTGTGTGTTTGAGCGCGTACATTTATGCCATGATGTCTGCATACCTGTACGTGCACAATACTCAGTGTGCATGTGTCTAAGTGTGTGTGTACAGAGTCACGAACTGGCTGAGTGTATGCACATGTGTGGCTGTGTCTGACTGTATGTGTGTTTGGCAGCTGGCCGGGCTCCAGCTGCGTCTGGTTGGATAATGAAGTCCAGGTGCTGCTGTGCCTGCTTTAAGACACCTGTCACCAATATTTAGTGCCAGAGAAAGCCAGACTGCAAACAGGGGCGAGACGAGCTGCTTGCTTATTTTAACAAGGCTGCCTAACTGGACCTGAGGAGACAGGATGTACTATGAGATCTTTCCTAGAAGCTCAATGTGTATATGAACGTATACGTCTGCATATGCGTCTCCGGAGCTCATTTAACTCCGTCTGCTACTGTGGATTCACATTGGTTCCCTGAAATTTAGCCTCAAAAGAAACAAGATTTTCAGGATTACAAAATTCAAAATAAATTAACATATATTTGCATCATTTGTTAAATATAATTTTAGGATTTTAAACTAAGGGAGAGAAAACATTTAATTTCAGCAGGAATTTGAACATTGTATCGCTTGCAGACTCGTACATACAATTGTTTGCTTAAAAAACATATTTTTTGTGGAGAGAAGCACTAGAACCCATCAAACATTTATATTTTATACATTTGTATTTTTCAGCTGGAAACACAGCCTAGGCTTAAGAAAGTGTGGTTTTAACTAAATCAGTTGTAATAGTTACGCCAATTCTGGACTGGATAGTCGACTGGACTGGATATAAATTTCCAATGGCTAGTCAGTATGATGGTGGTCTCGTCCTTTTGCCTTCAATGACCAGCAATCTCCACCTCACTTTTTTGCAGCTGAATATGAATGAGAACTACAGTGTCTTGCAAAAGTATTCGGCCCCCTTGAACTTTCCCACATTTTGTCACATCACAGCCACAAACATGAATCAATTTTATTGGAATTCCATGTGAAAGACCAACACAAAGTGGTGTACACGTGAGAAGTGGAACGAAAATCATACATGATTCCAAACATTTTTTACAAATAAATAACTGAAAAGTGGGGTGTGCGTAATTATTCAGCCCCCTGAGTCAATACTTTGTAGAACCACCTGCGGCTGCAATTACAGCTGCCAGTCTTTTAGGGTATGTCTCTACCAGCTTTGCACATCTAGCGACTGAAATTCTTGCCCATTTGTTGTGTCCACACATACTATTGCATTTGTTCTGTAGATGCATTTACCAGAAGCGCTAGAGGGCGCTAGTGAGTATGTTGTTCTGGTTGTGGTTTTGGAGAAGAAAAAAAGAAAAATAAAGAAAGGAGTCAACTCCGGTAATCCTCTGTTCCTACCTGCGTGTGTGTGTAATACTTGCTGAACTAACACCACACAACAAGTGGCGACGAGAGTAGTGGTGATTAAGTTATGGCTCTGCTCTCTTTGCAACCCCCGGCTGTGTTCCTGGATTGCCCGGGCGAACCGAAAATTCCATTTGCTGCGTGGAAAAAGTTGTTCGATAACTACTTGCTGGCGATCGGGGGTAATGACTTTGCTACGGAGAGGAAGAGGGCCCTGCTCATTCACTGCTTGGGAACGGAGGGACAACGAATCTACAGCGCCTTACCACTCGCTACGGATGATTACGAGGGATCCGTAAAGGCTTTGGAAACGTACTTTCATCCTAAAGTCAATGTTGTCGCCGAGAGATACCGTTTCAGGCAACGAGCCCAAGCTGTCGGTGAGTCTACAGATCACTACGTTGCAGCACTGCGTGAGCTCGTGAAACAATGTAAGTTCGGGGCTATGGAGAATGAAATGTTGCGGGATCAACTTGTAGAGAAGACAAATAATGCTCGTATACGTGAAAGACTGCTAATGGAGGAGGATTTGACGCTCGATCGAGCTTTGGAAATTGCTAGGCGTACAGAGGCTGCAATAGCTGATGCAAAGGCCATTGCTGTCGGTGAAACAAAGCCTGTTGCCGCTGTTCAAGTACAAAAGAAGATGCGCAAGCCAAAATACAAAGCAGCTAAAAAAACGGATACAGCTCCGACGTGCTACCGTTGTGGTTCAGCTGATCACAAAGCCAATGATAAATCCTGCCCCGCAAAAGACTGCAAATGTAATACGTGTGGGAAAATCGGACATTTTTCGAGAGTGTGTAAATCTTCTCATAAGCTTGTTAATGAAGTGACTGTTCCTGAAATGTGTGTTTTAACTGTTGACAATTGTGTCAGTGGTGATCCGGCTAAATTGATGTGCACTGTTGCAGTCACTGTACCAAATACTGCACAGGCATGCACTGTTAAGCTACTAGTAGACACAGGGTCTGGTGTTTCCATACTGCCTGAACATGTTTACAGCACAAATTTTGGCTCAGTTAAGTTAAGTAATCCAGCTGTTCAGCTTATTACATATTCAAAAGAGAAACTGGATGTATTAGGGTGTCTTAGAGCTGACATTACTTACAATGGCAAGAGTGCCTCCACAGATCTCTACATTGTGAGAACAGGAACACCCATACTGGGAATGGACTTGGTGACTGCCCTCCAGCTACACATAAAAGGGGGACAATTAGTTCTTGACAGTCCCAAGGTCTGTGCTGCACTCCAGCAAACCTCGGCTCTGCCCACTCAATGTAAACAGGAATGTGAGTCTCCAGTTGCATTCGGATGTGCAAAGGACTTTGTACATAAAGTGAAGGTGCGACCTGAAGTGAAACCAATACAGCAGAAACTTCGACGCTTACCCCTGTCAGTCCGTGATGCTGTTTCCGCAGAACTCAAGAACCTTGAGGAACATGGCATCATAGAGAAAATTGATGCATCTGAATGGGTCTCCCCGATTTTAGTCACTAGAAGGAAGACTGGTGGCATACGCATGTGCGTTGATTTGAGAGAACCTAACAAAGCGGTGGTCGCTGACAGTCATCCCTTGCCACTGATAGAGGACATACTGTCTGAGCTGCGTGGGGCTGTCATGTTCTCCACCCTGGATCTTAAATCCGCCTACCATCAGCTGAAACTACATGAAGAGAGTAGAGGGCTCACTGCTTTCATTACACATGAAGGACTGTACCAGTACTGCAGAGTTCCCTATGGGTTGAGTTCAGCACCTGCAGCCTTCCAAAAGATGATGACACAAATCCTACGCGGCCAGAAAGGGGTGCAATGCTACCTTGATGATGTCATCATATACGGAACGTCAGAAGCTGAACATGAGGCCAACTTGCGTGCTGTGTTACACAGAATCAACAATGCAGGACTGAAACTCAATGTTGACAAATGTCAACTCCGTCAAACTACTCTGAGCTTTTTGGGTCAAAAGATCGGTCCAGAAGGTCTGCTGCCAGATGACTCTCATGTCACTGCCATCCTGCATGCTCCGCCCCCTACTGATCCTGCAACCCTGCGCTCATTTCTTGGCTTGAGTGCATGGTACAGCAAGTTTGTGCCAAATTACGCGACTGTTGTTGAACCTATGAGAGCTCTTCTGCGTAAGGACTGTTCATTCCACTGGAACGAAGCAGCTCAAGCAGCGTTTGATCAAGTCAAGCGGTTAATCGTGCACAGCCCTGCCCTGGTGATGTTCGACCCCAGTAAGCCAACCATAGTCTCAACAGATGCCTCAGACTACGGTGTAGGTGCTGTTTTGACTCAACTTGACGGTAATGATGCAGAACATACTGTTGCATTTGCATCTCGCAGCTTGTCTGATGCAGAGAGGAAATACTCAATCGTTGAGAAGGAAGCTCTAGCTTGCGTCTGGGCTGCTGAAAAATGGCGCACATGGCTCTGGGGCAGAAAATTCCTCCTACGAACAGATCACCAAGCACTGACAACACTGCTGACTACTAAGGGCAATAACAGAGCTGGTCTACACATAGCCAGATGGTCAGCTCGCCTGTTGGAGTTTGATTATGAAGTGGAATATAGAACTGGGTCACTGAACCATGTTGCTGATTGTCTTTCTAGGCTTCCACTTTCCGAGACAGACATGGCATGTGCAGAGGATGTGGAGTCAGTTGCAGCCATCCTCACTGATCTGAGTGCTGTGTCTGAGGATGACTTCCAGTCAGGGTGCAAAGACTGTCCAGTGTTCACAAAGCTCCGTGTGCAGATACAGAAAGGCTGGCCTGCTAGGAAGACGTCACTGGATCCTGACTTACAGCCGTACTTCCCAATCCGCCATGAACTCGCGGTCTTGAACGAGTGCATCATCAGAGGTACACATCGATTGCTAGTGCCTGAGTCGTTGCAGGAAAAACTCACTGATATAGCTCATGAAACTCACCAAGGCATCGTCCGTACCAAACAACGCCTGAGGGAAATGTACTGGTGGCCCAAAATGGATTGTCATATAGAGACACTGATAAAGAACTGTGCAACGTGCAGACAGAATGACAAGTCCGCTGTCACCCATGATGCTCCACTCCAACCCATTCCTTTACCAGCTGCTGCTTGGGAAAAGGTGTCTGTGGACATCATAGGCCCTTTTGAAATAGCCCCTTCTGACTGTAGATTTGCCATCACATTGGTAGACTACTTTAGCAAGTGGCCTGAAGTAGCTTTTGCTCCCCGAGCTGATGCAGCTACTATCATTCAATTCCTTTCTGTAGTTTTCTCTCATGAAGGGAATCCAAAGACACTGATAAGTGACAATGGCTCTCAATTTCTCTCTGCTGAGTTCACTGACTTCCTGAAAAGCAGGGGAATCCAACACCTGAGATCCTCAGTGTATTACCCAAGAGCTAATGGGGAAGTTGAGAGATTCAATAGATGCATTAAAGACTGCCTACAGACTGCCTCGATTCAAGGACAACCCTGGAAATCGTTCCTGAGAACTTACCTGATGGACTACAGAGCAACCCCTCATTCAACAACTGGAGTTTCCCCTTCAGAACTGCTCCATGGACGACGAATGAGAACAAAGTTACAGGTAATGGATATGCCTGTTCCTCAGACAGAGAGGCATACCATGTGCGAAAGAGTTAAGAATAAGCAAATGAAAATGAAAGAATACACTGATGCTCGCAGACACGCCAAACCATCCAACTTTCAGCCTGGTGACAAGGTACGGGTTAGGAAGCCGTGGAAGGTAAAGAAAGGCGAGTTAAAGTTTTCCAAACCAAGGACTGTCATGACAAGGAAAGGACCAAACACTTATTTGCTGGATGATGGACGGACCTGGAAAGCCTCACACTTATCGGCTCTGTCAGAGCTGAACGCAGGTACTGATTCTGACACAACAATGGACTGTCATAAACCAGGAACTGATCTAGCATCTAACTCTGAGTCTGATAGTAGGCTTAGGCCCACCAGGATGAGGAACCCACCTTGCTGGACCCAAGACTTTGTCATGGGAAAGTGAATGTTACTGAGTAATGTGAAATATGTTAAAAGTGTATTAGGTGACATACATCAGAATGATGAAGTCAGGTTCACATAAGAAGTCCTTGTTCAAAGGGGGAGATGTTGTGTCCACACATACTATTGCATTTGTTCTGTAGATGCATTTACCAGAAGCGCTAGAGGGCGCTAGTGAGTATGTTGTTCTGGTTGTGGTTTTGGAGAAGAAAAAAAGAAAAATAAAGAAAGGAGTCAACTCCGGTAATCCTCTGTTCCTACCTGCGTGTGTGTGTAATACTTGCTGAACTAACACCACACAACACCATTCTTCTTTGCAAAACAGCTCCAGCCCAGTCAGATTAGATGGACAGCGTTTGTGAACAGCAGTTTTCAGATCCAACCTACTCTTGGTTGGGAATACGTTTCTGCTCAGTCGAGGAAGGTGTTGTTTACAAATGAGGAAAGAGTGGAACAGGACAGACTAACAGATGGATAGAGCCAAAAGTGGTACGAATGCTGTGCCGGTCTGGTAGTGAGGAGATCCCTGAGCGGAAAGTGAAGCTGTTGACTTACTCTGCGACATATATTCCTACCCTCACTTCCCCACTGGAGCTGAGGTCATTTACCAAAAAGGGGAGATCTTGCACAGAAGAGGCACAAATGAGTTTCCTCTGTAGTGTGGGTGGACTCTGTGGGTGGAATTTAGTGATTCAGGACTAGTTCAGAATAGAGCTGCTGCTCCTCTACAAGTGAAGGATGTGGTTTGGGCACTTCATTTGGTCTCTCTTGAACACCTCTTAGGTGAGGTATTTCAGGCAGTACTTGATTGTTCTGGTACGTAGCAGGTAGGTGTTTGTGTTTTATACTTGGTAACAATGTTGCTAGCCTAACCCAACATGGTGATTGCGTCACAATTGACAAGTCAAAACAACATAACAAACAAATCAAATGTTATGGTGACTGTGGTTATTGATGTTTTTATCTCTACACACACCCTCTCATGGACGGTCTTTATCCTTCAAGCTCAAGTCCTCTATCAGAGGCCTGGGAGATTGAGGGTCCTGCGCATCACATGTTCCTCAGTGTGTGCTCTTTTGGACAGATATCTCAGATGTTGCTCCACGGATCTGCTGGAGACACTTGCTAAGTTTGGCACTTGTGGGCTGGGCTGGCCCCAACTGGGACCACTGTTACCTTTACCCTCCTCCTGGTGTAGCTACATCTATCAGTGTGGCCGTTTTCCTCTGCTTGTCCACCACTGCTCGGTTAGCCAACAGTTTGTTGTCTGTCTGTGGAAGTCCAACAGGATCTTAGTTCAGTCATTCTTAACCACCCTAAGGAATGTGTCCCATTTTGACATGGAGACTTACAGGCCACACACGGCACACATGTTCCTGTATACTATGCCAGCCACTTGGTTATGGAGTTTTATGCCTTGCATTTGTCCAGGAACTGGTAGGATTTCTCAATGTCAGCCACTTCTTGTATCTGGCAGTGGTACATGCCATGCATGGACCTGCTGATGCTGTTCCCAGCTACTTGTAGCAGTCCTTGATATCTGCAATTTTCCCTTCTGGTAGTTCAATCTCCTGAGGTCTGATTACCTTCCCTCTCTTTGTTATCATCCAGCTACACTTCTCCAATCCGAATGAAATTCCGATGTCATTGCTTTATGTCCAAGTGATGTTGATGAGTAAATCGATGTCTCATTCACTCTTGGCATGCAGCTTGATGTCATCCATGTAGAGGAGGTAGCTGATGATTGCTCTATTCCATAGTCTGTATCTGTAGCCAGTCTTGTTAATGATCTCACTGAGGGGGTTCAGAGTTTTGGAGAAGAGCAGTGGGGACAGAGCATTTCCTTGGTAGATCCCACACTACATGGTGACTTGTGCTATAGATTTGAAGTTGTCTAGTGTTGTACGCAACATCCCCATTGAATTCCTGATGAAGGCTCTTAGGGTAATGTTGATCTTGTATAGCTCTAGGCATTCCAGGGTCAATGTGTGGGCTCACTAGGTGGTGTGCCTAGTGAGCCTAGTCTTGCAATCTTGAGCGACTGTTCTGTCTACCAGTAGCTGGTGTTTTGGCTGATAGTTGGATGGAACTGGTCCCTTCTGGGGATCCTTGGTGATCTGGACTGTCCGGCCTTCTGTTAGCCATTCCAAGTGTCTCTCGTTGATTAGTAACTGGTTTATTTATGTGGCCAGACGCTTATGGAGTACAGTCAGCTTCTTCAGCCAGTGGGCGTGAATCATGTCGGGGCCTGGTGCTGTCCAGCTGCTTTGCAGTTTCCAAGGCCTCAGGTATGGGCAGCTTGCTGAACCCCTTTCTTCATTGCACCTTTCTGCAGCTTACTCACTAATGTAACTATCCTTCCTCCAAATTCTCCTGTATCTTTTCTTGTGAAAAATGTAGCTAATGGATGATAGTCTACAAATAAAATGTATCTGCTCTTGAATCAGCACTACAGTTTGGTATGATAAAAGTAATCGGCAAACAGTGCTAAGTTAAAGGTATGTGGCTGCAATGTTCGAATGAACAAAAGAAAACTGGGATATGTTGCAGGAATTAATTTCTGTGCATTGAAACGGGAGCATTTACCTCTTCTGTGTCCCTTTCAACAATTAAGTATTGACTCTTACACTCCTCAAACTCATATATACAACTGCAGAGTCCTTTGAGTACCCTCCTTTTCCTGTATGTCTGTACATGTTTATGTTAGCCTCTACATACAGACATCTACATTTCCTTATAGTCTGAACAGCTGAACAAAGACCTACCTGTGTAAAGTCCTAGGAAACTTACCTTCATCCTTCCAGCACATCGAGACTTGTTTAAGTTTTACGTTGGCCTCTGTGCTGTCCAACTCCCGTCTCCAACACCTGTGGCCCTCAACAGCCTGTCTGTGCCACTCTCCACCTGCCAACGCTAGTCTCCACAGACTGCCAACACATTTGGATACCTACAGCTGGTACACCAAAACCAGCGTGCATTATCTGAGAAAATGCTCTTTGCTTGCCATTGTTTTGTCTGCATTTGTCTGATGTGCTCGGAAACCTGACTGTGCATAACGTACTGGATTATTCAAAGCAGACTTCACCTGAATCAGATGATCTTTTAGATACTTTAATGCAATTAAGAAAATAATGGCAGTTAACCTTTAACTCTGTTTAGTTTATTAAAAAATGAGTCCTATAGAAATTATAGAAAGTTATGAAAACAGCCTGAAACATCTTGAGAAAGATGACAGCACAGGTTAATCCTGTCCTCTCCAGTGGTAAGAATCATCTTGCGTAATGCTCTAATTGAAACTAAATAATCATGAAGTAATTAAAAAAACTGATGGGATTTTTTTGTAGCTGTTTTATGTTAAAAAAATCAAATCTAACTCTTTCAGTTCTTGAGGCCGATGAATGATTTGTGGCTTTTGATGATCCCCCTTTGTCTTTTGCGTGACGTCTTGTTTTTATGTTACACTAAAATACGAATATGTGTTCCTCTTGAAGTGTGTTAATCTCTTGGCTGGATATCGCAACGGTAATTTTTCTCTACAGTGGAAACAATCCCGTGATCATCCTTCACTGCTGATCTATGTTTGCATCCAGGCAGTTTTGTATTACAGAGGTCATTCTAGAATTACTGATTTGACCTCGCTCAATGTAACTCTCCGATGAATTTGTTTCTTATTAATGTTTTGCTTTTGCTTTTTTGTGCTACTAAAGGAAAAGATTTTATTTGCACTGAGATCACCTTTGCAAATGCAACATTTTAAATCAACTCCAGGACCTTTTACCTCCGTAGCTGCTTCATTATGTAACCGTATTTCTTGAATTGGCATAAATATTTCTAATCATCAAATAGGACTGCCACAATGAAATCTTTGCAAGATCTTCACTTTTTAAAATAGGATTGACAGAATATTTCAGTGCCAATGGTGCTCTTCTGCACATTGTTGCGTGTCTATTGTGTATCTGCTGTTTGACACCACTCCCGTAATTGCTCCAGTGCTCTCTTGAATCTTGGACAGATATCTCAGAAATCAGCAATTATGTGATTTCTTGTAAAACACCCTCCACTCTCTGCAAAGGTAAAAGACAGCAGCAGCACTTATGTTCAGCTAAACAACTACAGATGTGAGAGGTGAGGGCTTTCACTGCAGAGTCAGAAAGGAAATATTATGACCACAAATGTGTCCCACTTCAAACCCTTCTGAGAGTCTGGAAGCTGAGAAGCCTCAATTTAGAGTGAAAAAACACCCACATGTCTCAGCATCCAAAGCTCGCCTAAGTGGTTGGCCACAAGAAGTCATTAGCGGTCATCAGATTTCCCTTCAAACTCTTCCACCTTTGTTAAACACACATCTCTGGCTGCTTCCATTCAGAGACAGGTTTTTACCCAAATACCCTTCATTAATCACAGCATCAGGGCTGCTGTCTCATAAACCTCAAGATATTTTTGTTGACATTTAAAACTTATTTTTATTTCTTTTATCCTTTCCTCTCTCTCATTCATCAGGATGAGGGTGTGGTCATGGGAACAGTGTGGGGAGACAGGCGTGGTTCTGCTGGGCTTCCTGACGCTGACGATGTGTTTGGGAAACCTGTCCACCAGGGGGCTGCAGGTACACAGCAAACAGGAAAACACTCTTCCTCTGTTACAGGGAAACATACACTCCGACAAACTGAAGCACATTTTGTCTAGCAAGAACTTTAGGACTCTCGGAGATGGATGAGGCGTAGTCCTAGACCAAAGAGGACTATGTTTATACTGTCTGCCTCTGCTGCAGTGACTGAGTGAGCACTGTAACACTGCATATGAAGGCAAGATTGTCAGTAATCCAAAGCTGTAGAACTACAACTAGTAAATGTTCAGTCTTCAGAAACATTACTTATACTTCAATGGGAATAAACATCACTGTACTGAATGCTCATGTCTTGATGTGGTAACTAAAACCTGTTAAAACAGGTAAAAATTATTTTATGTGTTGTATCTGGTGCTTTAGAACCTTCAACATGTGCTGAACAATAAGCCTGACACATAGGAAGCAAAATCAGTTTGAGGATGAATAATGGATGATCATATGATATCTCTAAGGGAGATGAGAAAATAGAACTTTTAGTTGGCGAATTTGTGTTTATACAAAGTAGAAACCTCGTGGGCAGAAATTAAGCTGACGTAGAAGTGTCAAAAACTGCATTACCCACAGTGGCCACTTGAGGGTGGCTCAAATACAAGTCAGTCACTGTAGATGTCTACGTTAAAACGAAAAACTTTGCAGCACTGAAATGCATGTTTACAGTCAGGTACAAAGAACAGCTTTGATCTCGATGACTTTTAGCTTAATAAAAATTATACAGGGGTGAATTTAAAAAAAAATCTAAATCTTGAGATTTCAGCTTTGATTGAGACAGGCAGCTGTAGCCTAACCTCCTCTAATAAGAGTCACTAAACAGGACATGCTATGTGGTGCAGACTGTCCAGTAAGTTTCTCCTAATTTTGAATATAGCTTGTTAATCAAGCTTTCTGGGGTGAACTGACAACTCCAGCCTCTGTCCAAATATGGTAACTTTGGGCTCCAAGAAACAACATAGCAACAGGGAAAGAGGCTTCAAAATGACCACAGTGGCCAGGTCCACCTATGGCGTGTACTTCATATTTGACATAATTCATTACAGAACAAAGCTTACGCTTTTCATTATAGTATGAGCTTTTTGCAACTCCTAAAGAAACTACATTAGTAAGTACATAGAATTAGCCTTTAAAATATGATATTGGGGTTTAAAAAAAAATTATGAACTGACAATTTGAATGATCGGATTTCTGATAAACAATATTCCTCCCCAGAAATAAAGCCACTAAAAGTAAAACCATGACATCGTGTTTAAACTGAAAGCCACTGAAAACAGTCTTTATGACCAGTTAAGTTAATGTAGGCTCATGTGCACCATATACATGCTATATATCCACTGTACATGAACCATTGCTATCAGTCATGAGTAGTCACATTAAACAAGCCTGGTGTCAGAGGTAGCGTACTGTAAAATGCCATGTTCAAACTAAATTGATCTTAATAGGATGGCCAGACTGAGAAATATCACTTCTTTCTCTGAGAGCGAAAATTAAAGAGTGACAGAATGCACCAACAAAGCAAAACAAATCAATTTAAACCAACTGAGCTGAAACTAAAAGACATAAAAGTCTAAAATACCAAATGCTCAGTAATTTAAGCAGTTTGGTGAACGGCCGTAAAACTGATCTGTCAGCCCACCGATCAATGACTCCTCTCAGCTCCCTCTACTCTAACTCTTGCCCATCTCCCATTCTCTCACATATGCTGAGTGTCTGGTATTTCCAGTGTCTCTCACTCTCTCTCTCTCTCTCTCTCTCTCTCCCACAGCTGCTCCATCTCACACCTTTTCAAGGTGCTCAGTGCACATTCCAGCGGTCACTCTGATAAATCTGTCTGAATAAAAGGCGACACAGCCACCGGCCTCAGTTAATGCTGCTGGTGCACATCAGGAATGTGTGAAATGCTGAACGTCTTCACGAGCCAAAGCCTCAGCACAAAACACTCTGACGATCATTTAGCGTGATTCTGCTCGACTGTGACGCACGCTGTTGTGCTAACTCTGTTTTTATACTACTAGCATTAATGCTATGACAGCTGCTAATGCTGCTTCTGCTTTTTCTGCCACTTTTGCTTGTGTCAATATTCCACAGCGAGTGCTAGCACTAGTGGCAGATGCCCAGAATATCAAAAGGTTTAGCAAATTATTAGCCCATTAGCCTACAGTGAAGTTTACTTGATCATGTCAGTTTTAGAGTACAATCAGGAATTTGCAATTCTGAGCTAAATGCAACAAATGAAATGCCCCCTTTTATGGATTGAAATTTGCATGTTTTAAATAAATTTGATAATGTGACTTCCTGTGCTGCAAAGAAAGTTTGATCAAATATTTACAAATTCGAAAGTTTACAGTTAGAGAAGATATGAGTATATAGTAGTAAATGGGAGATGAGGTTATTCTCCTGCTAGGCCAAGTTCATCAAGGCTACAATCCATCTTTGGTTCACTGGAGAGGAACCCAAATGGCACTGAGGAAGACCTCGGCCAGCTGCTTTATAAAACAGTTTTTAAAATAAAAACCATATGGCATCTTTAAGAGTATTAACACGAAACAAAGGCACTACTACATTGGCTGGTTAAGCAGTGTTAAGTAGTAAAGTTTGTGTGTGTGTGTGCGTGTGTGTGTGTAGGAGGACGGAGTGGCCTCCAACAGTCTGGAGGAGCAGCTCGAGGTGACCACGTACTGGTGGGGGGAATGGGCCAAGTGGACAGCATGCACTCGTACCTGTGGAGGAGGAGTGATGTCACAGGAGCGTCACTGCCTCAAACAGAGGTCAGTCAGTCTGCACCAGACGACAAGCTAAAATATCCCAGAAATGGACACATCTCCAACCCTGTTTAATACTGTTCATGGTATTTTACATACAGTCAGCAGTTAAAGTGGGATTTGGCCTAAGATCACCGCAGAGGGGAAAATTACTTGCCTCCAATAAACTTCCAAATTTTTCTACTGTGAGCTCCAGTTGATTTTTCTTTGTAGGCAGACTGTCCTATAAGGTGCTCTTTGTGACTGTAAAGCTGACTGGTCTAAGGAGCTTGGAAAGAAAAGCGTCTGGACTTCTTTAAATTGCTCGAAGACATTTCACCTCTCATCTGAGAAGCTTGTTCAGATGAAGCTTGTTCAGAGTGGGAGCGTCCCCTCTGAACAAGCTTCATCTGAAGAGGGACAAAGGACCCCCTGATGATCCTCTACCTAATCACATGAGCCAAGGTGTGAAAACTGGTGTAGGTTACAATCAGCCAAGGTTTCGGGTGAGCTCATTGTGAAACCTGGACCCACCCTATCATGTGATTTCCTGAGGTCAGATGGCCCAGGATGTGAGTGGGCGTTAAGGCGTCTGGGAAGGGATCTCAAAACTGGATTATAGATGGCAGACAGTTGGTGTCGTAAACCCCCGCCTCTGTTCAAAGATGGTCGCTCACAGTGGACATAAATGGCTTCTTTTACTCCTCTTTCAAACCATCTGTCTTCTCTGTCCAAAATATGAACACTGGCATCCTCGAAAGAGTGACCTTTGTCCTTTAGATGCAGATGGACTGCCGAGTCTTGTCCTGTGGAGGTGGCTCTTCTATGTTGTGCCATGCGTTTATGAAGTGGCTGTTTGGTCTCTCCAATGTAGAGGTCTGGGCATTCCTCGCTACACTGTACAGCAAACACCACATTGTTAAGTTTGTGTTTTGGAGTTTTGTCTTTGGGATGAACCAGTTTTTGTGTGAGTGTGTTGCTGGGTCTGAAATGCACCGGGATGTCGTGCTTGGAGAAGACTCGCCTGAGTTTTTCTGATACACCGGCTACATAGAGGATGACAATGTTGTTGCGCTTGTTTTTCTATTCCTCCCTAGCTGGTGTCTGATCTTCTTTTCTGTGCCTCTTTGCTGACTTGATGAAATTCCAATTAGCCCAATCCTAATTGGGCTTTCATCAAATCAGCAAAGATGCACATGAAGCAAAGATGCAGATCAACTTATTTTTAGACTCTCGTGTTTTAATGGCAGTAACAGGAAAGCATTAAAGTACATATCCATGCAGAAACATTAATAGTAATGTGTGGCAGTTGTGCATGTTCTAATTCAATGAGCTCACAGTAAAATGTAGGAAATTTGAGAAGAGGAAACAGAAACTATAACTTCTGGCTGAAAATGCCTCCTTCGTGCCAGAGGTGAGAGGCGAATGGCCAGACTGCTTTGAAGTGATAGGAAGGCAACAGTAACTCAACACAACAAAGCTATGAAGAAGAGCATATCTGAATGCACACTTGTTGTACCTTGAAGCAGATGAGCTACAGTAACAGAGGACCACACCAGGTGCCACTCCTGTCAGCTAAAACCAGGAAACTAGAAAAACGTTCACTTTTTTGAGCGCTTGGGTGAGAATTTGGCACAACCAACACAGAAGCATTCAACCATCCTGCCTTCTTGTTAGTAGTAAGTCAGATTTCTAGTGGTGGTTCAGTTATGTGGGGGATATTTTGTTCCCCTTAATATCAACTAAGCATCATTTAAAATCTTATAGTCTGAATATTGTTGCTGATAACTTGCCATGTCACAAAGCTCAAATCATCTCAAACTGCTTTCCTGAACAGGAGAATGTGCTTACTGTACTCAAATGACTTCCAGAGTCACCAGATCTCACTCCAATAGAGCACATTTGAGATGTGGCGCAATGAAACATTCACATCTTGGATCTGCTCTCAACAAATATGAAGCTATTCTTTGATGCTAACATATCAATATGGGCCAAAATCTCTTCCCCACCAAGGTGTACCCAATGAAGTGTATATACTCCAATAAAAGACCTACATAGGTTCATATTGAGTAGAACCTGACAGTCAACAGTTTCAATGCTACCTACTATATAGTCTCTCAGTTTAGAGTGATAAGTTTGGGGTGAAATGTATTTATGCTTAGCTAACAGACATGAACAATGCTGATATATTTCTACTGTGTTTTCTACTCAGTATGATTTTTATTGCCTTATTTTTTTTCATTCAATGTTTGTTTTCGGTCCAAAGAAAGAAAGCTGCTGCTGGGAAGGACAACATGACCTGTACGGGAACTGCTAAGAAATATTATCTCTGCAACACCAAAGTGAGTCACACACTTCCAGTTCATTTTTGTCTCACACCTTTATTAAAACAAACACGGTGGATTTGACTGGCTGACTGAACAGGATGGCTGTCATGGAGCTGGGTGGAGTTTCCAACAATGTACTCTCAGAAACCACCTCTGCACAAATAAAGGCTTAACAAGAATTTATTTGTATAGCATACCGTAAAACCACATATTAACAAGTGTGAAACAAACCTCTTTAAATGGTCTGTGTTGTGTCTCTTCTCTGCAGGAATGTCCTCCCACTGGGAGGAGCTTCAGAGAGGAGCAATGTTGGTCCTTTAACTCACAACGTTATAATGGGAGGAACTATCAGTGGAAACCTCTATATCCCGGTAATAACACCAATAAAAAACCTTGACAGCCTCTCTTTAAATAGTGCAGTAATGAGGGAATTCTTCTCTATGACCTGCTAGTCTTCAACACAACCAGAAACCAAAGTAACAAACTTTGTATATCTTCTGATAAAGTGGTTTTAACTGCATATAAAAGATGGACTTGGCCTCTTTGATTTTGATGTGCTGATAGTGGATGACCAGGTCAAGTGCTAAGGCATTAGTCAATGCTATCGTTGTTAGTGCATTTATAGACTGCTTGGGAGCGTCACACAGACACTGGCCAATTAGTGCTACGAAGCATTTTAATGAACAAAATCACAGAATTTCTTAAGTGAAACTGCAGCACATCTGAAAATTCATCACACCAGCCATGAAAATGCTCCTGAAAGAGCGGTCAAGAGTTCCAACTCTGATCAGTTACTGTAGCTGAGGTGGGACCAGCAGACACTGAAAAAGACGTGACATTACCGCAGTTGGCATCCTGGTGTTTTGAACCTGGATGTGATTTAGGGGTGGAGCATACTGAAACTTAGAATGACCAAGATTTATAAAATGGACTTGATGTTTTATTCATACGACCTGAAATGAGTGACTGAGCCCATAAACTTAGCGGGAAAGTGTTTACAGAAACACCAGCAAAGGGCCGTTTTCCTAAAGACTCCTATAGGACCAGTAGTGTTTTTGCAACTTGAGCTATCGCCCTCTGGTGGTGTTTAAAAATAATGCACATTTGAGATGCCTTAGCATTTCCTTCAAAAAAGCTACTTTTATTATGGCCTTGTAGGATCTAACAGGCACGGCCTAATTAATTGGAACAGAGGGTAATGCGATAGACAGTCTCAGACTTACTACAGCAGGACTGAGGCAGGCTTGGGAAGTAGAAGCAAAATTAACAAGAATGAAAACAGTTTGAGATGTTTCAAAATAAAACAGGAAACGTGAGAACTTGAAACCAGGATATGAACAGTATGATGGCAGATAAATTCATGACTAATTGTTGAGGACTAGTTAAAGAATCCGATTTGCGTTTTTTATTATTATTGATTAATGGAAATCAAACCTGAGAAAAAAGGAGTAAAAGTATTACTTAGATTCATCAGGTTACAAAACCAGTGAGAGTTGATGTTGCTTTGAGTCCTCATAATGAAACTATAATTGAAATAATTGTATATTATTTATATACATCATACTGGTATATACCAGCATATATTTGTACCACTATGATGCAGTGTGAGTACAGTAGTAAAGAAATGAACAGTTGTGGCTAAAGAATAATTGTATAACATTGCCGGAAGTTATTAGGAATATGCAGTATGCAGTCTGACCTTGCGAATTTAAGTGGGTATAAAACAGTGAAAAACATCTACCATTTGTCTCCAGATGACTACGTTCATATCTCCAGCAATCCCTGTGACCTCCACTGCACCACGACCGACGGCCAGAGGCAGCTGATGGTGATGGCACGAGACGGCACGTCTTGCAAGTACAGCAGCTACCGCGGCGTCTGCGTGGACGGTAAGTGTGAGGTGAGTCCAGCTTCTTATTTATTTGGCATCACTAAATGCTAATGTCTCCCAATCAAATTTAACACAACATTATTTGTATTTATTGCCGAGCCACACTGCAGGATGTAGCATCACGTCAGTTGTTGGTTTCTGCACTCTATAATGAACATTACACCAAGAGAGTACTGGGTTCAAATCCATCATCTGGAGGATGCGGAGGTCACATATTCCTTGGTGTTTATGTCGGTTCTCTCTGCGTCCTCTGGCCTCCTCCCATAGTCCAAAAGCATGTAATTGGTGGGATTAGGTTAAATTGCCAGGGTGTACTTTGCCTCTCACTCTATGACAGCGTGGATAGTTCCTAGCACCCTTGTGACCCTGCACTGGATAAGTGGAAGAGAACAGGGCGGAAATTAGCTTTACAGACCGAAACTGTATTTTGTTTCAGACTGTAAATGTGTTAATCACATAGCCAAAGTTAGGTATGTTAAGATCTGTGGGGATTTGGAGCCAGCCTCAAGCGGACACTTCAGGAAGCACAGGTTTTACATTGCTTTGAAACATTGTTTAGATGCAGTACAATAAAGATACAGACACCTTCAATGCAGCATGAGGAACTATGGTTTTTTTTCTCATTAAGGTTGAGACAATAATTGGGAAATCCCCAAGAGTTACAATGTGTAGATAAAACAAAACATGAAGAAGCAATGAAGAAGCTAAATCTTTCAGTAGTACCATTTTTACACATGATACTTTTGTGCACAGTAAATTCTTCTGGATAACCTTCCCAAAACAATTGTGGTAAGCGAGCTAATTATTATCACATGTTTAGTACGATTCTTTGTCTTCTGTACTCCCACATCTTGCCTTGCTGCTCAGCCAATTGGATGTGATGGGGTACTGTTCTCCTCCAACACTTTGGATAAGTGTGGTGTCTGTCAGGGTGACGGCAGCAGCTGCAGCCGAGTCACTGGAAACTTCCGTCGAGGACCCTCGACTCTGGGTAAACCTCGCAGTTCAGTTACCTAATGCATATTCAAAAACTATTATTACAGTGTAGCATGGCCTAATATAACTAGGACAGGACCAGACACTGAATTAAAAACTGACCGATCTGTCATTACTGTTAAATAAACAAAGAGCATGCCATGTTGCTGATGACTTTCTCTTTGCTGTCATGCAGGTTACTCTTTTATAACTCAAATCCCTGAAGGCTCCTGGGACATACAGATCATCGAGAGGAAGAAATTGGCTGATGTTCTCGGTATATACCCCCCCACGCACACACACAAATATTATTGCAGTGTGTAAAAAGAAAGCAAAGAACTGTTTTAAAGTTCTCTTAATTCTGCTTCTCCCCCTCCTAAAGCTGTGACTGATCAGGCAGGAAACTTCTTCTTTAACGGTGACTACAAGGTGGACAGTCCGCAGAATTTCCATGCAGCAGGCACCGTCTTTAAATACCGCCGACCTATGGACGTGTATGAGACTGGTATCGAGTACATTGTTGCCAAAGGCCCCATTGACCAACCCATCAATATTCTGGTACACATTACCCTTTCCTCCTTTACTCTTGAATTCCATGATTTAAGTCTTGTTGTTTATAGCTTGTGGAAACCACGCTGCTGCCATGGTGCAAAGTTAAAGTACTGTGGCTTCATCCATAAAAAACCAACATGAAATCGATGCTTTCACCTTGGAAAGTGCAGATGTGCACAGACAACACCTATGAATTTCAAACGTGTGCACAAAAAGAACTATGAATTTTCATTGTGAGCATTTATTGTGTTGGTTCAATCGGTGACCAGTTAGCAATTTTAAGATGAAAATTTTGAATATGCAAGAGCATATGAGAGCCCAAACCTCTCTAAAGGAAACATTGCAACACGGCTTGGGTTCGTCAAGTCTCTTATGAATGAACCACAATACTTCTGGAACAATTTGGAGGCCAAATGGAGAAGTTTGGCCATACTGCAACGAGCCACATTTGAAGAAAAGCATATACGGCATACCAGAACAAACACCTCATGCCAACTGTAAGCATGGTGGTGGAGGGGTCATAATTTGGGATTTGTGGCCTCAGGACCTGGGCATCTTGCATTGTTGCCCATGAACTTGCCCATGACAGCCAGAAATGAGGCCTTCAGTCCGACAGCTAAAGCCAAAACTAGGTCATGCAGCATAACAATGATCTCATGTACAGCACCAAGTCTACAACAGAACGGCTGAAAAAGAAAAGAATCAATGTTTCGCAATGGCCCAGTACAGACCTTGTGTCTTTGACGGGACCTTAAGAGAGCTGAGCATAGACAATCACACACAAAACATAATGAATCAATGTTGTTGTGGTGGAGGTGTGGTCTGCAGTTCTGCTGCACAGGAGTCGTGGTGCAGTGGGTTCAGGGGGTGTCAGGAGGCTGGCAGAGCAGCTTGGGTTGATCAGCTTCTTTTATTGGGAGGTCGCTGGGACCGAGGAGATAGCAATGCAGAGAGATGCTGGACAGCCGAAAAGCTGCACAAACAGTCGGATCAAACTGAAAACTGAAAACATGTGAAATCTTTCTTGTTCATATGACTGTATATACTGACTTCACATATCACAAATTCTCATTTTTAATCCCCATTAAAAATCGTTACACAATATTTCACAAAAGCCTTTATATGATAGAAATGTAGGAATATTTGCTGTAATGGCCTGTTTTTATTAGCTAGCTATGGGCTAAAGGTCCCGCTGATTCAGACTGACGGCATGTTTTTTTTTCACCGTAGCAGGGGAGACTGCCAACACATTCATCCTTGAGGCAACAGTTATATAAAAAAATTTAATTAAACCAAACATTTTCTGTCTGAATGTTTGAGTCTATCTCTGAGACCACCTTGAGTTGGTCTAATTATAGTTTTTGTTTTGTGACTCCATAAACATCTTCGATTTACTCTCCTCATCTGACAGGTGTGGAACCAAAATGGCCGCACACCTTACATCACCTACGAATACACAGTCCTCCGAGACTCCCTGCCACCCGTTCCTCCTCCTCCGGTCTACACCGGGTCAGACACCTCAGCCGGAGAGGTGTCTGTAGAAGTAAGTGGTCTACTGACCCCCAATGGCAGCATCTGTGACCAGGTGGCTCCTGGGGGCCAGGTGGAGACAGAAGGTACAGATGGGCAGAAGGGCAAAGAGACCAACGAGGTGTATGAGGAGACAGCAGCCATCGACTGTGAAGATGGAGTAGCTGCCCCAAAGTTTACAGGTAGAGATTATGTGACAAGTTCTCTATAAACTATTACACTAATACATACAATTTACATGCACATTTTTAGAGAAAAAATTCCTTTACCTTTATACCTCCTGGAAGTGTAGCTCAGGGCATATAAAGCAATATAAAAAATAAGTTCTGATATAAGATGACTGTAAGACAGATGATGGATCCTAAGCCAGGTAGCACCACCCTCCATCTTACTGCCTTATTCTGGATGTGTGTAAGATGGCCCTTTGCAACTCTGTATTATTCATGATGCGGCTAGATAAAAACAATCAGCAGCAGATGAAAAATTCAGAGTTTTGTGGCGTTTTCTTCTTTTAAGAAAGGCAGCATCACAAACATGAGCAGTAATGGCACTTCCTGAGGGCTCTCAGCTCATTCAGCTGACTGCTGAGGCCATTACACCACTGCTTCAGGGAGAGGCGGCGGTGGTGAAAGGCTCGCCGTACACTTTTTACTCCAGTCGACATCCTACTACGGACAAGATGCTGCGCTCCGACTGAAACCGCTCGTTCGTGTTTTCACTCTCTGTTTTTACTCACTGAGTTTTTACTCACTTTCTCTACATGTTAAAAGATTCTGCTTTAGTAAATAAAAGAAATCTGCCGGCACAGCTCTCTGTAACTAGTAACAAGGTAAAGCACAGACATACATGGTGGCCATGGTTCAGGTCTTTATCATTAGGAAAAGCTATAAAAGTAAAAAAAAAAAAAAAAAACCTACAAAAATAAATAGAAAAATAGAGTTTAAAGTCCAAAGAGCATGTCCTCTCTCACATTTTCCAAAGCAATCCACTGGACTGGTTTAGAAGTTTTCTGGTCCCAATTTTGGCCCCCGGGACTTGTGTTTGACACTCTTACACGTTTTCAGCCTTGTTCTTTCCATGCAGAGATTTCTCCAGATTCCAGAAAATCACAGGTTTTGTTGGTGATTTTAGTGTTTCCTGTTTTTTTTTTTTAAATATACTTTTATGAAATCCTTTATTCAGATAACTTGTAATGACTTCCATCATAAGCAGAGCTGAATTTGTTGACTTTGTGTGAAGGTAACAGCAGCCAAATAGACAGCACTGCCAAACCTGTTACTGATGGTGCGGGCCTGGATACACCACCCGATTCCCCAAACCTCATCTGGAGGGTCCTGATGGACGGCCGAATTGGTGCAGATGAGTTACTTATCAACATTTCGACCAACCAGCTGCTGACCGAGGGAGACAGTTTGTTCTCTTCTGAGGTGGGACCAGCAGAAGTGGGTCTGAGCAGCCTGGAGCGAGATGATCTAAACGATACACTCGAGTTTACTCTGGGCCAGAAACGCAACGACAGCGGAGACAGCCAGAACAGGACGGTGCCGAGCGGCGGGAGGACTTCCAACCGCTCCAACAGAACCAGGTAATGTAAAAAGAGCATAAGGGACATCAGCATCGCATATGAGTTTTAAGATGATGCAGAGCAGAAGCCCGTTGTTCACAGGTTCAGGTTTGGGCTCACATAAAGACATTTCATCTCAAATCGGATGAAGTCTGGACTGAAAGTGTTCAGACTGTTCACACACTGTCAAACCTCTGGACTTGATTCTGGCTGCAGGCTAAAGAGAAGCAGGCTGAGAGAAATGGGCGCTTTTAAAGAGATGTCCAGGCAGAGACACAGAGTGTCACATTGAGACAAGACTGACGGCAAGAAAAGGTTCAAAGTGAGAGTGCTAGTGGAACAGACAGCTTTGCCAAAATAACAGGTAGTCAGTGTAACGCAGGTAGAAAGACAGACGTACACTTAGACAGGTAATCAGGCGCATGTGCATGTAGCTAGGCAGTTAGATGAGACAATATACACAATGTACACTGTACTGGTTGCAAGAAAAAACAGCCATGTTAACTGACAAGCAGCAAAGCAGGAAGACGCATAGATAAACAGTGCAGGCAGTAAATCAGTCAGACAGGTAGACCAATTGGCAGAAAAGCAGGTGTACCAGTACTGTACAAGGAAGCAATGCAGACAGACAAGTAGATATACGGTCAGTACAGCAGTCAGGCAGATATATGCTGCAGGACAGGCCGACAGGTAGACTTGGCAGGTTTTGCATTTGTCATATTTATAATTCATGTTGGCTTCACCCGTTCTGCAGCCAGCAGCTATAAAACATACAGCGACACGCCCTTTCCTCAGGGAGACAGAGACAGGAGAGGAAACGAGCGGAGCAGAGCAACACAGAGGGGAGGAAGGTGGAGGAGGTGGGAAATGCAGCCGTGCTTAGAAACAAATAATTCAAGGTATTTGCAAGAAAAGTGAGAAATATGATGCAGAGGGGAACGTGTTCCGCTGTCAGGCTGCCATCACTTCTGGTGAGAAAATAATGGACAGGATTTGGTCTGGCTTACATGGAGGGATGCCGGTGAGGTATAACTCAACGTGTCTCCAATTTTCAGATAAATGTCTGGGAACGACTGTTATGACAGGAATGTGTGCATGACTTTTATGTGATGTGGTGAAAAAACAAAGTGCGTCTGCCGGGATGCGGGCTGTGAATCAGCTGTCATGCTGTGCTTGTCTGAGGCCTGGGAGACAGCCTGCCTCTGTGTGGGTGTTTGTGTGTTTACTCCTGGGTATTCTTAAAAGTCCCAAAAAGGATATTTCATTCAAATTACCCGGTTTGAAGACGTGCTCTTAAAATGTTGCCCTGAAAACTTGATATCTGCAGGTTGAGGATTCATAGGAACTGCATCTGCATAGCATGCTGCAGTTGCATACTCAAACACACACAACTGACCTGTGTCCTTTGTGCGTGACAGGGGGAATCAGCGGCTCTACCAGAAGAACCTGAAGCTGAGTCCTGCTGACTTGTACCGCTGGAAACTTTCATCACAGGAGCCGTGCAGCATGACCTGCTCCATAGGTATGCAAACACTCAAAGCACACATAAAACATCCATGAGAACATCCATGTTCAGTGAGAGTGTGATATCAGTTAAGATCCCAGACCTGACAGGTCCCTGTAACACCTTTGACTCTTGAAACCTGACAGAGCTTGTGTGGTGCAGCAACTTTCTGTGCATTTGCTGTGCAGCGAAGTGATTGTTCCTTTCCATATAATTTGTAATTTTCCCATTGTCTATGTAAGACATGCAATGCATTCTGTTTCTGTTTAAAATGAAGATAGATTTAACAAGTTATTATTAACGTAATTTATGCCAGGGCACAAATTCAAGCTCCACTCCAATTCCTGCAAATTTGGTGATCTCTGTGTCGGCCCATGTGAGCTGATAGCTGTACTGTCTATGCATCCAGTTTGAACATATACCAGTTTTAGCCAGTCCACAGGAGCTGCACATGTGCAAGATGGTTTGCATTGCAACCCACCTCCTCTCCCGCTCTTACTTTTATGTTTCATGTTTTTTCTCTGTTTTTTAATGAACAAATGTTATGAATGAATAAGTGTTTCCAATTCTGGAAAGCAGCACAGCAACTTTACCTGTAAAAACCGCGAACGGGCGAAAGCATCTCAGATAGCATGCAGTATAGAGATTTTTAGCAGACAGCTAACACCTAAGCCATCAGTTTAGGATAAGCTGATCTACTGAGATTCCTGCTGAGCTTGACTTCATCTGAACTAGTGGTCACTTTGATTTCCACTGGACTTTTTTTTCAATATAGGTACAGCTTCAAGACAAAACAGGAATTGCACTAATATACAGAAATCCAATGCACTTAGAAAGGACTTTGATACTCTGTGTGCACTGTGCTTTTTCCCCCCTTGTATATAAAATGCGTTGCATAAATCAGTTTACTCTGCCTACAATCCAGGAGTCTCCAGGTCCTTTGTCACATGTGTTCGTTACGATGGCGTGGAAGTACACGATATGTATTGCGATGCTCTGACCAGACCAGAGCCAGTCCATGACTTCTGCATTGGCCGAGAATGTCAGCCCAGGTGCGATCCCCCGGAGGAACATAAACCTTTTAATAAACAGATCATTACTGTGGCTGCGTCTTTTCCTCTGATAATTATGGACAAATCTTTCAGGTGGGAGGCGAGCAGTTGGAGCGAGTGCTCCAGGACCTGCGGGGAAGGTTTCCAGTTTCGTCAGGTGCGCTGCTGGAAGATGCTCTCGCCGGGTTTGGACAGCTCGGTCTACAGTGACCTCTGCACCATGGCTGACCTGGAGAGACCCGTGGAGAGAAGACCCTGCAAGAGCCCCGCGTGCGGCCCACAGTGGGAGGTGGCCGAGTGGATGGAGGTATGATAAACCAGGAATGTGAGCTTGTACTAATATACTAAAACAATCTGATTTACTTTTCTGTGTGTTGAGTAGATGTAGCTGAATAAATAGCACTACAAGCTTAAGAAAGACATGTACTTTTGAGGTGAACTGTCCCTTTAAAACATACAGAGTATCTTTACTTTGCATATTTTTTTGTTTGCTTGGATTTTTGCATTTGATTTCTGTGCAAACATTCCCCGGCACTCTGCAGGATTTGTTTTTTCTTGCAGTGCAGATATCTCTGTCGTTCTCTTGTCAAGCTTTGAGGGCTGCAGCTGTGTGCTACAGTCTTGTGGTCAGATTGTGGTCACTGATGGATTCTCCAGAAACACTTAACAGACACCAAAAACCCTAAATGTGACTCTGTTAGATTGTTAGAGGTTGTATGACACAGAGAGAGAATGACAGAAATGTCGGGTACGCATGCTGATGTTTTTTTTTTCTTTGTGGATCAATGCAGACATGACCACAGTCATTCATTCATTCTTTTACATTACATACGAACAGTAAACGGTGCTGTTAGGAAAATGTAATAAACATGTTTTTGGGGTGGTTTTGTGCATTTTTGAGGAAAAAGCTTTAAAAGTGATGCCTAGGCCACCCATAAAAGTTCCTACTAATTCTGAAATAATTTTCTTCTGTCTTTTCAAGATATTTATTCAAAGCAAAGATAAACAATAAAGAATATAATGTAATTAATGCATTTCTACCAATCAACGTGCTTCATTTTCTTCATGACAACGACTCTTTCCTCATTGCAGTGTCCTGCTAAATGTGGCCGCAAAGCTCAGGTAACCCGCGATGTGCGCTGCTCTGATGAGACCAGACCATGTGACCCGTTGACCAAACCGCCGAACGTCAAAAACTGCACCGGTCCTCCCTGCGAACGCCACTGGACTGTGTCCGAGTGGGGACCCGTGAGTGTTTTTACTTTACACAAACCTGCGTGTCAGTGAACATGAGTGATGAGGAGTTAAAATCTTACCATATCTGCATATTTTATCTCTCGTCCCTGCTGGAATCTCAGACAGTGAAAAAAAGGAAAGACACTTAATTTATGTTTTAATGTTACAATCCGTGTCTAAGTTAAACGTTCTATTTCTTTTATTTTAAATTCTTTTTCCTGCGTCTAACATTCCTCCATCATTTTCATGGTTGTTGGAAAAACAGCTCGTCTGTCCCAGCCGTCTTTTAAGTGCCACGGTGTGAATTTATTGCTTTTATTGTGTTACGGACACGAGGTGTAGTTGCCGATGTTCCATTCAAAGTGAAAGTCTGGAAAATCGCAGGACTAATTTACAACCGCAGCCTCCGACTTGGAAAAACACAGAAAACTAAAGAGCTGTCACTTTGACACACAAAAATCACAATTCACAACTCAAGGCCAAAAAAGTTTATCTTTGTTTTCATAAATTTGCCAACTGAGAACAGATGTAACCAGATGTAACTTTTCATTTCTGATGTCTTCAGATTTACAAGTTTATTCTGTACTGGAAGGAAATTGGTTTGAAATTACGCCTGTCTCGTAAATGTAAATGACGTGGATAAAGCTATGCTGCTACAAAACTTGCTTATTGAGCTACACACGCCTGGTCTAAAAGTTTAATCGCAGCACGACCAACAAATATAGTTTTTAATAATAAACTCAGTGTGCGCAGCATAGTGAGGTTTTGCTGTTGTGTTGTTGATGAACTACTTTAACTGCAGTAAATATTAAACTCTGGTGACATGTGTTGTTATTTAACATCTGCCTAAACACGGCCTCACATGCTGATCTTTTATTTTCCATGATGTGAGGTGACCTGAAATGACTTCACGCTGTGTGCGACAAAGCTTGGTTGCAGATAACTGTGATTAGAACTCAATTGCTCCCGCTTGATAATGACTCATCGGGCGTGACCTTTGTTTGTTGCAGTGCTCGGGGTCGTGCGGCCAGGGGAAGATGGTGCGTCATGTGTACTGTAAGGCTCCGGAGGGTCGCGTGGTTCCCGAGAACCAGTGCTCAGCAGAGAACAAGCCCTTAGCCATTCACCCCTGTGGAGACAGAGACTGCGCTCCGCACTGGCTGAGTCAAGACTGGGAGAGGGTGAGGCCCGGATACACACTGTCTGAATTAAGATGTTACTACGAGCAGACCTGACACACATTTTAAGTGATTTTTGTAATCACAGAAAAGCATGACACACGTGTTTGGGGGGACCTGGAGTTATAGCTCAGTGGGAGCCCATTTGATTGCACTTTAAGAGGTCTCTTGTTCAAATCCCAGTGCCTAGAGTTATGGAAGGGGAAAGAAATTTATGCTTTACAAGAGGATTCTAACTAGTTTATGAGTAAAGATCATGCAGCTGTTTCCTCTGGATGGATACTGACTAATCCCATGAAAACACTTAGATATAGTTCCTTTATAAACCTAAATGCATTTAAGGCTTTATTCTAATTCGCTCTAGTTTTAAACTTTTGCTAAAGAAATGTTACTACATTCTAAACCTACCAGTAACAGCCTTGATCTAAGGATCTGGTTTTAACATGTATTAGAGCATACAGTTCGGTGAGCATGCTAGGGTCTGCTTGGGTCTGAGTGACTTGGATATGTGCAGATGTTAGCTTGCCTGCACATTTTTTTTGTGATAGTTCATATTTGTCCACTGAGACACTATTTGTCAGTGCACATGCTATCCATCTGCCCTTCAGGTGGTTTTGAGCAGACTTGAGTGTACTCAGAGAGACTCCTCACCCGTGATGCCTGCATATGTCTGCAACAGATTATAATCCCTGCCTTATGCGTGCTGCATTTGCTTTCTGTTGAAACATGTCAGACATGGGCAGTAGCTCAGTGGAAGAGTATTTGACTGCACATCACGAGGTCTCTGGTTCAATTCCGGATGCCCCCTGCGTTGTTCCTTTAAAAATATAGGAATGGATATGAACCTGTCACCTCTGCAGTAGCTTAGGGTTTTGGTCTCCCTGTTTGGAAACCTTGTTTACAGGCCATCTTATATTTCAATACTAACTCATTTGAAAAGCTGCATATGGAACTTTCTCATCATTACCTCTTGTAGAGCAGCCTGTAAGGGTTAGGTTTTAGTTTAGTTTTAGTTTGGATTAGGGTGACCAGGTCTGTCACCTTAATCAGATTTAATCAGACAACCTTAATCACACACTAAAGATGTCCAAAGACATGCAGTAGTGGCTATAGGTTAGTTGGGAACTCTAAATCGCCCATAGGTGTGAATGTGAATGCGAATGGTTATCTGTCTCTATGTGTTAGCCCTGCGGCAGACTGGCGACCTGTCCAGGGTGTACTGCGCCTCTCGCCTTAAGACAGCTGGAATAAGGTCCAACCTCCCCACGACCCTGAAAAGGATAAGCGGAAGAGAATGGATTGATATTTACATTAAGTGTATGTGTGAGTGCAGAAGGGAAGGCAGCCAGACAAGGTTATTGGTTTCCTGCCATTCAGGTGGATGTTACTTTGACATGTATCAGTCACATGTACCAACTCAGTTACAGACCACATTCAGGATATCAACAGAGGGTAATCATAAAGAAGACAGCAAATGTTGGGACATTTTTATCCAACACCCTAAACAGTCAGTGCTCACCCAAAGACTCTTTAATTGTTGTTCTCTGAAAGACTTTCCTCTCCTGTCACTGAATAGCTAAAGAATTGTTACAAGCATGGGATTTCTTAAAATAATGCAATCTAACAGCATTTAATATTTCACACAGTGGTAACAGTTCAAACAAAAAGGAAAGGAGCATGTTTGGAGATAGTGTTATCATTTTCATGAATATGCAGGGAAGATCTGTTAGGTTCTGAATATATTCACAGGGTGAACATTTCCTCTATAAAACAAAAGGCCCAACTTGCACTGCAACTTTTGCATTTTTCAGACTGTTTATTAACAAAAAAACCCCCAAGACAAATAAACTAAGGATATAATTTTTTATGAAATATTTGCAGAGCTTTATGAAGAAACTTTAAATGCACAAAGTCCCTTTTTAATGTTAACAATGCTACAAAGATTTTACCTTTAACTGCAGTGCAACACAACCTGTGGTCGTGGTGTGAAACGGAGGATCGTTCAATGCGTCGGCATCAGCGGAGGAAAGTTCCAGATCTTCGATGAGGAGGCATGTGTGGGGAACGAGAAGCCTGAAGAAGAGAACACCTGCTTCGAGAGGCCATGCTTCAAATGGTACACCACCCCCTGGTCTGAGGTGGGTCCACAGAAAGTCTTCGAGTGTGAAATAAACTCTCAAAATGAAGATAAATTAGGATAACAGCAAAACAGACGTGTTTAATGACTGTGTTTCTGGCTTCATGTGCCTTCAGTGCACCAAGACATGTGGCATCGGTGTGAGGATGAGGGACGTGAAGTGTTACCAGGGCAGGGAGCTGGTCCGAGGTTGTGACCCCCTCACCAAACCAGTGGCCAAACAGACCTGCACTCTGCAGCCGTGCCCCACTGAGCCTCCAGGTAACAACAAAGAGAATCTGCTACTTCCCTCCTAACCACTGTTCCTAATGAGTCTTGCAGGCGTTATAAGTGAACTGCCAGCTGCCTTTTTTTTACTCATGTCTGCCAGTTTTGGCAGAGGCAGTATTGAAGAAAGATAGACAGCTCAGAGTGGAGTATAATCTCCACAGCTGTTTGAAAGTTGCCTCCAGGACTAATTGTGAGTCTGACTGTTTCCCAGATGAGAGCTGTCAGGATCGGCCCTCCACCAACTGCCTGCTAGCTCTTAAGGTCAACCTGTGTAGCCACTGGTACTACAGCAAGGCCTGCTGCCACTCCTGCCGCGCTGTTCGACCTCCAGCCTCCTAGTCGAGGACGCCGCAGCCTCTCTCCACCCTGACTCTCAACTCCGGCATGAGGAAATACATTCAGCTGTACAGCAGTTACTGTGAATAATGAGGGAAAGATAAATGTCAGTCTGCCTTTTTTAAAAAGACGAAGTTCCTCAGATAACTTGGATTTAGATGGGTCAGTTTAAATGATCTCAAATGAAGTCCTGTCAGTTCCTGTTGATGTTACAACATCAGCTGCAGTGTTCTCACACAAAATTAGACAAAAGAAATGTGCACTTTGGGAGGCACTTTGAAATTAATGAGGACAAGTAAACAAACGTCTCTTTTTTCTGCTTCGATGCTACAAAAAGATTTTAGTTTCTTCTTGTTTTGAGAGGATTTCCGACACAATGCATGATCAAATATTAAATAGTTCCTTTCTGCTCTTTTCCAGTCAATATTTGTATTTTTAGATTCTACCAGAGTAGCTTTGCATGAGTAATATTTCAAAATAATCCTCACGTATCTTATAAAGACCCTTGTGGCAGCATCTCAGTAACAGCAGGTACAAACAGCAGGTGAGTGGAGCCTCTGTTCTCACAGTCAGAGCGTTGTGCCCTCTAAATTTGCTCCTGAGCTCACTCACTTTTTGACCCAGCCTCTAGTAGTGAACCAAGGAAGCGCCGTTTTTGGCTCATTTATCATTTATCAGCCCCTCGGGGAAAATAAAGCAGAGCATGCCTCTCCCTTATTATCATATTTCTTCTTATTTTCTTTATATTTAACCCTGCAGACCCTGTTGTACCAGTTGTTACTGAATATTTATGGGTCCATCATTTCAGTTCCTTTAGAAAATTTGCGCTAAACAACATGCGGAGTTGGAGACACAACGGAGTCAACAGTAAAGCGGTCTCACAAACCTCTATCACCAGTTAGCAGCATGCTCCTGTTATCGCTGCAAGGAAGAGCTCTATTAAATTATTTCTCAACTGAAGATATTGCATGAGTAGAATATTTAAAACAGATACTGTTTATGAAATATTATTTAAATGTGTTTCAGTTTTAGCGTCTGGTATGGCCAAACAGGAAGTAAAAAAAAAATTAAATATATATAAATATATATATAGCTTATATTTCCATTCCGTCTCCTGCCTTTTGACGCCACACCGGCGTGCCTGCAGGATATGGAAGCATATTTATTAGTGATAGAACATTTTCATTTAGCGTGACGCTCCTGATGCCAGTCTATGGTTATTCATCAGGTCAACTGATACCAGCTCTGGTCTGTGTGCGCGACAGAGGAGGAGAGAGTTGATCCGAACACAGACAGAGAGATCCCTGAAACTTGAAGTATGGGTGAAATGTATTCAGAAGACGTGTACGTGTATGTCTAACTAATGTGTACTGTGTTTTTATATTGCCGATACCTCTTTGTACAAAACTAAATATGGAGTTTGGGTACTGTTGATAATAAACTGAAAACCTAATGGTACTGACATGTATTTCAATTAAATAACAGTTCAAACATTTCGCCTCTCTCATGTTTAACTTTTGCACTTTTTTGATATTTTTCTTTACAGGAATGGATACCACATTAGTTTTTGAGTTTTTAATTTGAGTAACAAACTGTAGAAAGAAATCTGTAGGAACATTTTAACACATAGTCACAACAAGACTTGTCTGACTTGAAGATTTCTTTTTCTTAAAACACAACTGGGACTGGCTACTTTTAGTTATTGTGCCAGTTCAGAGGATGGTAGTTTGTTGTTAGCCAATATCTCCAAAGCCTCAGTTAGACTGGGGCAATCGCACATCTTTAAGAAAGGTTAGTCTGTTGGTCCCGTAGTGTAGTGCTTTACACATTTACCTAACAAGTGCCTGTTAAAACTCAGGAGGAGACCCAAACTCCTGTTCACTAGCTGGGCCCACGTCTTCATTTTAGGTTTGACAGCGTTCTAGTAGGTAAAAGTGAATGCTTTGACATGAATTGAGCTGCGCTTTGGGAAAGGCCGGAAGGGGACTGGCGATGGCTCTTGGGCCTGACAGATCCCCATGCACTAAATAGAAAGGAAGAAGTTAAAGAATTGAGAACAAGGAGGGAGGGACGGTGGGGCACGCAAACGAGAATGAACAGCTTGCAGAACTGGGGGAACCTATACAGATGACAACCGGAAGGAGTGTGTTTGGAGGTGTGATCCCGCTCCTGAAATTCCGATACATAATCTCCAATAAAATTGTGTCACGAAGGGCAACTGCCACAAAGAATAGTCTGCAAATCATCTTTTGTGAATACAGGAGCAGCCAAAATAATCTTCTTCATCTTAGGAAGAGTTAATATCTTTAGATGGCTATGACAGAAGACTTGAAACTGAAAAGAAAGGCTTTACTGGGCTTGTTTGCGTTACTATATCATAGCAAGATGTGAACTGGGAATGAATGAACTGCACTGTGGCACACGTCTCCTTGTCCTTGACTCCCACCTGTTTTTACTTGTTTACTTCATATCATGTTTGCATGCAGATTAAGCCTGCATTTAAATTCTATTTATTTAGTTATTTCTCTCAGATCGTTAAACACCACCACGACAGCTGTGCCTCACACATATCAGAATCAGAATCAGAATACTTTATTGATCCCTGGGGGAAATTATTTTTTGTTACAGTGCTCCATTTTAAACCAACATTAAGACAAGACAGACAATACGCTAACTAAGAATAGTACAATATATACATATATATACATACATACATACATAAGTCACTTATAAATAAATATTTGGAAAAGAAACATGTGTAGTTGTAGCAGCAAACAGTGTGTTAAGTGGATGCGTTGTACAGGGAGATGGCCACAGGCAGGAATGATTTCCTGTGTCGTTCAGTGGTGCTTTTCAGTAATCTCAGTCTCTCACTGAACGAGCTCCTGTGACTGACCAACATGTCATGGAGTGGGTGGGAGGTGTTATCCAACATTGTCTTTATCTTGGACAGCATCCGCCTCTCCGACACCACCTTGAGGGAGTCCAGCTCCATCCCCACAACATTGCTGGCCTTACGGATCAGTTTATTAAGTCTGTTGGCATCTGCGACCCTCAGCCTGCTCCCCCAGCATGCAACAGCATAGAGGATCGCACTGGCCACCACAGACTCATAGAAAATCCTCAGCATTTTCTGGCAGATGTTGAAGGACCTCAGTCGCCTCAAAAAATAGAGACGACTCTGGCCCTTCCTGTAAAGTGCTGTGGTGTTTTTAGCCCAGTCCAGTTTATTGTCAATGTGTACTCCAAGGTATTTATAGTCCTCCACAATGTCAACACTGACCCCCTGGATTGAAACAGGGGTCAAGTGTTTCCTGGTCTTCCTGAAGTCCACGATCAGTTCCTTGGTCTTTGCCACGTTGAGCTGCAGATGATTCTGCTCACACCACGTGACAAAGGAGTCGACCACAGCCCGGTACTCTGTCTCATCATCCCTGCTGATGCATCCAACCACCGCAGAGTCATCAGAAAACTTCTGAAGATGGCAGGTCTCTGTGCAGTGGCTGAAGTCTGTGGTGTAGAGGGTGAAGAGGAAGGGGGAGAGGACAGTCCCCTGTGGTGCCCCTGTGTTGCTAATCACCTTGTCAGACACACACTGTGGGAGACGTACATATTGTGGTATCTAAACTCTCATTTAATGTAATAAGAATTATAATCAATCAGATTATCCTGTGTCTTAATGATGTGATACTGATAAATCTGTGAACTTACACATTAATATTCAAATATTATGGCACGGTTCTGGGTCAATTGACCCAGGGTTTGGAGTTTTCTTATACTTTGATATTCATTCATTCATTCATCGCTAGCGGTAAGCGGAAAGGAGGTGGGCTTGCTGTTTTAGTTAACAACCGGTGGTGTAACCCTGCCAACATAACAATCAAAGAAAGGATTTGTTGCCCGGACACTGAACTGTGTGCTGTTGGACTCAGGCCGTATTATTTACCCAGGGAATTCTCTCACGTCATCTTGGTGGCTGTTTATGTACCCCCCTCTGCTAACCCCACAGCTGCATGTGACACTATCCACTCTGCCATAGCTCGGCTACAGACTCAGCACCCGAGTGCCTTTATTGTGATCTCGGGTGACTTCAACCATGTATCACTGGACAATACACTACCAACATTCAAACAATATGTGGACTGTCCCACCAGGGGAGAGAAAACTTTAGACTTACTGTATGCTAACGTCAAGGATGCATACAGCTCCTCCTCCCTCCCCCCCACTTGGTAGGTCAGATCATAACCTGATTCACCTCACCCCCCGCTATGTGCCAATTGTGAGGAGGGAACCTGTGACCACCAGGACTGTCAGGAGGTGGTCAGAGGAGGCCTTAGCAGAACTACAGGGCTGTTTCGAGGTGACCGACTGGGAAACACTCTGTGAGCCTCACGCCGAGGACATCAATGGGCTTACTGAGTGTATCACAGACTACATAACTTTCTGCACCGACTCCATTGTTCCAGCTCAGACTGTTCATTGTTACCCAAATAACAAGCCGTGGGTGACTAAGGACATCAAAGCCCTCCTCAACAACAAGAAGAGGGCTTTCAGAGGGGGCAACAAAGAGGAGGTGAGGAAGGTCCAGGTGTTACTAAAGGACAAGATCAGAGAGGCTAAGGACAATTACAGGAGGAAGCTGGAGTGGAAACTCCAGCAGAACAGCATGAGAGAGGTGTGGAGGGGCATGAAGACCATCACTGGATTCAGGCCAACCAACAGCAGGGGAGCTGAGGGAGGTGAGAATAGAGCCAATGAGTTGAATCTGTTTTTCAATAGATTCGACACCACAGTGTCTGCTCCTACCCCCACAACCTCACCTGTAGTCAGCCTGGAATCCAGAGCCACACCACTGTGCCAGCCTCTCTCTTCACATGTTGCCTCCTGTGAGATTCCTGACACCCCTCCCCCACCCATCACCTTCACTCAATACCAGGTTGAGATGCAAATGAGGAGACTTCACTCAGGCAAGTCTGCTGGACCAGACGGAGTGAGTCCCCTTGTCCTCAAGACCTGTGCCCCCCAGCTGTGTGGAGTCTTTCATAAACTGTTTAGTCTGAGTCTGCAGAGGGTCCCGGTGATGTGGAAGACATCATGCCTCGTCCCTGTACCAAAGACGCCACGTCCCAGTGGCCCCCAGGATTACAGGCCCGTGGCATTGACCTCCCACATCATGAAGACCCTGGAAAGGCTCATCCTGGACCAGCTGCGACCCATAGTAAGACCACACCTGGATCCCCTTCAGTTCGCTTATCAGCCTCGTCTCGGAACTGAGGACGCCATCATCTACCTGCTCAATCGTGTCTACACCCATCTGGACCAGCCGGCGAGCACTGTGAGGGTCATGTTTTTTGACTTTTCCAGTGCTTTCAACACCATCAGGCCGACCCTCCTGGGTGATAAGTTAGCAGCGATGCAGGTGGATGCTTCTCTGGTGTCCTGGATTGTTGATTACCTGACAGGAAGACCACAATATGTACGTCTCCCACAGTGTGTGTCTGACAAGGTGATCAGCAACACAGGGGCACCACAGGGGACTGTCCTCTCCCCCTTCCTCTTCACCCTCTACACCACAGACTTCAGCCACTGCACAGAGACCTGCCATCTTCAGAAGTTTTCTGATGACTCTGCGGTGGTTGGATGCATCAGCAGGGATGATGAGACAGAGTACCGGGCTGTGGTCGACTCCTTTGTCACGTGGTGTGAGCAGAATCATCTGCAGCTCAACGTGGCAAAGACCAAGGAACTGATCGTGGACTTCAGGAAGACCAGGAAACACTTGACCCCTGTTTCAATCCAGGGGGTCAGTGTTGACATTGTGGAGGACTATAAATACCTTGGAGTACACATTGACAATAAACTGGACTGGGCTAAAAACACCACAGCACTTTACAGGAAGGGCCAGAGTCGTCTCTATTTTTTGAGGCGACTGAGGTCCTTCAACATCTGCCAGAAAATGCTGAGGATTTTCTATGAGTCTGTGGTGGCCAGTGCGATCCTCTATGCTGTTGCATGCTGGGGGAGCAGGCTGAGGGTCGCAGATGCCAACAGACTTAATAAACTGATCCGTAAGGCCAGCAATGTTGTGGGGATGGAGCTGGACTCCCTCAAGGTGGTGTCGGAGAGGCGGATGCTGTCCAAGATAAAGACAATGTTGGATAACACCTCCCACCCACTCCATGACATGCTGGTCAGTCACAGGAGCTCGTTCAGTGAGACACTGAGATTACCGAAAAGCACCACTGAACGACACAGGAAATCATTCCTGCCTGTGGCCATCTCCCTGTACAACGCATCCACTTAACACACTGTTTGCTGCTATAACTACACATGTTTCTTGTTCAGCTATTTATTTATGAGTGACTTATGTATGTATGTATGTATATATATGTATATATTGTACTATTCTTAGTTAGTGTATTGTCTGTCTTGTCTTAATGTTGGTTTAAAATGGAGCACTGTAACAAAAAATAATTTCCCCCAGGGATCAATAAAGTATTCTGATTCTGATTGTTTATGTTTAAGTCTCATTTACTTATATTTACGCAGCTAATTCTCCAGGTGTTTCCACTTCCCCTGATCACCTCCTGTGTGTATTTAAGTCCTATGTCTTCCTTTGTCCAGTGTCAGGTTGTGTGTTGAGTTCTCGTCATGTTTCCAAGTTTCCAGGTCACGTGAACTCACTCATCTTATTAAGATGATATCCACCTTGACTGCTTAGCCTGATTGTTAGGTTAAGTGAATCCAGATATCCTGGGTATGTGAACTTGCTTCGTAGTACAGGGACCAGGTCTATAGGCCACTCCACTGTAGCGGCTGAGGGTTATTATCTCAAATACTTATGGATTTGACAGCAGGTGTCAAAGATATGTGTCAAGGCTGTGCAGTATAGACGACCCAAATACAGTATGCTGTCAAAATAAAAACAAAGGCCATGATCTTTGGTCTACTTAGCAAAATGCTAAAGATCCAAACCATAAACTAAAGTTCAGCTATACGAAGGAGCAAATGAGAGAAAACCACATGCAGTAAGCAAAAATGAGCCGTCTATCAGATGCCTTATCACAAAGGAAAAGGGAAAACAGGGCTACATTTACACTGAGAGCTGATTGGGACGTGACAGAAGAACAAAGAGACAAAGATGAAAAGAAATGAGCATAGGTGAAGACAATCAGGGCAGAATGTAAAATTAATGTAAGACACGAAAGAAAACTAACCTTAAAAAATAAAACAGGAAGTAAAAAGTAAGGAAGTAAACAGCTAAGCCTGAGCATGAAGATGAGACAAAGAGAGGCATAAACAGGGAGACTGTCATAACAAAATCAACACAGAGACCACAGAAATAAGATAATATCACACAACCCAAACATCTTGTAAAAAAATAACAACAAAGGCAAACAGGAACCACAAGCTCAACAACTTCAAGAATAAGAAATGCAAACACTAAAACAGCACAGAAATCTGGGACCAAGGGCTCAAAGCAAACTGCAATTTAAATGACATGAAAGTGTAAGAGTTTCATTTGTAGCAGACGGAGCGGCATATTCTAATTTAGTCTAGTTCAGAGTCCTAAAACTGAGTCTATGGTCTGTAATTTAGCTGGGCTAATATACTGTAACTACAATATGTGAGTAAGTGTAGTTATTTTTTTCATACAGAGTAACGTAAAGTGTGAAAGTGGTGCTGAGGACGTTGTGTTTATTCTTCTCCAAGACCCCCCTCTCCTCTCTGAAGCTGTTTTGGATGTAGACAAGTCAATGAAATAATGCACATTTTGCTTTGGTCCTTTTCTGGAGGGAATTACACCGACACCCCAAAGTTTTGCATCATTTTATTAACACAGTAAATGAACTTGACACACAGAGCGGCTACAGTAAACAAAGGTTTGGCTGCAGAGGTGACTGACGCCTCCTGCTGGCCAGTTTGACAGACCCAAACGCCTCATCTGCTGCACTGACAGGATAATTGAAACACATCAAGCAGACAAAAAACCAAAGCAACAGTTTCAATCTTTTCTAAAAAATAAAAATAAAAAATAAAAATGAAGAACTGCTGTGGATAAAAACTCTGCAGTCATCACAGTGAGCAACCTGCAGCTGTATCTCGGAAAACACCTTAAGTGGCACAAATATGTTCTCTTACCCTGAATAGTGTCATTCCTCAATGAGCAGAAGCAATCCATGACCCAAACTCACACAGATCAGAAGGAGCTGTGAGGACAGTGCTTTACTTAGGACGACCAAATAAAAATATAACCTTTCTTGACATCTTTTCTAAGCATGTTCAGCTTTCTGGAGGCTGCATGGAGAAATCATGGGATGACCATATGATACATAATGTATGGAACATGGTTTTTCTGTGGACATTAAACTTAGAGATAATAATCCATGTATGAGGTAATGAAAGATGTGTAGATGCTGCACATATATGTTCATTTATTTTTTGATGCAGTGAATTGAAGGACTAAAAGCACCTCACACAAACAAAGTGAAACAGCGAGCAGAGGAGAGAAACAAACCAAATGCACTGACTAAAGATGGTGGCTTCAGCACCAGCTGGCACAGACCACACTATGAAAAGGGGGCAGGAGTTGGATGATGTGCCTCTCTGTTCTTGTCTTCATGGCTGTGATTCTACCATCCATCCGGCTTGAAGCTTGTTAGAAAAGTGAAGGATCATTTGCTAATGTTTACCAAAAACTGAACAGATCTACTGTGCAGTCAGTTTAGCTGTGTCAGTGTACAAACAGCCAGTTTTAAGTTTTTTTTATTGCAGTAATGCTGCACTAAACTAAGTAAACCTGCATATTTCTTAATGGCCATCATGTAGCAACTGCTCTGGTTGTGAAGAACAGTGCTTTCCTGAATTGATAGCTTCTATTACTAGTTTCAAGCCGTTATTTATTTGATATAATATGAGGTTTATTTTAAATCATGGTCTCGTTCAGAGTGAATTGTGAAGCAGTGTATGATTGAGGGCATGGCTGGTAAGTTCCGGTTGTATAACTGTGTGGTCTGTTCTTGCTCTTGGTTAGATTTACCTTCTTGCTCAAAAAAGGTGGCCAAAAAATATCAGACTCCAGCAATGCAGTTGGAGATATACATATAGGCATATACAGTCTCATAAGTTTTCATCATATAGTAAAAGTCTTCTGCTGAAAGATTTCCAAATATATGTTTCAGATCACAGCACTGCAGGTTGTGCACTGTTTGACAGACAGGCAAATACACCCAGTCTCTCTGTGAGCCTATGAGAACAAACCTTTTTGATTAGCAGCGTACTATTTTATCATACATGTTGCTAGAGTGAAAGTTTGCTCGAAACAAAGTTTCCGATCCGATAAATGTGTCAGCATCTGTGTTGTTTTGTGAAAGAAGAAGAAATGAGTCCAGGAGCTGTAGAGTTGTTTCTCTCTATGGATGTAAAATTTGTAAAATATAATTTGGATCTACTGCTCTGTCATCAAGAATATTTGACATATATCTGTATCTTTTCCCCTTAAATACTGAATGTACAATTCATTCCTTCTCTTTTAGGTATTAAATACTTAATATCTAAGTTGAAGAACAGCGTTTATCTACAGCATGATGTCTTAACAGGATATAAATGTTGTCCCTCATAATTCACAGTCACTGGATCACTGAATGCTCCAGAAAAGCCCTTTAAAATAATGTTAGTTTTCTCTGTTAATACTGAAACAGTCACATACTGACATATCACAGCCTGGCTCTCCAGCCTCTGATGTCGGAAGGCAAACAAAAAACTAACAACCCCGTGTTGACCCTGTGTGACAGCTACACCAATGAACACAAATATGAGTCAACCAGAATCTGTATGAGAAATTATTTGAGCTTTTATGCAGTTTTACGTATCGTTTTCTTCTTCTTCTTTCAGCTGCTCCCTTTAGGAGTCACCACAGCAGCTCATCTGCCTCTATCATCACCATATCCCAGCATCCTCTTCTGTCACACACACCCTCTGCATGTCCTCCTTCACTACATCCAGGAATTTTCTGTGGTCATCCTCTTCTCCTCCTCTGCACATTCTGTTTTTTTAAATTCTGTCTCTTTATACAAGGTGTGATCAATCTAGCCAGTCTCCCATTCATAATCACCTCCTCAGGCACGTCCGAATAGCTGCGATTTTTAGACCATGTCACGGAAATCTCATTTTGGGTATTTACACTGTGACCTTAAACTTTGGCAGAGGTCAAACATCTTTTGTTTAAAACCGACCCAAATTTCACAAGAAGGCGATCAGCACTTGGTGATGACCAAGAAGCTGCTCAAAGGCAGAATTGCTCAGTTTATTAATCACGAGTTCATGAATTCAACATGGGGAGTCTGAGGGAGACCAGTCAGAGGGTCTGTGGTGTGGTTTTATGTGCCGTGATGTGTCCGCTCAGAGTGCAGAGTGCATTGAAAACTCCACACCAACACGATCATTCACCAAATTTGCCTCACTGGAATTTTTACCACCAAAATAAAATGAACTCTTAAGATCAACATTTTCGCACAGTGAAGGAGATCCAGCATACACTGCATGAAAAACAATAGAAGCCAGGATGAAACCAGTCCACAGGTGCACAAGGAGATACACTTGAATATGAGCCCAAATCAAAACTGGGTAGACTTTTTGATTTTTATGAAACTGCGCTGTTCTGATTACAGCTTGTAAAAGCATGTCTTTTGTTTCTGATTTTCAGTGCTCAATCTCAACTCTGTGTGACGCATATGTTTTTGTTAAAAATTACATTTTTTTTGAACACATGGCCTCTTATGGCATGAATCTATTTAATCGCTGCGTGAAAACTTTTCCGTGCGCTTGGTCTCAACACCCGATCACTCTTTCAAAGGAAGAGACCGTGTCTGTGCAGTTATGAGCTTTTACCTGAAGTTAAACTAAGTGTGTAAGAGTTGAAAAACAGCTTACATACAAATAAATACTCTCTGTTGAAAAGATTATTTCCTCAGTCATTGGATTTAACAGACCAATAGCTGGGGACTATTTTCAGTGACAGATTAATCTACATTTGGTGCTTCAGTGGTTTTTTGTGACAGCGGGACAGTGTGTGCGGGGCTAGGCCTATGTATGCTACAATGTTTGCATTCATGCTAATGAAAGAACAAGTCACCGAGGTCAACAGTGAGATATCTAACTATTTTAGGAACAACAGTGGAGCTCTGTGGGACAGAGAGAGCAGGCTTTGATACACTCACATAATACTTGCTGGTTTTGGTCTGACATTAGCTTTAATATCCACACAACCAGACTTATCTTACCTCCTCTGTTCGCACTGGTGTGGTGCATTTAAACAAATGAAATCTGTGTTGATTTTTGTCGATTCTTGTTTATCCTTTGACAGCAGATATGTTAAGTAGCTACTTACCTAGCTATTCAGCAAATAAAAGGAGCAGTTTATGAAATTAGTCCCTTCGTGTGTTTCGATGATGCATTTAGCATTGCAGAATTTCCATCATCGCTGCCCTGACGTTTGGTCTAAAAGCCATTTATCAGTTTAACACTGACAGCAAAGTGCTGAAATAATTGAATGTGTATCGAATCGTTTAAATCAGCGGTGCTGCTTTCCTAAACGTCGGTGCTGACGCTGTGGGTGACTACTTCCTTCATGGTGACCTGGCGGATGAGGTTCAGCTTCTGGTAGAAGCTGGCCAAGTCCATGGGCAACTCCATGTCCTGCTGCTGCACAGTCCTGTAGCTGATCCTGCGACCGCCATTGCACAGCCTCTCTGGGTGCTGCAAGTAGAAGGGTAGTGAGCAGCGGGCACAGGAAGGGCAGAAGGCATGCGAGCGATAGCACCTGCGTGGCGGCGGAGGCGGAGGTGAGTAGCTGACGGGGCCGTTGGCTTCAGTGAGGAAAGTGGGAGGGTACATCTCGGGCTCGTCACTGTATTGCTCTGGCGTCGGAGGCGTAGGAGGAGCCGACAGAGCCAGGGGGCGAGACGGCGACATGGTGGCGAGCTCAGGTTCCTCCTCTTCCCCCTTCTCAGACTCCTCCCTCTTACAGCAGTAATACTGGACCAGGTGAGAGTCAAACATTTTAAAAGACAAACGGTTAACCAAAGGAGAAAATAACGAGCACTTTCAAAACAAATGTCTTGATGCATTCTCAATCATCCAGGTAAGTAAATCTCCAAAAGTTGATTCTGTTCATCTGGAGAAAACGCTATGTCCAGATGAACAGAATCAACTTTTGGAGAGTTTCAAATCATATGTTTCAACCAATCGGATCCGTGTTAACTATAAGTATAAGCCACAGTAAATATAGGGCATGAAAAACAAGCTGGTTTGTGTAACTTTGAAAGATAGCGAGCGAGTGTAGTGAGCTAGTTGGCATGTCTTTGTCTGAATCTTAACATTTTCATGAAAGCAATGAACCGTCTATCTATGACCACCTACTGGTAACATGGAAGAAATCAGGTGTAAACAGAATCACAAAGATGAAGAACAAACTGCCAGCTGAGGAGCTTTCAAAGCTAGGAAGTAGCTAGCATATACTTGGCGTCTCTGTGAGAGCGTGTGCATGAAAGGCACTTGCAGACCATCACTTTCAAATGATATTTGGCAGGTGATCGCGCAGAACGGAGGTGGAAAAAGGATAAACTGCATGTATCATTTCAAATTCTAAAAGACTGCTGGCATCACTACCAGAACACTGTTAAAGAGGCAAAAAGGGAATATTTTGCAAATATTATTTCTTCCAACTCTCATAACCCACGTGTGTTATTTAGGACCATTGACACTGTTCTTAATACTCCTTTGAATGTCTGTTTGGAAGTTTTTTCCTGAGATTTGCAATGATTTTCTGAACTTTTTTTTATTGAAAAGGTTGTCACCACCAGGGCTCTTATCACAGCTCCTGACTCTGACCCCTCTGTCTCTGTCCCTTGCGCTGCTGTTTTCACTCAGTTTGAGCTTGTGACGCTCTCCACTTTAGAGGATGTGGTTCGCCATATTAAGCCCACAGGTTCCCCACGGGATCCTGTCCCTCCACAATTCTTTAAAGAATTTTTTTCCTAGTATACAACAGTATGTCCTTGACATTATTAACAGCAGTCTGTCTTCTGGTATGGTTCCTGCAAATTTCAAACATGCAGTAGTACAGCCACTGCTTAAGAAACCTGGCCTTGATCACACAGTTTTAGCAAACTATAGGCCTATTTCCAAGCTGCCTTTAGTCTCCAAGGTTTTAGAGAAAATTGTTTTTAGTCAACTGAAAGATTTTCTAGATGAAAATGGAATCTTTGAGGTTTTGCAATCAGGTTTTAAAACCCTTCACAGCACAGAATCTGCATTATTAAGAGTTTTTAATGACATCCTTCTGGCATGTGATTCTGGTAACCATGTTGTTCTTGTCTTGCTTGACCGAACTGCTGCCTCTGACACCGTAGACCACAATATTCTAATTTCTCGATTACATGATGTAGTGGGTATTGGTGGCACTGCACTTAATTGGTTTAGGTCTTATTTGTCAGATAGAACTTTCTCTGTCAGTCTTCTGCTCCTCTGTCATGTGGCGTCCCACAGGTCTCAATTTTAGGGCCACTGCTCTTTTCACTGTATCTATTGTCTCTGGGTTATATCCTTAGAAGGCATGGGATCTCATTTCATTGTTATGCTGATGACTGCCAAATTTATTTGCCACTAAAACACAAGGATGGCATCTCCATAAAACCTCTCTTGACATGTCTAGATGACATTAAAACTTGGTTGGCTCTAAACTTTTTAAATTTTAATGAAAAGAAAACAGAAGTGTTGGTGTTTGGACCCAGTGGTCCCTGTGAGTCCTCCACTGTTGTTTTAGGATCCCTGGAAGTCTATTTTAAATCTGTTGTTACTGACCTTGGTTTTAAGTTGGACAGTGATTTTAAATTGGACAACCAAATCAGAGCAGTGGTGAAGTCCAGTTTTTATCATTTAAGGCGACTGGCAAGAGTAAAATCTTTTCTTTCGAGGCAGCACCTTGAAACAGTGATCCGTGCTTTTATTTCTTCCCGCCTGGACTACTGTAACTCACTTTATGTGGGGGTCAGTCAGTCATTGCTCTCACATCTGCAGCTGGTTCAAAATGCAGCTGCACGACTCCTAACAGGAACTCGAAAAAGAGAGCATATAACCCCCGTGCTAGCCTCTCTGCACTGGCTGCCTGTGTCTTTTAGAGTTCATTTTAAAATTCTTATGTTTGTTTTTAAATGCCTTCACAGTCTTGCCCCGCCTTACCCCTCTGAGCTTCTTCATCCCCACATACCCTGTCGGTCTCTCAGGTCAGCTGACCAGCTGCTCCCAGAGGTACCGAGATCCAGGAGGAATCTCATAGGGGACAGGGCCTTCTCTATTGTGGCTCCAAAATTATGGAATAATTTGCACTGCATGTTAGATAGGCCCCTTCACTGTCCACTTTTAAATCACGTCTTAAAACCCACTTTTATTCTTTGGCTTTTAACCTCAGTGAGACTTAGTTTCTCTTTTAATTGAAGTAGTTATTTAATTAATGATTTCACTCTTCTTTTATCTGTGTTTTATTTATATCTCATGTAATTTTATTTTACAGTTCCAATGTACAGCACTTTGTGTCAGCTGTGGTTGTTTTAAAGTGCTTTATAAATAAAGTTGATGATGATGATGATTACAAAAAGCATCCATCACTCCTAAAACTACAGTTGCAATCTTACATGCTAACTGCTAGGACTCACTCAAGAAGAAAACATGTGGATGTGAGTTTCTGAAAGTCTCAGAAAAAGTCCCATCCGGTTTTAAAGGTCTTACAGTTGAGGATTATTTCAACATGGGTTATTTGTTATTAGTGTGTATGCTCTGTCTCGGCAGGTTGTGTTGCACTATTTGGATGTCAGCTGTAAATTTCTAAAAAGAAAAGCAAGATTGTTACACAAATCCAGTCTGGCCAAAAGTAAACACAGAAATGTTCCACTTGGACTACTTTGATAATTAGGAAAACTGTCTGGGGCAGCAAATTACTCCCAGCTTTTTGCACTGCACACATCATGTGTGAACATTTGTCAAGTTTCTTGTTTTCATGAATACGGTGCTGAGGTGCATTTTGCATTCTGTTAAACTTTAGATGTGTAATGAACAGTGAGACAATCATACCTGCAACCTACATAAACACAGCACAGCGACGATCGTCAGTAAGATGACTGTAGCCAAAATTCCTCCTGCGATGACCACTGTCCCGGCTGACATCCGAAATCCTCTCCATCAACACCCTGCAATCAAAGCAATGAGTCAGAGTTTATTTTTTGGTTCGAGTAGTTTAAAGGACTTCACACATGACTGAGAAACCAGTAACTATTCATCCGGACAGCCATTTTTGGCAGTTTATCTGGGTTTGGGGTGCAAACCCAGATCAGTGATTGAACCTGGTTAAATGGTCAAACACGGAAGCAACGTATGTATGATTGGTTTAAAGGAAACTCAATCAAAATCCAGATTGAGAGAAGGTCTTAAGTTTAAAATTATTTTAAACTTTTCTCAGAAGAGAATGGAAAAGGGAGAAGGAGACCACCGAGGGAATATTAGCAGGGTTTTCCTGACTCACACTGGGATTTGGCTGGTGACTGACCTGCGTAAGGACAATTAGCCAGCATAAGAGTAATGAGTCTGCAATGAGTCTTTGTTATGTTATTTGATAGAAGTCTGTGGATTTTTTCAATTCTCTGTAAACAGGAATGTTTGTTATGGTTGAGTAACTGAAACCCTCATTAAAATAACTCATTTAAAAACCTAAACTTAATTACAACGCTGGCAGTTTCCCTTTGGCTTTGCCCAAAAGCTCTTTTGGGAGAAAGTGAGGGTTTCTATGCAGGAAACGCTTATTAGAGAAGAGATTGGGTTGGAAATGGAGCAAGAGAAGGAAGAAGAGAGAGAGGGACAGGTCAGCCAGGAGGTGCAAAAGAACAGATGGAAAGAAGATAATGAGAGGAGGGGAAAGAAGCAGGGTGAAGGATACACAAAGATGAAGAAGGTCAGAGAAAAAGAAGGTAATGAGGAAAATCATGTTATGGGGGAGAGAGCATAGTGACGGGGAAGGAAAATTAAAAGAGATGATGATGATATATAAGGAAAAAGGGATGCAGATGGTGGGTGGGGAGGCTGTAGGAAAGATAATGATGTTGCTGTTACATTTTTACAACTATACTTTATGGCTCTGCCGTGAAGCTCTAAAATGTTTGAACTCTTGCCAGCAGCCATTACAGAAAATACTGCTTATTGATTCTAATACTTCATTTTTGTCAGTAATCTAATTGGTCAGAAAATGTAGTCACAGTAAGCCAAGTGCAAAGCCAGCCAACAATCGAGAGGTCCAAGGAAGAAAATGCATTTCCCACTTGATCCAGACTTTAAGGAGAGCTCAGTTTAACATGGCAAACCATAATCAAGCATCCTCGAGACATTTTAATCTGGATTTCCCACTGAAACAGCTCTTCTCAGAGTTTTCACATTGGCATTGAAATCACGTAAGAGATATTGTCAAGTTGAGTTCCACTGTGTCACACTCTGAAGTGGACATTTAGTCATACCTTTCATCGTGTCTGGATTAATAAAAAACAATAATCAGGAGGTGTACAAATGTATACGTTTCTAATAGAAATTTCTCCAAAAGTTGATTCTGTTCATCTGGACGTAGCGTTTTGTGGGAATGAGAATGAGAATTTGCATAATTATGATGAAGGAACTGACCTCCCAGCCCATTGTTCCTTCAGTGGGCTGGTTTCAGTCATCATGCACATCTACTGTTTATAAGATTGGGGAAACCTGCAGTCAGCTGAGACTGAAGAAGTGACTTGGATGAGTGACGAAACATTTCTCCCACAAAACGCTACGTCCAGATGAACAGAATCAACTTTTGTAGATTTACTTTCCTGGATGATTGAGAATGCATCAAAACTAAAAGAAATTGTATAATTTCTTTCTGTTCAGGTCAACTGGGCTTCTCAGACACGTTGTGAAGGTTAAAAAAAATCTAAACAAGCCTCACTTGTCAGTATTTTACAGGCTAACTGTCCATTAAACATTTGGCGCCTGTTACTTGAAGGCATTCAGCTAAATGCACTTAAAACAACCTGAGAATTAAACAATAAAGCATCCATTGGCGCACAAACATGCACTAAACTGTTTTCAGATTAGAAATTGGAAAAAGGTTACACCTAATCTAGTTTGTCTCCTTCAAACGATATAAGAGAAAAACAGAAACATTACATCATTACATTGTATCATTTGCTTTTCATTCATATTTAATATATGTATGGTCCCAAAGCAGAATTACATGTGTATTAGTGAACTGAAAGAAAAATTAAAACACTATTGAGACACTAGCAAATGTTCGTCAACCATTTAATGCGTCAGCAGAAGGAAATCTGACAAGTTCCCCTTGCAGGCAATTGAATGACTGCAGTCAGTCAGTCCAATGTTGCATCATGACTTTGAGTTTTCTTGATGATTTACAAAATAAATCATGACAGACACTAAAATGCCAGCAGGCAGATGCAGACAGTAACATGAAAGGAGATGTAACTAACATAAAGCTAAAATCTTAATACAATACAAATTCCCTGAAACTGTCCAAAGCTTCATCAGGGAGAAAAAACTTCCTCATTGGTGGAACCAGAATATGAGTTTTTAATCATCGTCCATTGCTCAGCAGTTTTTTGTTTTTTGCAGCAAGTACTTTGAGTACTCAACAAAGTGGAAATTATGCTAGTCTAGTACTGGAATGTTTACCATAAGTGTTAGGCGACAGATTAATAAAGTGCTAGACTTTAACACATCAAAACTGGTGAACATGCTGTTTGTGCCTCACAAAAAGCCTTATAATTGTCAGGCAATTGGATTAAAAGTACAATTATTTTTTTACCACAGGTAAAAGCTAGCATACAGCTTGCATACGCAGGAGTCTCGAACTCCAGTCCTCAGGGGCCAGTGTCCTGAGAGTGTTGCAACACACCTGAATACAATTAGTAGGTCATTAGCAAGACTCTATAAAACATGACTGCATGAAGAAGTGCCAACCCCTAACCCTACTCAAGTAAATTTCAGTAAATGTAAGTGTTTGGGAAAATGTACTTCTAAAAGTACTTTTAGTGCACCATGTTTGTCATTTTCTTTGGGTGTCTACAGGGATTGTGCCATATTTAAAGCCAACCTGATGCAGGTTTTCGAAGAACCACAGGTTTTCACTTCATCATCAGAGAGTGGAGGTAATCCACCTAGAAGCTACCAGATGTCATAAATGTTCTGTGGATCTGTAAGATTGCATGATACTGGACAAACAGGAGAAACATACAAATACAAAGGTACTTTCTAGAATTAAAAATAAATAAATGCAAGGTTGAGTCCAAACTTAGGTTTAGAAAACTAGGATGTGACAAGTCTGCTTTATGGATCTTTTTAGAGCACTTTTTGGTATGAAAATAATTTAAGGAGCTAAAAGTTGAGCAGTTCCCAGTAAATAATAAATATTATTATATACTGAATATAGAATAATATAATATTCATTATGTTTGACCTACTTACATGGTAAATGGCCTGTATTTGTATAGCGCTTTTCTAGTCCCTAAGGACCCCAAAGCGCTTTACACAACCTGTCATCCACCCATTCACACACACATTCACTACATGTACGTTTCTTCTGATAAAGGCCTGTCACAGCCATTTAAACCAAAATTAAAAACCCTATGGATCATAATTTATAGCAACCAAATACTAATACATGAATTAAACTCTCTCTGTTACTTACACATCACAGAAAAGCACTACCATAGGTCTACTTGACCACACTTTCATGCTACACGCATTTTGTCACCGTAATCCATCTGCACTCTCAGCATCATTTTCATATGATCTGTAATCTGTAAAGGCTCCAGGCTGAAGATGACAGTATGTCAGCGTGCTGTGATACAATCAAAGTCGGACACATTTGAACTTGAAGCCACTCAGAAATTTTATACAACACACTCTGAGCTGATGAGCTCCCTCATCAGCAGGCTGAGGATCAACTCATCACTGGCTATTGCGTTGGGTTTCCATAGTGACGGTACCCTGTCACCCCTGAGGGCTGGAGAGTCATTTACACCCACACAGCCAGTCAGCATTATACACAAATGACCAAACACAACACACACTCAAAGGTCAACAGCCATCAGTCCACCCTTCAGTGCTTGCTGAGTGCTTCACTCCAACTAAGCACATCATATCTTCTTCATTAGACTTAAAAATGAAAATAAATCTGATATATTAACCCAGCTTTCATAAATATTTATTGCCAGGAAATGGGCTGCAGAAGTGAAATTTTCTTAAAACCAGAAAAATATAAATATTTCAACCTATTTTTGTGCACATGTTCTAGAAAAGCACAATAACATCCTAAAACCTTTTTCCTGCACTTCTTAATTTTAGAAAATTCTTTACACGAGTTTATTTGTAATGGAAAGGCTGATGTTTTATCACCAAACTGCATTTCTCTTCATTGGTGATGGAGATTCACATTGTGAAGCAGATAAAGGAAAAACAGAAAGTTTCACTCGTATGTCAAAACAGATTCTTTTAGATGTTTCTTACTGTCGACAGAACCAATTAAAAAACAAAAAGCAAAAGTTAAATTTACAATAATAACAATTATTGTCAGTTTATCCAACATCTGTGGCTTCTTCGACAGAGCCGTAATTTGTTGAGTAACTGGCTTGTGTTAAAGAGAGCAGGAAGGTGGAAAAGGTGCTGAAAAATGCACTAATGCAGTGCTAGTTATGTTATAAAGAGACCGTTCTATTAAACCTGGTTTTCTCCTTCAACCCTTTCAGTTAGTTTCCACTCAAATTCTATCACAGTGTGTGATTCAAATGCACAAACATCATATAGAGTCTGAGCCAGAAAATTATGAAAATATACCCATTTTTTAAACCATTTGATTAGATTACATTCAGACGATTAAAACTTTTGTTAAACAACCAAGGAAATGTTTAGAGCTTCTTATTTGAAAAAAAAGAAGAAGTAAATTTGTAGTTAAATGTATGATTTCAACTAGGAAAACAGAGGCAAAATGAATGAATCTGATTTCTCATCTTTTCATAAAAAAAAACTGAGTAGGATCATGAATCTAACATGTTTTTATAAAACATAAGTAATGACTGACTTTCTGTTCCTACAATGTGGAGATAATCCAGTAAATACAGTGAAGTTAATGATCCAATTATTACCCAGCATTAGAATAATTATTGTAGGGTCTACCTTACCATACAAAGCGCCTTTATGGGAATGCTGTTGTGATTTGGTGCTCTATAAATAATACTGAATTGAACTGAATTGAATTGAATTATTTTGCGTACAAGCTGCGGTTCAACGCACATCAGGTTCTCTTCATTAAACACTCTTTCATTCCGTCCGTTCATCATCTGAGCTGCGTTTGCAGATTCTTATGTTCTAAATAAAAATACAAAGTTATCCACAAATTTGGAGGAAAAAAAATAACTAAGACCCTACAATTGATTTAAAATGACTTTTTCATGCCCCCACAGTGGGAAGCGTTTTTGGAGACCTGATAAGAGGAAGAAAATGCGTGGCTAGATGGTGTTTGATTTATTAACGCGCGTAACAGGCGATGTGTGCATTAAGTGGTAATCTTACCCATCACATTAGTATTTGGATGGTCTCATGGCGTTAACCACGGCACCTTCGCTTCAGAATGTCCCGTTTTGTGACCAGAGGTGACGGGAAAGTAAAGTCGCGTTTAAGCTGGATGTTACCCAATCTGTAAATCTGTGAGTTTATCTTTATTCACATCCGCGCGCTGGTGTGTCCCATGACAACCATTAGTAGAAATCTGTGTTTCAGTTAGAGAAAGACGAATCTTCAAATATTTTCTGTAATTTCACAGCCTGTGTTTCACTCCAGGTTTGAGATGCATATGCGTAAAAACGCAATTCTGAAAAACAATACAGCTCTTTTTCATCGAGGAGCTGTCTTCTCACACTTTCTTCTTTTACTTTTTCATGACTGGCTGTGTTGCAAGTTGGAGGTACAAAAGCGCTCATGAACTCAAAAATCCCGAAATCTGACTGGAAATATTCCCAGGGCGAGTTTCAGGTCCCCAGATTTTCTCTTGGCTTTGGTCCCAACAAAATCTTCAAAAAGCGGCTGATCTCAAGGACGAGAGAGGAGGAGAAAGGGTCGTGTCCGCTTCTAAGTAACTGCAGGTGTATGCTGTGCACACTGGATCCGGTCTCATCCTGTCTGTGTAGCAGCACATATTTCCGATGCTGACCCGAGAGAGGACGCGACGTGCGTCACAGCAGCGCGCTGCAGAAACAGGTAAAATCCAGGTAGATTCAGGGGGGAAATAGAAAGAATTGTAATAATCTACTTTCCCTCTTCTTAGAATACGTTGAACATTTTCCAGTATATGAAAATATTCGACACCAAATTACCTTTGTAAAACGATTTGTTCTAAACTCACTAATTTTCGTAACATATATAAAACTGTGTGAAATACACAAATATATATACATATAATTATATATAATTATATATAATTATATATAATTATAGGATACTGAGCATGTTTTTTCAGTTTTAAAGCCAGCAGCTTAAAGCTTAAAAGTCACCAGTAATCTTTGGTCAAAACATGTGAACAGATCTGAACTGTGAAGGTGTTTTACCCTAAATTATGTTAATATTTTGTGTTAGTTAACAGCATAGACTCTCCGTTTTATCACCCACTGGTCTCTTGACTTTTCTGGACTTGGAAGCCATATTTAAATTGGGTGGAAAGCTAATTAATTAGCTAACATAGGCTTTGCTAGCAGGCTGCATCTGTGCAGCTGAAGCTGAAGTGAAGTCTAACAGATGTTTACAGCTGCCTTAGTCAGATTCCATCTGTCACTTAAAGCAATCAGGCCCCTACTAAAGCTAAACTTTAGCTCTTAATACAAATTTCTTTGTTAAATGTAGAAAAAAGTGTACAGTTGTTAATAAGGGATAACTTGGCTATGAGACAACTAAAAACAAAAAGAAGAGTGTCAGTTTTGTTTCTTATGGCAACAAAGAGTACTGATTTTGATCCAAACATCATCCATTGTCTGATGAAATAGCTGCAGTTTTTATGCCTAGACTGTAACACAAAATCTTTAACAGCTTAAATTGAATAAATTTATGTCTGTATCAAATCTAATTCCCTTAGTTTGCTCTTCATATTCGCTCTTCAAGGGACAAAACACCAACATTAGAGCTGAACTTGTTCGTCTTATGTGATCTTGTGTCCAAGGAATATTTATGGAGCTACAGTTTCACAAAAACTGACAGATGTTTAGTTTATGTTGCAGAAAATGTTTGTTTTCTAATCTGAAAGTGATTTTAATGTCCATAAGACTTTCACACCTTTTTTGTTTTTAAACAGGCAACATAATTATAAAATGTGACTTACCATAGAGAAAAATTAAAATTTGTTGACTGAAGAGTTTTTTGTTTTTATTTTTAAAATGACCCAACAGGATTAAAATTCCTCCAAAATAGATATAGATAAACAATTCCATACTTTCTGACTTTTCTAAAGATATATCAAAAAGATATTTGTATTCAGTCAGCAAGGAAGCAACAAAGCTCAGATTTGGAATATGTCTTTGTTCCAAATAAATATAAGTTTTTGTTTCTTCTGGGTTACTCTTTGTTCGCAGTCTGCCACGGTCTTTTTTTTCCCATCCTACACTTGGAGCGGCACCAAGAAGAGACAAGTTTAAGGGCTTTATAGAGAGAAAAGATTTTATTGCGTGAATTATTTAGAGGATAAAGCAGGCTGAGATTCCACTGTATTGTACAGACACGAGCGTGTAATATTAATGGAGTTGAGATGTTAGAGGTTATTTTTCATCTTTTCTCCTGCTCCTGCGGTCTTGCAGTGCTTCTTTCTTTCAGCATGCAGCCGCTCCCTGAGGAAGCCTCTGCTCCGAGCAGCAAAAAGTGAAGATTTTAGGGTCAAAGCTGGAACAGTGACAGCACAGTGACAAACTGTGTCTTTTATTAGGCTGTTTCAGGCCAGAGAACAGATGTTGAGTTTAAAGTTGTAAATTGCTTATAGACTTTGATACACCAAAATAGGCTCTGATCATGCTCGTATGCTTCTTAAAACCATGCTTCTAACTCATTAGTGGGGGGTGTTGTTTGTTTTTTTAAGGAATATTGCAAAACATTGTTATTATTGTTTGTCATAGAGCTAACATTTCGGTGTATAAACTAATTCAAGGCCTCATTTAGTGTTCTTGCCTCGCTGCTGAGAGATAACAGTCTAGTTTTACTTACATGTTCCACGTTAGACAGACGGGGTGATGTTGGCATAAGGTGCAGGTTTGTGCCCCACTGATACCTTTATGTTTTGGAATTTGTAGATTTTGTTAATTTAGTTTTTACTGTCTATGACATTTGGTTTAATTAGGTTTAAGCACTAAAACCTATAGTTGGGTTCAGGAAAATGGTTATTCTTAGAGCTAAACCACACTTCTTACTTACAGTAACACTGCTTGCTACACATCAGTTGGCAGTGACAGATCTCTCTAACTAATGACCCAGTGTGTAAATGGAACTCACCAGAGGCACTAAGGTACTAATACGACACAGATGGAGAGTCCTCATATTTGTTTCTCACAGCTGGAGCCCTCAGTTGTATCTCACTGAGTTGACTTAATTGTCAAGCGCTGACATAAAAAAGGCAGCTTCAGATTTTGTTATGTTAACCACAAAACTGATAAGAAAAATATTTTACAGTCTACAGCTGAGCAAACTCAGATTCATTGTGTAGAGAGTGGACGGGGCATTGCTGACTTCAACTGAGGATATAGTCGGGTGGTGGAAAGAACACTGAGGATCTCCTGACTCCCACTGACACTGCAGTGGAGTCCGGTGATGAGGGGGATGACACACCCACCACTGGAGGTCAGGTTATTCATAAAGCTCAACTCCACAGCAGATGAGATTCACCTTAAATTTGATGTTTCTACAGGAACATTACAGGATGAGGAAAAAGATTTTTGATGAAGTTCCAAAATTGTATCTACTTACAACATAAGGAAACTTTAAAGTGGTCCGAATTTGTTTGTTTGTTGGTGCCACTGGGGTCACAGCTGAGTTAGTTGCTTCCATTTTGACTACATTAAACTGTGAACATGACGCTATTTAAACCTCAGTGAAAGGACGGACACATGACTCCACACTCAAACGCTGCCTCTCTCCATCCTCCTCCTCTCACTGGCCGTTTAATGGCATCGTTCAATAAGACAAACAGGCTTTCGGTGTAAGTCGTCCACTTTGATGTGGAGATCCACATTGATCTCCACTTCGGGGCGACGGATCAGCTTACAGCAGGTGCACCTGCCAAGGTCAGGTAACAGACACTGAAGCACTGACGAGGCGAAGTCCAGGACAGATGAGGAATTCAGTGGGTCACACAGTAACGTCAGAATAACCAGCAACTGAAAATCTGTTTCCATTATCAAAATTAAAGGTGTGGATTTCTCAGCCTGGAAACTGAAACTTGAAAAGCCAGTCTGCAATTTATATACATGTACACAGTATGTCCAGCTCAATCTCATTTATATGGCAATAATCTAGCAATAGCAAAAACCTATAATGTTAGAGAGAAAACCCTAAAAATCAGATTCCTTTTAACAGGAGAGAACTCTGTAAGAACCAGGCTCGGGGAAGGACAGGGGCAGGTTTGGCAATAAAGGGAAAGAGAAGAGAAAAAGGAGCATAAAGAGACCAAAGACAAAACAAAAACTAGAGGAAAGAAAACCAAAATATTTATGACACACATGTAAATATATGAAAAGAGGGGAATAGAGGAAAAGTGCTCAGTGCTTCATGGGAACTTCCCTGGCAGTCTCAAGCTATTTATGCACCCATATGGGATAGTTCAGGAAGAACCAGGCTAACTGTAAGCTACACAAGAAAGGAAATTCTGACCCCAAACTGGAAGCCGGTTCACAGGAGAGGAGTCTGATAACTGAAGTCTCTGCCTCTCTTTCTAATTTTAGAAACTCTAGGCACCACATGTAAGCCTGCAGTCTCGGACCAAAATGTCCTTTTGGAATAGTATGATGTGGTGAGTACAGGGCTTAAACATTCAGGACTTTCTATGTGCAAAGAAGGATTTGAAATTATTTTCTTCATTTAACAGGGACACAAAGAAGAGAATTTGCTCCTTTATAAAGCTGATAACAACAACAAGTAGTTAATAAGCAGATAAAAAAGTATCACCAGTTCAGTGCCTCTGTTAAGAAAATGTAAGGTGCAATTGTTAAATGATGACCTAAACTGTGAAAAACTGAGTATCACACAGTACGTGTATTAATCAACTGTACAGGGATGAAGTGTGTTGTGTTTTTCTTTTCTTTTTTTTTTAAAAGAGCAAACAAACAGTAACAGTTTTTTCATAATTAAAATGATAACAGAGCCCTGTTGAAGTTTGAAAATGGGCTAAAATAAAGTTATCTGTGTCTGTGGTTTTCTTCGTACTCTTCATAGTCTAAGCAGGCGAGTATCTGTCCTCCAGGACATGTTCCACTCCAGTTCAGGCACTGCAGAATACTTGATGTGACACAGCGTCATGATACCCACCAGATGCCTTCAGTCCTCCTCTGTATCTCTCACATTCTGCTTCGCTCTGACTGATCTGAGCTCTTGTTTTTTCAGTCGGAGCGTCATCCAGAACATGGCTCCTGACTTAGCGAGCCAAGGGCTGACAGGATGTTTCCATCTCCCTCTGGATCTCCACACAAAATCTGTTTACAGCTGACGCATCAGCACAACAAGCTGCAAGATCAGAGCCTGAAACACGCATCAGTTCTTTCTGTGGAAGATTTAAGTCTTACTCCTTATTATATACAAATATAATTTTCTTTTACTTCAATTGCTGTTCTACATACTGTTCTCTCATCACAAACATAATTTGCTCTTGAAACAGCAATTAAATCCCAGACTTAAGCCTGAAATTACCTCGCCAACCCCCAAATTCTTAGTGAGTTCTCCATACTTCAATGTACAGCCTTTGCTAACTTGCTTAGGGTTTTCTGGCAAAATCAGACTTATTTTTAATATGTTTGCTTGGATTGTAGTATAAGAAACTGATGTGCTGTTCTTGAACTCGCTTCCACTTTTGTTTAAGTTTTTTGCATTTTTTTGCAACAACTGCACAGCGATATATAAATCAATACAAATAATTTACACTCAAAATCAACACTTGCACCTTTTTTGACAGTCAAATGTTTCTTTTTTGGGGCTGATACCACTCATGACGAGTTGGTTGCTTAAGGCTCTTTCTGCTAAATCCTATAAAGTCCGTTGTTCATCTGATGTGACATTTTCACTTGCCACAGAAATTCTGAAAAAAGCCTTTATTTCTTAAGATTAAACTCAAAATTTCAGTCAGTTTATTCAACAAGTCCAACAAACGCAACCATGTTTGTCTCTTAGCTGTGCAGAAGGATCAGAGTACAGCATGCAAGCCGTTTTCTTTCCAAATAACTGTTTCACATTCGCTTCAATCAAACACCACAACAGACAGTAGAAACAAATAGATATAGATAGAGTGTTGAGACTCCTCAGTGCATTAGATTGGCATAACACAGACATCTTTGTGGCCGTCATCAGCCGGGACAGATCCTCATTAAAACGGCTTTGTAGCAGAGATGACTCTTCTCTCTTCTGGCATTCAGTTACAGTTAAATCTGCTCTGACAAACTGGCCTGCAGGTTTAGATTGTGTCAGCAGTGCCCTCCGTCCCAGCAAATCACGGTGGTTAAAGTCATGTTGGATTCCTCAGAAAAAGTATTGCATTCAGCTCTGAGAAAACATGGAAAAATATCTTTTAAATGGAAAATGTAGCTTAGTGAGTTCCCGGTTAGGTTATGCAAGCATTGCACCTACAGCACGTCATTATAAATGTGCACTCCTTTTTTTTTTAAAGAGGCATATAATAGATTTAATAGAAGCAAAATCACTCGTAATAGTCTAACACTTTAGACACAACCACCAAATAAGGGCAAACAAGCCTGCTTCCCACTTTAAAAAAAACATTAAATGTGTTGTTTAATCGGGAAACTATAGCAAATGTTGGTCACCATTTTTTAGGGTTCAAACATAACCAAGGTACAAGTCCAAAATATCAGTTTTTTAATGATAATTAGCGAGGTTCAAAACACAGAAGAAGAAGACTAACATAAGACGAGGAATAGCGAAACACCCGACTCATGAACACGTCACGTGTTTGTCTGCTGGCACAGAAATACACAGTGTGTCTCAGTTCTGGTACAGATGCTCTCACACAGAGAACATAAGTTCAAGAATCTCAATTTTGATAATGTAGTTCTGTCTTAATTAGAACATGACAAAATGTGCATGCATTAGAAATGTTTGCAAAGTTTGGTTGTAGCTGTCATGCTAACTACTGAATTGTGTTAGCAATTTGCAATTTTCACACATTTACAAAATTATTTTACTGTAAAATAACTATTACAATGTAATACAAAACTAGAAGAAAAATGAAAGCATTTCATGTAGCAGTTAGTAATAGTGTGAAAGTGTGAACATACATGAGCTAAGACACAGAAAATTAGAAGGCCAGACAAGATTAGAAAACAGGAAGTGAAGGATTTGAAAAGAGGGAACACAGGTTTGTACAAAATAAAGCAACAACACTGTCAGAAAATATACAAAAACAAGAAGAACTGTAATCTCAAAGTAAAGCCTGAAAACATGGGCTTCATATTTGGACTTTTCTTTGCATTTCAACATTGACATCGAGTGCTGCTGCAGACACCTGATCCT